>NC_142084.1:51451412-51821412 GCF_054644295.1 Miniopterus natalensis
TTGCAATATTACTATACTAAACTGATTTTAGCAAGTGAAAATTTAGGTTTAAACCTTTAAAAATAAAGTTTTATTTACCTTAAAATAGAATTAAGAAAAAAATTAGTTCTTAGGATTTTTTCGTAGTGTTTAAAGAATGGAAGAAGTATTTCAAGTACTGTATGTAGGCACTATAGTCTGAAACACTTTTCGAATGATCAGATTTTTATTAAAATACACAATGTATATTTATGTATATTTATGCATGAAGTATTGAGATGACATTTTATTGCATCAAAGAAATTATACAATTGCTGCCGAGACTAAACTCTTACTTGGCAAAGAACTATTTAATATATTTTTCCATTTAACTTCTAACCCATGGACACATTGCTCTCTTTCATGTGAAGATCGTGGTCTCTATTCCATTTCTCCTGAGCCTTTTTGTTCCAGTTAATCCCCAGCTATCTAAGAAAGAATTCCACCTGGCATGATTTGCTGTTAGAAAGAAAAAGGCAGTTGGTATTACTGCTGGAATGGTAAAAGGCAGACAGACCACTTTGAGTTGATATACATGGAGGTCGTAAATAAGAATTTAAACAAATTGGAGGCTTGATGTTTGATTAATTCATATTTTATATCTAAAGCCACAAAGATTTAAAACCTTAGAGTTAATATGGCAAACTAAAACCAATGGAGAGAATTGTTCCCCAGAAGTTCGTTGAAGTTTAAAATGAGAAAAGAATACTTTTCCTTCAATAATCTCCATCCATTTTTGTTGTTGTTGTTAATTCTTTCAACATTTGTTGAAGAATATTTGATGAGTTAGTTTGTTGTGAAAAAATTCAAAGACATATTTGGTGTTGCCCTGGGTGTCTATGAACTTACCTGTCTTGGAGAGAAAAAAATATATATATATATACATCTATAAATACAGTCTATGAGTAAGTGTCATGTAAGTGGTTTGGAAAGATTCTGAGTAGGAAGCAAGGCAATTGTTGAGAGCAGGAGGAGGTCGTAACTCTTAGATTAAAGAAAAAAACAAGCGATCAAACAAACAAAAGCCCTGGGAGTTACCTAGTATAAATTTGATATCATATATATTATAAAAATCTCTCAAGAGCTTATTAAAAATGCATATTATCAGATGTCAGAGATTATGATTCTCTTGGTCTGGAGTAGTGCCCAGTTATCTGCATTTCATCAAACGTTCTTGGAGATGTTGATACAGAACGTTCCTACATTGAATTAGAATTTGCTCTAAACTATAAACTGAGCAAGATGAGGAGAGTTTTACTATAAGATGTTGGGGAAATATTTTTCATATTCAAACAAACATGAATATTTTATGGAACAGATTGGAGACTCTGCATGCCTATTTAACAGCTAACATACCCATGTGTTCCCTATTTGTCAGTTTTGCCAAAAGAGTGGGACTTTCTCACAGAATCAGATGGATAGATTTCAATTTTTAGTACTTGCATTTATTGTACCGACTTTTCTAAGCTATATATTAAAGCCTATCAATTTTGTCAACTGTCAGTATCTGTTACACATGGAACTAGGATAAATGACAATCTGCCTTCTTGTCTAGTTCAACGCCAAGCTTGTCTGATAATTCACAGATGGCATAGTTCCAGCATCGAGGCACAGTTCTAGGCTAGATATTCATTCCTTCTACAGCGTGATAAGACACTATTAGCAAAACAAGACAGTTCCAACCATCCAGAAATATTATTTCATTCTCTTCACACTCCTTTGTTGTTTTGTTTTGTTTTTTGTCAGAATTATAATTGCACATAGTTTAAAAAGCCAATATTTCTTAGGCTTACAAAAATAGCATTTGCCCCTACTTTCCCCTGCCCAGACTATTTTCGTGCTCCTTGGAGGTGATCAATTCCAGTTCTGTTCATCCATTCTTTCAGACTTGACTTTTGTACCTGCAGATAACATGCTTTTGTTACTTCTTGGTTCTTAGGTTGTAAAATTATCTGTGAACCTCACTCACCACACTCTCTGGAAGGTGAGGCTTCCACTTTCTGTCATCCTCCTGCCTTTGTCAAACCTGCAGACACTGCCCATCACCCCATCCTCTGTTAGATCCTAATTATATCAAGACCGTGTTTATTGTGTACATGATGGTGGCCTTGCGATCATTTTTCACAGCTGAGCCATGCAGTAGACTATGACTGCATTTCCTTTCCTGACCTTTTTTGGGTTTGTTTTTCCTACAGCTGTGGTGTGTTTTTGGGGGTTTTTTTGGGTTTTTTTTTTTTTTTGGTTGGCTTTGCTTTATATGTTTATACATTTATATATATTTATCACTGATTCATCCCCATTCCTCAGATTGTGTGAATCACCTCTCAAAACAGTCAGACAACATTAGGTTTTGTAATAATTTCATCTTCCAGAGGAACTTTCTGGTGAAACAATCTGGTCATCTTTGATTTGGACTGATTGCCTTAGCTGTCATCCTCAGGACCTCCCTCTGTCATTATCCTGAGTGTTTATTTCCTTTGCACTTTTCTTGCATTCACCCCTTGTTGACAGGATTTTTTGTCTTCCTCTCTCTTCTTTTACTTCCTTGTTTGGGGAGAGAGTAAAATCCTCATAAACTCACTGAGATAAAGGAGCATCAGAGATAAAAATTTTGTGACCTTACATAACTAAACATACTTTTACTTAACCCTAAAACTTCAATGAGTACTGGCTAAGTCCAGAATTCTAGCTAGCCACTTAAAAAGCTGACTAGACATTTTGTGCATGGGATGGGCCTTGCTGACCATGGTCTTTACTGTATATGAGCTGACCAGGGCAATTCCTTTAAAACCCCTTGATTTCTTTAATCTCTTATCTAAGAGAACTGGCCACCAGTTCTCTAAAATGAGAGCTGAGTGGATTAGGACTGAGAGTCTTGGCATTAAGTATAAAACTCCACCTCCTCCATGCCCCTGTATTCAGAATAATATCACCACTCCCAATTCACTTGGGTTCCCCAGTACTTAAATCCTCAATTTTATTCTATTCAGGGAAGAAATCAGTAAAAGTCAGTCTTTTGCCACAGTGGGAAATAGATTTGGGGTGTCTGAACACTTCATAATTTTCAATCAGTCCTCCTGTTTTTAGCCCCATTGTCATCCTCAGGTCCATAGGTACCTGCTGTCACCAGACCCCAGAGCCTTTTGGTTGTTCTTTCTTGTAAATCAGGTTGCTTCTTGGCTTTGCCCCCTGCTGAACTTTGTCAGGTCCACCAATTCAATGACTACATATCCACCTGCTTTTCATTTTCCAAAATTTTATCACTGTTGTCTCTCTTCCAATTTTCTTTGGCCTTAAAGGACTATGCATTTTAGAAATATATATTTTTAGAATCAATCATTTTGGGAGAGAACAGAGCTAAAATGACCATCTTTTCATTTGTTTCCATTATTCATATAGCAGTGTCCTTATTAAAGGCTGAATTTATATTTGATTTTAAAAATATGCAGATGCTTTGCACAATAATTGAGGACATAGTACAGTTGTCCCCCTTATTCACGTAAGATACTTCCCAAGACCCCAGTGGGTACCTGAAACTGCAGACAGCAGGAGCCCTATATACTATGTATCTTCTGCTACATACATACCTGTGATAAAACTTAACTTTATAACTTAGGCATAGTAGTAGATTAGCAATAATAACTAATAATAGAACAGAACAAATATAACAATTATTGTAATAAAAGTTATGTGGATGTTGTCTCCCCGTCTCTCTCTCCCTCAAAATATCTTCCTGCATCGCACGTACAGCATGGATGCTGGACAAAGGGAGGGTTCGCATCCCAGGCAGAGCACCACGAGATTTCCTCATGCTACTCGGAGCAGCACACCATTTAAAACTTATGAATTGTTCCTTTCTAGAATTTTCCATGTAATGTTTTTTGGACCATGGTGGATCTCGAGTAACCAAAACCACACTGTAAGGGAGACCGCCGATAAGTGAGAAGTCCTGCCCCCCCGGGAAGACTCCCCATTCTCCTCCCGCGCCAAGGAAATAAGCCCTAGAAAAGCTGTGCGCGTGGTTATGCTAATGCTATGTTTTCTTCATAAATGTCAGAGAGATAGGACTAAACATCGATTAGTTCCTTAACATATCCTGAACTGTTTTAGTATCATATCTAGTAGTAGCCACTAGGACACCAACCATGATTCATTCATGATACATGTTAGTTGTGACCAATCAACTCATGGTGTCAACCATACCTTTGAGACAATGGTAATCCCCATAACTAGTCTCCAAATACTCATTTACCGAGTAACGCTGTTAATTTGAATGCTTTGAACATTAAAACTAGAGCTTTCAAAATTGTACCTCTTTCTTTAGCTAAGATGGCATACTTGTACTGTTAATTTATTTACGGTTACTTTGAAATCAGATGGATCTGATTTTACAATAACCATCAATTTTTATATCTCCTGGCAGTTTTAGAACAAAAGTAAATGGTAAGTGCAGTGAAATTTAGGTACTTTTGAAGAGGTTAATTTTTGAAAGTCAAGTATATTCTAAACATATTTTAGAAAAAAAAGTGCTTAATGATACCAACTTGGAAATAGTTGAAGGCAGAACAGAAGGAACGTAAGTTAAAAGATGTACTAAACTTGATGGGTACATTCACGTCATTTAATCCCCCATAATGAAATATTATCACCATTTTACAGATTAAAACAGAGAAGGTCACCTACTTAGAAGTGAAGATAGTAATTAGTGTTTTCCTAATTCTATATAAAGCCAGGATGCCTCTGGGCTAGTTTGGGACATAAACTATAATTGGAAGGTCACTGAGGAAGAAAAAGCAAATATAAGACTTTTCTCTTTGTTTTCCCTTTTAAAGCACTGAAGTATTATTTCATTGTGATATCATAGATACTTGAGAAACTCTGAGAAGCTGGTGAACGAAATTAGGATTTGCCTTTTTTTTTAAGTAAGTGATAGTGGGCATAAACATTGAGGGTTCAATCCTACTTTTCCCACACAATTACCTTTAAAATGCCAACAAGAAATAAGCGTCTCCAAAAGTCACTTTCAAAATAAACACAATGTGAAAAAGGTAAGAATTCATACAGAGTCTGTGTTTCGCTGATTATATTTCACTTATCAGTCAAATGCCATCACTATTAAAAAAGTACCCCATTACTTGTGAGTATCCTAGCAATCTTTTTCAGCTTCAAGGAATTTTTCAGATTGTGCCATTAAGGAAACTTGGAAAAAATGTATACAAGGAAATAGGAAAATAAAATGGGAACAAGACTTAATTGGAAGTTTAGTAAGTACCTACTTAGTGTATCACTCTGGAATACAAAAGACCCATAGCATCTATTGTTTGAAATCATGCAGTTTGTGCACAGTGTCTGAAACATAACAGGCACTCGATAATACTGAAAATGAATGGAATAGGAAACACAAATCTAAGCACTAATATACACGAGGAATGCCATTTTGCAGGTGTTTGCAGCGTGACTGCCTGTAGGCCACCAAAGGCCCCTTGAACCCAGGGAGGAAATTCCTGCACCAGGTTGTCTTCTTGTCATGGCTCCAGGGCAAAGGTCCTGTGTCTGCCTAGGTGTTTCCCTCTAGCTAAGTAAAGTCAGCTTTTGTTTAAATGTGAATAAAAGCCATTATGGAAATACCTCCCTAGTACCTTTCCTTGCAAACAGTCGTTCAGAAGAGGGATTAAAGCTGTCATCTTTGCCTTAAAAGACTATATGAATTATCTTAAGTACTTCCAAAGCAGGTTTGCTTAAGAAAGCCAAGGTTTATATTAAAACTTTCCCCCCCTTTGGAAGAATAATAGGAAAGCATTGAAGTGGAAATTACCTAAGACTCTAAAATAAAATCTGAGATAAGAAATGGAAATAAGTGTGCATAGCTTCCAGTCAGCCTTTGCAGTGTCTAATACAGCCTCTGAAATTTTGCTTTTTAACTTTTATAGCATTGCTAAAGAGGAAATGCCTTGTTCCAGAAGAATAACATTCTGATAGGGTAAAAAAATAAAATAAATAAACAAAGGCACTTTCCTGCTGGGTATAACTTGATGAAATAGCATTAAATGTAATTAGTTGTTTTAGGTAAAGACATGTGGAAGACGCTGACTTGTCAGAGAGACGGAGAGCCACTGCATGCCAAAACTTGACTTCCAATACCTGAGTGAAGCGGGTTTTAAATCATGACACATCCTTTGGATGAGATTCTTTAGATGTCATCTCAAATAATCTGACACAAATATTTTTCTTTCTTTTTGGGATATGGTGAGTGATGCTTTCAGGTCTTCTAATTCCGTTAAAGATAAAAGTAATAATAATAAAAAGAATGCCCCTGTCTACCCAGGCATACGGTGTTTTGTTTTAAAGTCAGGACCCCTTTCAGACTGGGTCTACAGCAGGGCACTAACTTCTCTCTGAATTTCATGTTTACATGCTGCTTAGTCACTTTTTGGAACTCCAAAAAAGCTTGGTATTTGATGCCCAAATGTCAAGAGGGGTGAATCTGACTAAAGTATGTAATTGAGACAATACTGATTCAAAAGTGTTCATTCTTGCTCCATATTTAAATTGGTTTTCCCAAACCTTGGGGTCATGCTTTTCATTTATCTGCAGGTTATGTTTTCTCTTCCAGAAAAGGGCTTGTCTGTTTCCTCTGGCTTGCCATAGTCTTTATTTGGCATGAATGGCCTGGCATCATTCCATGTCACTGAGCAATTTAAGGATACTAAATGATTAAAAGGACATTTAGTCTTTGGATAAGATCTTGGGCCTTCTGTTGTGGCTCTCTTTGCATCTGGTTTTCACTTATTTATATTGCAAGACTGTGGCAAGATGCAATTTAGCTTAAGTAAGTATTTAGTTATTTGACTTGGAGATATATGTAATTTTGTATTTTAACTGTAAGTTGACAAGAAAATCAGCCTGCCTACATAAATGACAATAACACAGCACTATTCCTTGAACACCTATTACTGTATTGTGTTCTTGATATATTTATTATTTATAATAACTCTATGAGAAATTATTCCAGTTTTACCCAGAAGGAAGTATGCTCAGAGGGGGGAAAATGCAAGTTGCCAAGGTTCAGAGCAAATAAATAGGAAAATTTATAGTCAAGCCATGAATTTCAAGCATAGTATATACTATCTCCTAATTAACTTTTGCTCAATAAGAACTTTTTAAACATTTTTTTTGAAATAATTGTAAATTGACATGCATTTGTAAGAAATATCCAGTATACCTGTCACCTAGTTATTCCCAGTGGTAACACCTTACATAACTATACATAGTACAGTATCACAGCCTAGAAAGTGACATTGCTACAGTCCATCAACCTCAAAAAGAAATTTTTGAAAAAATAAAAATGCACATCACAGAAAGTATTAAATAAAAGTATTATATGAAAATACTTTGGCTTCAGAATATCAATTTAGGTGAGGAGGGAAATTTTTATTCTGAATTAGGTGACCTCATAATCTTCTTCATCTAATATTTTATAGCATGGTGCAGAACCATTTTCGCAGCTTAGAGTAGATCTATCACAGATTAAAGATTACAAAATCAAAAAATAATACCACAAATCACTTTTCTTGATGTGGGATTTGTAATGAATGTGTGAAACATAAATAGTCACTATAAATAGGTCCATGAATAAGGCTTTGCAGCTTCTGAGACAGAGATTAATGAAGTTTTAGGATGCTGAGAGCTCGAGATTTAATCTATAGCTTTAAACTGATGTCAAGATTTAGAACTGATTGCTTAAAAAGCCCTTTGTTTCTCCAGAATAGATTGATGACTTTAGTGCTACTAAATCTCCTAATGCAAAATGTATATAATTTGGTTCCAACAGGTATGGTATGTGGGAGTATTTACATACTAAATGTAACCGTGTAATATGTAAAGGTTAAACTATTTCAAAAGCAAAAGATAGTAATATGTGTGATTTTTTCAAGTTATTTTTTTTTTTTACTTTAAGACGTTATTGGAAACCAGCTCATGAACAAATTAGGGGCTGATAGCTTGTTCATTGGTTGACTAGTTCAGGTGGAAGAATCATAAAAATAATACACAAAATCTGTAAGCATTTAATTCATTTCAGTGCTCTTCAGTAAGGGCCAAGACCTTTTCTTTAAGTAGAGATATGCTGATTGTTGTATTTCTTCCAAAAATTGCAACCATAATGCCTTAATTGTGACTTTAAGTTTGGGTTTCTTTAAGTAAAAATGAGAGCTCGAAGATGCCTTTTAAAGCAATGTAAGTGCAGAATTCCTCTAGGATTTTATTACGTTTTCCCTCCTATATTTTACAGTTGTTTGTCCTACTTAATTGAACAGCAGTTTTCTGGAGTTGTGTGTGTGTGTGTGTGTGTGTGTGTGTGTGTGTGTGTGTGGGAGGGTGTTTTAGTAGTAACTCATTTTGTATAAAGTTCTTCTAAAGCCTTCATCTAAGTTTTCAAAGAGACAACAACTCGCATTTGATTGGGTTACATAATATTTAAATAAGGAAAATTACAATAACAAGTACAATTGATAAAAATAGTTTGGGACGCCAGCTGGTTTGGCTTAGTGATGAGAGCATCAGCCCTCGGACTGAAGAATCCTGAGTTCGATTCCTGCCAAAGGCATGTACCTCAGTTGCAGGCTCAATCCCCTCATACAGGAGGCAACCAATTGCAACCAATAGATGTGGTTCTCTCACATCAATGTTTCTCTCTCTCTCTCTCCCTTCCACTTTCTCTGAAAAGCAGTAGAAAAAATATCCTCAGGGGAGGATTTTTAAAAAAATAGTTTGGGGAACAAATACAACGGTGTTTGTCTAAGTGTTAAATTCAGCTGGTAGAAGCAGAAAGGATAGCATTCATTGAACTGTGGGTATCATCGGTCAGCATGCTTTGCATCTATAGGAAAGTTGCTAGACCAGGAGGTCAGTCAAGTGAAGCTCAGTTAAGATAATGATAAGGCCCTTTAATCAATGTTGATATTGATACTACCTAATAGTGTGTCATTGGAAAATTGTAAATTAAAAGCATGTGGCCAATAGAAAGGTAATTGGTAACTGCCTTGGTATGTATATTGAAGTATGGAACAGTGTTCCTGGTGCACTAAGGAAAGGGGTGGTTGAGTTTGTGAGCTATCGCCAGCTTAACAGCTTCAACATCCCCAGGGCCCCAGCCCCACCCTGCCTGCCCCCAGGACCCTGAATGGATCAAGCTGAAGAAGTAGTTTAAAGTGAACTCTAGTTTATTTTCTATACAAGCCACTACAACCCACACATAACACACAGTCATGAGAGCTTGATGATAACAGTGCTTCATGATACAACTTATATCTTCCTTGCCAGCAGCAGTGTTTACTCCTCTAAGATCTTGGCCTCCACTGCGGTGTCCTTGCTCCTTATTGACCTTGACCAAGACTCTTTGTGGAGGCCTCCTTGTGTCCCTGTTGCCTTGAGTGCTGCAGGTCTGACTAGAATTCTCACTCTTCCACTGGCCTACCTGTACAACCCTGGGCAAGTTTTCCTAACCACAGAATGTGAAGGACAAAAGTTTCTGCCTTACAGCATTGTTGTGAGGATTAAATACCAAATGCTTAGCTCAGTGTTTGTCAGGCAGTAGTGAAAAGATGTTACCTTTTTTTTTAAGGTCAGATTTACTGGTATGTCCTGATTCTAAGCACTCTCTCCCTAAATTGGTATTTTTAAAACTTTCTGACCAAAACCCCACCATAAGAGAAAATACTATTAATGCAAGTGCACACGCACATGCAGATACACACAGTCACTTTTTAAAATGAAGTATATGTGTATGTATGTATTATGAGATAAAAATATATGAAATCAATGTGATATTTTCTTTTCATTTTTTTAAAGGATGCTAATCATAATCTACTAAACATGCGATAACTTGAGTTTGTAAAAATCTGACCTAGATTGTGAAAGATGTATCATTTGTTAATAAATGAGTGCACTTTTTGGCCATTTCACTTACTGTTCTGGAAAAATACCATATTATACTAAAATATGTAAAAATTCATTCTTAACAATCCCCCATATTAATAGTTAAACACACTTTCCATTATAATCTGCAAAGGCTAAAATAGATTTTAGAAAAAAATCTAGGAAGGTCTTCTGTTGGCACATTCAGAGCTTAGTCCTTTTAGGAATTGTCCTTGATCACTTTTCAGAATTGTACTGATGCTTGAATGATCATAGGACCATTTACTGAATGCTTACCTATACTCTATGATGTTAAAGTGGACAGCTTGTTTGCCATGAAACACTACTGGTTAAGTTTGCTTTTCTTACTGATCTTTAGAAGGACTCATCAATCTTTTTGTGCAGGAATTTAGGGTTCAATTAGTGGTATTTGAATGAACAGCCAGAGTCCACCCCCCCCTTATAACTGTTTGGTGCCAATGGCCTTAAGCAAAGGTGAAGGAGATTGCTTCCTGCCTGACCCCCAGCTATCTTTACGTTTTTTTAGTGAAAACAAAGAAGAAGCTAGACAGTTTATGGATAGCTGTCTCATGGTGGTGCCTATCAGGTGCCGGAGTGAGAAATTTGTTCTCTGTGCTCTCCATGGTATGAATGGAAACACAGATAAAAGGTTTTGGAAAGCACAGTTTTTCATTGTTTGGACAGGTCTCGAGGCTTCCTGAACTATGCACACTACACGAAATAGGGCCTTTAGTGGTATTTACTCTCTGTCTATTAATGGCATTTCTGCCTGAAGATAAAACATTTTTGGTAAAAATAACTTGTCACTCAAGACATTTTGCTTGGGAGATGCTGTAGTTTCGAAACATTTCTCTGCTCGTGCATGCTCACCTGTTTCCCTGCACTTCTTCTGTTTGCTGACCTTTATGTGTTTGTTTTTGTTTTTAAAAGTCTTCTGTGTGATTTTCACCTTTGCATCTGTGAATGGTTACTGCTAGGAATATGCTTTATTGCTTTCAGAACACTTAACTAGAAATATACTTAGTGCTAAATTATTAAAGCTAAATATTTTTCATTGAGTGAGAGTGTCCCACAAATACACTGCCATTTTATTCATATTATGAATAAATTGTATTAATACAATTGTATTTTTCTTCATATACTTGGATGTCACTGCAGTGAAATCTCCTTTTAATCTTTTATCCAAATTATCAAACATTATTAACATTTAATAGATACTAACATTTATTTAACCATTTCTTCTCCACCCACCCATCCTCAATGCTCTACTTTTGAGAGCATAAGGATTTCTGTCTGTTGTCACATTTGTTCTAAGCATAGACAAAGACACTAGGCTTTTTTCTTGACCCTTGGGATTGAGAGAAAATATTTACAGATGTTAACCATAGTGAAACCACTTTTGATATAGCCCTTTTGATCTCTATGAATAATAAATGGGAGGCATTCATTAAGTGTATCAAAGTTTCCTGACTTTCCCAAAATAATTTGAAAACGTTGATGGCCAAATGGAGATTCGGCTTTCAGGCCCATTCTAAGCAAAGTGCTCCATCGATGCTGCCGTAGCCATATGTATTAGGCAGCAAGTATATGTTTTTAATATGTTTTAAGGCTTTCCTCTGTATTGCAGCTCTGTAATGTCACTGCCTGTAACATATTTTATTACTTTTAGAATAATTTTGTTGGAGTATACACAATGCTAAATAATTGATACATTGAACTTAGTTTTAAAACCTTATATAACTAGTAGAAAATTTTTGTTCACCCTGCTTTGTATTTAGTAGATTTTCCCAAAATAACGCATGAATAAATTCTTCAGAATTCAAGCCTTATTTTAAATATCCCTTTTTTACGAACATGAACGTAAACAATAGTAATTATACTTATTTTACAGAGGTGGTTACAGTTCATTTACATTCCTTGCGATGCAAGACTGTCTCACTTCCTAGCAGAGTAGTTGGCCCATAGTAAATGCTCCAAATTTTAAGTGAATAGAAGAATGCTAAATAACTTTCATGGATGCTCTGGTGGCTGACAGATGTTCCTGTGACAGCCAATAGCACAGTCATATGTAGCATTGGCTGGAAAATTGCCAGCCTCTGCATTCTGTGTGGTTAACCCAAGTCTTAATGCCTGAAGCCAAGGAGCAGCAGCCCTGTGCCCAAGTGAATGTTGATCCTGGGAAAACCCTTGGTGGTTTGCCTGAGAAATCATTGCCACCTTCATGATGTGAAATTGATGCTGACATAGGAACTGCAGTTTAGAAGTGGAAAAAAGAATTCAGGCAGTATGAAGTAATAAAAAATGTCCAAGTTCCCACCCTGTTAATTAATTTAATTACCCATTTCTTAGTATCACACCATAGTATCTATACCTAAGTTTTTATCTTGCTTTTCAAATAACACATACTTTCACATGCATTAACATGTTATTTTAATAGGTATACTTATGGTACGAAAACTCAACAAATAATTGGTACAGATTCCTGTGTTTACTTCTCGAAGTTACTATTTTTATTCAGAAAATCTGGGGTGGGTAAAATTTGCAGTACACAAAACAGTAGATCCTGGTGGCCAATCCAGGGCAAAGATTCTCTTTGGATTATTAATATTTGAACTTTTACTCTATTTGAATTCATAGAGTTTCAAAATTGGAAGGAACCTTTAAATTAGTTTTGCATATCTTCCCTCTGATTCACAATCCCTTTTGCTTTTCAGTCAAAATGACTCTGTGTATTTGGCACAAAACTTATGAATTCATTGTCTTTTAGCTACTGAGGCCACTCCATACTTAACCAGTACTGTTTTTAGAAATTTATTTCTTGTATTAAGCAAAAACCTTTCTTCTCTAAATTCCCTCTTACTGGTCTTAATCTTTCCTTGGAAACTGTATGCAGTCATTTTATGACTGTCTTTTAAACTGCGTGCAATAATTTTATGACTTTTTCCATTACCAATCACTCAGTATTATATAAAATGTATTTATATACATCACCTTATTTGAACTTCCAAACAACCCTGTAAATTAGGTAGCTTACGTGTTATTATCTTTGTCTTATAGATATGCTAAAACACAAGAGAAAAATAGTAATTTGCAAATGATCACACATACATATAATGATTGGTGGATCCAGGGTCCATGCCCAGATCTTCAGATTCAAAATTCCATGTTCTTTCCATGACATCACGTTGCCTCAAAATATCCTTTTCAGTTTTAAATTCTTCACTACTTTAGACAATATACCCTCAGTTTCTTCAGTTTCACAGTTTTGTCAGCCATTCTTCAAGTGACCTAATTTTCAGTAAGAGAAACTTTTGTGGTACTAGATAATATACATGT
This sequence comes from Miniopterus natalensis, assembly GCF_054644295.1. Classification (NCBI taxonomy): domain Eukaryota; kingdom Metazoa; phylum Chordata; class Mammalia; order Chiroptera; family Miniopteridae; genus Miniopterus; species Miniopterus natalensis. The sequence continues at coordinate 51,464,703 of NC_142084.1, forward strand.
GTGCACGCTTGCATGTGTGTTCATGGTCATATATGCCCATGCAGAACTTAGACATTTTTCACAGCCTCTGGTGGCTACCTTCATAAAGTATTTTGTAATTATAGCCAGTCTTTGCACTCCTTCCAATAAATACTTCTGGCTTATCTGCATCTTCCCTTATGTAAAAATTTACATATTTTGGAAAACAAATGTTTATCATTTACCATTTCAGAGTATATGCTCTCCAAGTGAAGAATTATGGGACTCACTCTTATTTTATATATTACTTGTTAGTGAAATCAGAAAAATGAGTTTTTTGGGTAGCTGTTTAAAATTCAAAGGCTTTTCTGTGTGCACTCCTTATTCGGTTAAAGGGGAAACCAATAAATGCTTTCAGGCTGTCGCAGTTCACTGAGAAACTGCTTTACCCAGTTGACACAGGATTATACCATGTGCTGAATATCAAAGGAAGGGGTTAGCCCAGTATCAACAATTATATAATTCTGTACTTGAAACCCCAAAACAACACTAACCACTTCCTAGACTGTGAAAAGCAGCAGCACAAGCTAAAACCACAGTTGATCAGAGCATATAAAACCACAGTTGTGCTGGTACTAGTACATAATTATTTCCATGTATTCTGCATAAAATCATCAGAAACCAGAAAGTATTTCCATAGCAGTAATAGCAAAGACATTTAGAAAGATAAAGTAACCGTTTCGGAAAGATAGTTTTTAAAAAGTGACATCGTATTTCTTGAATGAATATTCATATTATCAGACTTAAATAATCTTTTCTAAAACTATGACTTGTCTGTGCCTGCCAGGTGTCTCAGCTGAAGCATTCTCCCATACACAAAAAAAGGCTGAGGGTTCGATTCCCGTCAGGACACATACCTAGGTTGCATGTTCTGGAGGCAACCCATCAATGTTTCTCCCACATCTGTGTTTCTCTCTCTCTTTCCCTTTCTCTCTAAAAATAAAAATAAAAATCAATAAACATATCCTCAGGTGAGGGTAAGAAAACAAAACTAAGAAAGTATGATTTGTCTAAAACTATGATGCTTATGCTGAAAGTTTCAAGTTCCTCATGAAGTTAATATTTTTAACCAAATATTCTTCTTTGAGGCTCATTAGTGGGGAAAATGATTAAAATAAGAGTTTTAATTTCAGCATCATTTTACATTGAATAAGAAGAGCCATATTGAAGTCACTGTGAAGACTAAATTAGCCAAATGCTCAAGTTAAGTAAAGATTTTGGCCTGGCTGAGTTTCTGATCTTGAAATTTAACCCCTTTTTATAACAAACTTTTTGTATCAGTTTGTCTTTCAAAATTTCTAAAATAGATTAGTATAGACTCCTGTTGAACCCTCATAGTTGGGTTCTTAAAGGGCCCCAGCAACAACAGTCTGAAAGTCCCATTGACCTCAGAACACTTCGAAGGTCCTACTGACTCTCCACACACCCCTGGATATTCTTCCTAAGCTCACCATTTGATTTTCCTCAGTGCTCAGTGTTTGCTTTGGGTTTTTCTTTGCCCCCTTTGCCACAGTGTTTACCTGCTTTGAACCCTTATTTTTGGGACTCTTCACCTGAGATGATTGGCAAGGCGCCAGGATTAAAAAAACTCTGGCCCTGGCCGGGCGTGGCTCAGTGGTTGAGCATCAACCTAGGATCTAGGAGATGGCGGCTCGATTCCCGGTCAGGGCATAGGCCCGGGTTGCGGGCTCGAGCCTCAGCCAGGGGATGTGCAGGAGGCAGCCGAACAATGACTCTCTCATCATTGATGTTTCTATCTCTCCCTCTCTCCCTTCCTCTCTCTGAAATCAACAAAGATATATTTAAAAAATTAAAAAACCTCTGGAAATACCCAATCACAAAATCACACCCCCACACCATGAATGGTGTCCACTAATGAAATCCTGTTGTCATTCTATCTGAAATTGCATTTATTCTAGATTCCAGTGTTCTGTGGTGCTGCTGGATGCTCATTGTACAGTGTCTTTGTCCATCTCCCTCCCATTCTCTGACACTACCATTTTACAATTTCTTCTCTCTCTGCAGACCTCTAATGTCATTTCTCCCATCTGCACTCTCAGATGATAGGTTTGCTTCTTGTGTCTCAAGAATACAGACAATCAGGAAAGGACATTTACAAGTTCTCAGCATGCTCTTTATCCAGCTATCTCATCTGTACCTGAATACTTGACCTTCCTTCCTGAGACCTTGAGCAAACCTTGGGGAATTTGAATTTCTGCCTAATTTCATCTCTTCCACCTCTTCTTGTGCACTTCTACTCAAGGGGTGTCCCACAGTCTCCTGCACCATCATAATTTTCTTTTTACATTCTATCTATTGATCTTTCCCCTCAGCATACCAACATGCTGTTTTTTCTCCCATCTCAAGGAAAACACATCCTTCTCTTGACCCCACATTCCCATCCAACCACCAGTCCCGTTCTCTGCTCTCCTTATCAGCAACTCCTCAGAAGAGTTTGTTTGTGTTCCCTGTCTCCAGTTGGTCTCTTTTTATTTTCTCCTAAAGTCATACTCATCCAGCTTTCAGCCCCCACCACTTCACCAAAATCACACCTGGTAGATGTCCAATGAAGGCATATTGCTAAATCCAATGAAGAATTCTCAGCCCCCCCCTCAGACCTGTCATCAGTGTTTGACACAGCTGATCCTTTATATTCTCCCACTGAAGGCTTTTTCTCCTAGTTTCCAGATCATCACACTCCTTCTGTTTTCCTCCTACCTCACTGACTGTTCCCTCTCAGTCCTCTTTACTGAGTTCCTCTTGCTCTCTCTGACCTGGATTTGTGTGAGTGTTCCTAAGGTCATTCCAGTTTTTAAGCAAGGTCACTTTATCTAGATTTGGAAACCATGGTACTGACCTTTTCCTAATGAACACTCACTCATCGGTGATCTCATCCAATCTTCTGGCTTTTTGTACTACCCATAAGTCATTGGCTCCCAAATTTATATATCCCGCCCTTACATCTAACCTGAAATCTTCACCTGAATATTCAACTGCTTCCTCGACCTTTCCATTTGTATTATTGTAACTACCTGTTAAGTGCCTCCCTGTTTCCACCTTTGGCTTCCTGCTGTCAATTTCCAGCCTGACAGTATGACCTTTTTCAACTAAGTGAGATAATATCACTCCTTTGCTTAAAGCTCTCCAATGGTTCCCCACTAAGGTTACCAGAATGAGCCAATAAAAAGAGAGGATACCCAGTTAAATTTTAATTTCAGATAAACAATGAATGATTTTGTATCTTTTGGTCTATACTTATACTAAAAAATCACCTGTTGTTCATCCAAAATTCAAATGTTAACTGGGCATCCTGTATTTATCTGGCCAACTCTACCCCCAACACAACCAAAATAAGTTTTTAATTCTTAAAATGACCCTAAAACGTCCCACGTTATCTGCCGTCCTGCTACCTCTGATCCCCAATCCTGCCGCAATATTCCTTCCTTGCTGTTCCCCGAATACATCAGACATACTTTCTTCTTCCGATTTCTTGCCCTTCTGTTCCATATACATAGTGTGGTGTTCCTCAGGTAGCTACATGACTGACTTTCTCACAATTTTTAAATTTTGCTTGAATATCACCTCTCACTGAGGTCATCTCTGTTTCTCTTATCCCCTCCCTGCTTTACTTTTTCCTATAATACATTCTGTACATTTTACTTTGTTTATGGTCTCTTTCTCTCCAGTAGAATATGTAGTCCATAAAGGCAGAGATGTGTATTTCTATTCACTGCTGTGCCTGGCCCATGTTAGATCTCACTACATTGAATAATTGAATGAATATATATCATGTAAATGACCCTTGGATATTAAGAGCTTGTTAGTTATGGATGTGCCTACTTATCTATAAGGTAACATTTTCACATTTTTCTCTCCTCAGTGCCCTCTCAGAAACCAGGTGAAGCAATGAGGAGTTTTAGAGAGAGAACAAGGTAGGAGTGAGGAATAAAGATGATTCCAGAGCATTGGGCACTGAGAACAAAGAATGACAGAGGGGCAGGGTGAAGAGCAAGGAAAAGAAAAAAAAATGTGGGAAGACCTTGAAGTTTATTAAACTTAATTGTGACTTTACATCTTCTGAGTATTTTAGCCCTCCCTGATCCATGCTTTAGATTCTACATGCAGAAAATGCTGCTTATTTTAACAATCCAATTAGTTGATTCTGATTGGGGGACTTTTACCTTCTGTAAATGTGTAAATGTTACACTTTTTAGAATCACTCCCAGCTCCTCTCACTTGTTTTGAGAAAGCTGTCCAGTAATCCCTTTACTTAATTCTAACTGCTCCCTTTCAAAACTGTTATGAATCCAGTAGGTAACCTGAATATTAGAGAGAAGACTCTAGGGTCTATTTTCAGATGTTTATTAATCTTAAATTTGGGAACAACAAATGAGATCTCAAGCTGGTTGTTCTTTAGTCTCTTTCCTTGTGCACAATATAAATGTCTTGTTTGCTCTATAATGTAGCTCACAGGGGCATTAATATCTCTAAGCCGTTAGAGCTCATTTCTACATTGTTCTCATGTACACTGAAAATTATTGAGAGTATAACGAACCATTGTCCATACAGTATAATCATTTACTTAACCATCTCCCCTTTATGTACATTTAAGTTTTTATCTTAATTTTACTCTTCTCTCTTAATATGTCTACAATGGATATTCTTGTATTGTACCTCTGATTACTTTTTTAGGATAAAATTCTAAATATGAAATTGTAAGAGCTTTCAAAATGGTAAATTTTAATGTGTGTGAGAAACATTGTCGAATCATCTTTCAGAAGTGCTTGTGACAGCTTCCTCTTCCAGGTTGTGAGCAGGACATTCTTGCTCTGTCTTTGCTACAGTACTTATTAACTCTCCTCTATCTTCAATTTTCTTATTTTCATTAGGCTTCTACTTTCTGATTGCAGATATGCACAGATTTATTCCCTTATTATATTAAACCATCTTCTAATCTTTCATCTCATTAACCCATAGTGCTTTTTTCTCCCTGTCAACCTTAATGAAATAAGCCCCACTGACTTTCTTCATTTATGCTCCTTTTTCTTAAAGGCCCCCTTTTCTCCCTTATCTACTTCAATGAAATTTCAATGTATCTAAGGGCACAGAAGACCACCTCTTTAGTGACTACAGTGGCCTATTTGTATCCCTCTTCCTTCCTGAACTTTTCATTAGTTGGATGTTGCTATCTCCGTGTCTCAAAACTCCCTTCTCCTTTGACTGCAAAATTGCTGATGCCCCCGCCTGCAGGTTCTCCCCTCGCCACTTTGACTGATGTTTCAGGCACCAGTGCTGCTCCTTTACCTCAGCCCAGTGTCTAAACATTGGGAAACCTGAATTTCCCCTGCTTGATCATCTCATGTTATCTGTGTTCTTAGTCTAGGGCACTAAGTAACATATACAGGGGTGGGCCAAGTCGGTTGACAGTTGCATTGTGACATTCTTTTGAGTTAATAAAGCTATTGTAATAATCATAACCTGCATGTCTTTTTCCATATGAACAGCTGTAAACCTCTTTTTGCCCACCCCTGTATATGTTAATGACTATCAATCTCTCTCTCGACAGTCCTCACTATTTAATGCCAGGGAAGTATTTGCAGTTGTCCATTGGACACATCTATGGAAATGCCCCACAACTCCTCTATCTAAAGAACCCAACCTGAACTTTTTTCTTCTTCCATGCTTACCTATTTTGTCTACGCTGGGTAGTCACTGTCAACGCATCCTCTTATTTAATGTCACGCTGGATTCTTCTCTCCCTTCCTCTCTATTCCATTAGCCACTAGCTCCTGTCGATACTGTCCACTATCATGTACTTTGACACCCTTCCTGCTTCTTATCATTTATTTTCCTTAGTCATGGTGATCATAAAGAATACACCTTTTTTTAAATGTCATTAATATTTTTCTGCCATATCTTAAAAACCATTAGGGATCAAAATGATCCAGGAGACATAAGACTTGTCCTCTGCCCTGAAAGAGCCTACAGGCAAGTGGGAGAGAGAGATGCAGTGATTTCAGTTCAGGGTAGTGCTAGAGATGCGGAACATGATGATATAGAATCAGAAAAGATCAATTAGCTTAGTGATGAGAGTAGAATCGAGAGAAAGAGAGAAGTCTGCTTAGTGGAAGCCTCCTGAAAGAGTTGAATCTTTATTGAAGAGCAGTAATTAGCTACATGAAGGCAGGAGATACAGGTAACTGCTGACAAAGAGAAACAGAATGGGCAAAGGTTCAAATTCCAAATTCTTATTTATGGCTCCCACTAGAGTTTACATACCTTTTTCCTTAATCTAGAACACCCTGTATAAGCTAGAAGTAGAAAGTAAAAAAATAAAACTTGATTATATCCTACCTTTCTTAAAATTCTTTCGACTCCCCTGTTGCTTTGTGATTAAGTCCAAATTCTATAGTTTGACACACATGAAGACTTCCTAGTCAGCCCCCAACTTGTCTCCCCAGCTTCACCTCCGGTCATCTGCTCTCCCAGCAATGGCAATGCTTTAGCCACACTCTTTGTCTTACTCTTAACTCACCATTCTTTTTCCCAGTTTAAGTTCTTTGTAAATATCTGAAGTGCTTCTCCCTTCCAATCTGTGTATTTTCTTATTCTCTAAGTTCTGTATTACCTTTCACCTCTTCTTTATAAAGTCCCCTTAATTCTTCCAGTAGAGTTAATTGCTCTCACATCACTACGTTTTAAAGACTACTGTTGTAGTCTTTACCCAAGGGACACAAGGTTGTACACTAGAAGATAAGAACCCCACAGTGGCTATGTTATTCATCTTTACCACCTCAGTGCAAGCACATAGAGAAACATGATACAGTTTATAGAATGATTTTACTTTTATCTTTCCTATTTTCCAAGCCATATCTTGCTTATATCAACAAAACGCACGGACTTCTCATGTGTGCTTCAGGATGGCAGCTGCAATTCTTCACAAAATCATTCTATGTTCCCTTTTGCCTTGGGTTATTTTTCTGATCTTCCCAGAATTCTGACCATTTGACACCACTTTATTTTAGTGTAGCGACCGACATGAAAAAACATGGTGAAAGAGCATATAACTGTTTACAGGTTTAGTTTTGGGAAGTGTTCACATTTGTGGACAAGCAGTGAAGACTTCTATAGCATAATAGGAATACTCAAAGTGATTAAAATGAAAAGAAAATGATGTAGTACTTGATAAATAATTGTCATTCATATTTTCCTCCATTATTAAAATGAACACTGCATCTTTACTAGTTACTTTATAGAAGTTTATTTTAACATTCCATACACTGTAATTAAAATAACAGTTGCACGTGAGCCTAACTCGTGCAACCCTGCAATTTTGGTGGGATTTCTGTTTCATTTCATAGAAAGACTTTATAGGCAAGGAATAAGAATTTAGAAAACTGAAATTAAATATATGAGCTAAGGATATTATTTATTTTTTAAGTTCCTCAGCATGGAGCTATTCATGGCATAAACATACCTAGACTTGCATTTACTGAACTCCTTGTTGTGAAATGCTCATTTCTCCCCCCAGAAGATCTCCTGAATATAAATCTGTTTTAGCAGAGAAAGAAGTTTGAACAAGGATTTTCCCTGTGGGGCAGGACAAGCTCTGATTTGCCATATCAGGGTTAAAAGAATGTTGGGCGGGGATATCAGCGAGCACTCTTAAGTAGGTAATGTCGCTCCATACAGAGCAAAACAATGGAAATCATGAACTACATTTAAAAAAATAATTGTTTACCTTGACTAAAATTGATATAATGGGGATAATGAAACATGTGCATAGTTCCTAAGTATGTATAATGCTGAATTGTTTAGTAAAATATTCAATTATAATATTTTACTAAATCTTTAAACAATTTCCTAAGGGAGGAACTATCTCTCTTACTTTAAACATATATTCCTACAGACACACACATAAATGAGGTGTTTTTCCTGCAATTTACCACCGAGTCACACCAGCCAGGGCTAAAGGTCCTTTTTAAAAAATATAATGTTCACTATGGCTGGTGTGGCTCAGTGGCTAGAACATCAGCCCAAGCACCAAGGATCTTGGGTTTGATACCCAGTCAAGGGCAGATGTCTGCATTGCAGGTTCAATCCCCTGCCCAGGCGGGGCAAGAGGGTGAGGCAACCAGTCAATGTGTCTCACATCGATGTTTCTCTCTCTCTTTCTTCCTTTTCTCTTTCCCTTCCCCTCCCTTCCACTCTCTAAAAATCAATGGAAAAAATATCTTCGGATGAGTATTAACAACAACAAAAAAGTGTAATGTTTAAAGGCAGATACATATTTCTAGAAAAATAAAAATAATATTTGCGTTATATCTTATCTACCATTTGTGGTAGAATGTGTAAAGCTCTATTATCTGACTCAAGCAACAAAGGCAAAGGCAAAAACGGATTCCAGTTAGAAGACTATTGTAGATGGTGGCTTGGACTATAATACATTATCAGTGGAGGTGGTGAAAAGTTGTCAGATTCTCTTTTCAGTGTTCTTAGACCAATTTCAATGTTGCAGAGGACAGAGTTCCCATGCCAACAACAAGTAATTCTCTGGACACGAGCTGGGGGTCCTATAATTCAACTCAACTCTTACACTCTCTACCTAGAAATAGTATCAGATTCCCCATGCTAAGGGTTCAGTCCTACAAGACTAACCCCCTCCACTCACACTTCAGACACCAGTTGCAAGCCCAGGCTTTTCCCCGGGCTTCTGACAAACCAGTTACAAATTGGGCGTTCTAATGACCCCCACAACTCAGGATGCCACTCGAAAGTCCAGCTTATCACCTGTACTTCTGACTGACTGGCTATAAATCGGGTGCTCCCATAACCTCCTCCCCGCCTTTGATTTGTTTGCTGGAGAGGCTCACAGAACCCAGAGAAACATTTTACTTGCCAAAGCACCCATTTGTGAGGGTAAAACTCAGGAGCAGCCAGATGAAAGAGAGGTATACGGCAAGTGTGGGGAAAGGCCTCAGAGCTCCCACACCCTCTTTAGGCATGTCTGTCTCCCCAAATCCCTGCTTGCTCACCAACCCAGCAGCTCTCTGAACGCAGTCCTTGTGGGGCCCTACGGAGGCTCCATTACACGGGCATGATTGGCACAATCATTGGCCTTTGGCAGGTGGTTTGGTTGTCTGGCAACCACCATCTTTAGGTGGGATCCAAAAGCCCCTTCATAAACAAAAGGCAGCCTTGTCCTCATCACTTAGGAAGTTCCCGGGCACAAAACCACCAAATACATGTTTCTTAATATAAATCACAAAATCACACGAGGGTTAGAGTTCTAACCCTCCTCGGAAGGTAGGCTCAAGATCATTTCACGTGGGACGTGGGGTGTAAGCAAAGGAGATGAACGAAGGGCGGCTCTAACTGACATAACTCACGTTACCATTTGCTGAGATAGCAAAAGGTGTAGGTTATGAACAGGAGCTTGATGGCATCAGCGTGTAAATCCCATGCGAGGCTTTGACACTATATGGAATCACCGAGGGAAGGAGTGTGGACAGGAGCTAGGAGAGGCCCTAGCAGGGAGCCTTGGCCATTGCGGCCTCTTCAAGGCAGGTGATCAAGAGGAGCCCGCAGAGTTAAGGAGAAGCGTCCATGGAGTTCGGGAGGAAACTTGCAGAGCCACTCATCAGTTAGAATACAGACTGAGAAAACGGACCATTAGATTCAGCCTTCGGGGCGGCGTCATTGGTGACCCTTATACTTTACATGCATGCTAATTACTTCCATTAAATTACCACATTTTTCCCCTAAAAACAATCTCCTGAGGAATTTTTTTTTACTCTCCCCAGTTTCAGCCACTTGCTCCCACTCTTTTTTATACTGTCAAGCCATTTTAAAGTAAATAAATCTCAACCATTGCTTCTTAGCCAGGATGAGATCTTTCACTTGTACAAAATTCGAATGAAGTTGAGGGTCTTATATGACTATTAAACTTATTGACCACCTCATTGAAAATATCTACCAATCTAGGTGCCATTCCTTGGTAAGAGTCCCACAAAACGTTTCACAAATTGTCCTTAATGGCTGTTAAATGATACATTGAATAAATATTGAACTAAAGAGAAATTTCTGGTTTGAGGTGAACATTAATTCAAGTGTTCCTTCTAACTGTTTACACTCGCTTTCATTTGAAGTTTCTTACTATTGATCATTTCTTGAGCCTTGTAGCAAAGCAAATCCACAAGTATTCAATATAATAAGATTAGGAAAAAAGGTCATGGGATGCTTTTGTGTCATACACTTGCAGCTGCTAGCTGTTGTTTCAGTTGTTTAATGCCCTGTCACATTTTTTGGATTCAGAGGAATAATTTTAAAAATCTTGGTAGGAAAAAACCCTTAATTGTGGCTTCCCACAGATGCCATTGTGGAAATAGTGCCTGGGACTATGTTACTTAGTGTCTCATGGAATTTCAGTTTTCAATATAGGTTATTACTTCTAATCCAGTTTTACCTAGGAAGTGGAAAACTCTGTGATGACTGATTTGCCAGCCCCCAATCAGCCTGCACCCTGGGAAAGGGTTGGCTTCTTCTGAGACCTTCCAACCTAAGGCTTTGGCATTAGGGCGGAATTCTTTAACTGGGGTGACTGCAGGCCATTAACACTTTAGGTGTGCAGGAACAGAGGGTGGCAATATCATAATTTATAAATGTAGTCAGGTTACCATAGTTCTCAGATTTCCTGCTGATAGGAAAATTGAGCCAGTAGCAGTTGCTTCATCCACTAATTAAGGAAGGAGATGTGCTCATGAACATAAGCATTACTTTTTCTTAAGACAACATTTTTGGCAAAGCTGGTCACCTCTTTTTCCATATTTGGGCCCAGCCAGAATACTGCTGTGACTCAGGGTTTGCCTGACACCATGAAACTTAGAACATTTGAATTTCAGTTTCAGGTTTGAGCCTTGGAATTACCGCTTGTAAGTGCTTCATGATATACACTGTTCACTTTTTATACTGGACTGTCACGGTGATTGGTTGTCTAGATACATCAAGTTGTATTCAATTATTACGCTCTTTCAGCAAGAACCTCTTAATATGAAGACTTGATATGAATGCAATTGGCCCCCTTCCCTAAGATTTCTCACTTAAATATATAATCCGCGTTACCCACGCAGTATTAAAACATCTGTTCTTGAGTAGGAATGCAAGCATTTGCCTTTCTTTGCTGGCTTAAAAATAATTTAAAAATATAACCCAGATAACTTTCTGGATGAATTTAGATAAGAACGGGACGGGGGGGGACAAAGAAGCATATTTAAATGAGTTGTTCCAGGGCATTCTTGTGTCTTTACAGAACCTCCCGTCAGTTGTTCCTGGCAGGCATTTTTGTCCGCATGCCCTGTCTGCCGCTTCAGCTCCTTAGAAGCCGGAACGATGGGCAGTATATCAGCTTGCCATTCTATAAGGGAGGCTGGAGACACCTTTAAGAAGTGGTGTAACACAAAATTAAACTGTTTTGTTTTTCCTTTTCTTACAACACCTGGATTGTTACAGTGTTCTTTTGTTTTTAATAACTACATCCATACAACCTGGCCTGCATTCCTAAACCTTCTGTTAGGTATGAATGGAGTGAAAGGTTCCTTATCAGTTTGAAATGTACTGTATGCAGTTGGCTGGGAAAGCTCCAGCATAAATCTTTGTGGGCCCTAGAAGCTTTGCCACAGTTGCTATGCTACTCAAGGTAAACATTTATCTGTGTGTATTTGTCCAAGGAAGATTCATTGTAAATGCTGTATTTTTAAAATTGCACTCACCACAAAAATTCTAATAAAAAGACAAGCTACGGGTTTTTTAGAGATAACTATTGTCAAATTTGAAGCCGTTCAGAGAGTGCTGTTCCAAACAGGGAGTCTGCTTTTCTTTTTCTAAAACAGGAAAAGATGAGAATAAGTGTATGAAATATTTAAGATAGCCGTAAGAAAACAGAAAAACACTAATGTTGGTTTTTCAAAAGTAACACTGCAGGAGTCAGTAAGGGACTTCCTCTTGTGGCCACACTTGCTGCCTTGAGGTTGTAACACAGACTCATACTCTGTCCAAACATATGGGCTGCCACTTATTTTTCAATAATAAAAGAAGTATATTTGTTTTGTTTTTCAATTATTCTTTTAAGTTCACTTTTATTAAGTTCACTTTTTATAGTCCACGCTCATTAGGATTTGTGTGATAACTTGTTGGGCTACCTATGTGATTCATAATAGCCAATTCTCAGTTTGGCTTTGTTTTGGCAAGAAAAAAAATCTCTCCTTTGATACAGAATGCTTGGTTTATAAAGGCTGAGTTTCACAAGGGTGGTCATTTTGGTCTGTTTTGTTCACAGTGCCCACTTCATAGGCTTTTTAATAAATGTCTGTTAAGTGATTTATCGGACGTAGTGTAATATTAACCTTTCTTTGCTGCTATCATAGATTTGAAGTTGAGAAGTTCATGACCAGCGTGTATTAGTTTGCTAGGACTGCTATTACAAAGTGCATACCAAAGACTGAGTAGCAAATTTCTTTTCTCACAGATCTGGAGGCTAGAAATTTGGAATCAAGGTGTCGCAGGATTGGTTATTCTGAGGTCCTTCTGGGCTTGTAGATGTCTGTCTTCTTCCTATGTCTTTATATAGTCTTTCCTTTGTGTGTATCTGAGACCAAATTTCCTTTTCTTACAAGGACCTGTCATATTGGATTGGGGCTCATCCTAATGACCTCAAATATGTAAAGAATTCATACAACTCAATAACCAAAAATGTATATATATGATTAAAGGAATGGGCAGAGGAACTGAACAGAAATTTTCCCAAAGGGGATGCCCAAATGGCCAACAATACATGAAAGGATGCTCAACATCACTAATCGTCAGGGAAACGCAAGTCAGAACCACAATGAGATCTCACCTCACACCTGTTAGAATGGCTGTCACCGAAAATATGAGACAGCAAGTGTTGGGGAGCATATGGAGGAAATGGACCCTCTGGCAATTATATAAAATGACATAGAATTCTGAAATTTAAAAGATAGAAAGAAACTAAACAGTCACTGAGTATAGCGGCCGAGATTGACAGAGGAGGAAACTGAGGCTCAGAGTGGTTACAGTATTTGCTCCGGTTCTCTTTCCTAAATGCAAGCAGCTCCAGGATTACAGTCCCGGCTCCTTGACTCCTGACCAGGGTTCTTCTCTCACATCAGGCTGTCATTCATAATGAATTTTATCAGACTTTAAAAGACCTCATTTTGTATAGTATCTTTAACACATGGTACTGACGTGTTAGAATTGCAAGGTTTGACAGGGCACTTCATTGCACTGAGATTTCAGATTCCTTTTCTGCTCTCTCGCCATCTATCCTTCCCAAGTAATATACCTGAAAGGGTCTATGTCGCCTAGAACTAAGTGACCCACCCCGTTCATCACTGCCTAAAGTGGGGGTGTTGATTTAGTTGTTTGCATTATAGAACATCTAGAAACTCTGCTTCTCATTACTGACCGTTGTCACCCACAAAACAGTCCTAGACAAATCATAACTTAGTAATAAATATCTATTTTCAGGCTGACAAAAAGAGATAAGGAATGGGGAATGTGAAAATCCAATTCAATTCTAGACATTTGGCCCAATCTACAAGCATTGCTAGAATTTTCTAGACACTAAATAAGAGAGAAAAGCCTATGAGCCTGTACTGAAAAGAGAAGGTTTCGCTTAGAGGAAAAATGAAAACTTAAAAAAAAGAGGACTTTTTTGCCTCTAACTGCTTTTTTCCATTGCTTGTCTTTTTCTCTGAAAATCCCTGTAGACAACTTAGAAAAGCAGAACTTCGAAAGTGAAGGACTTGGTTGTTCCTTGAAACAGTGGGTGGGGTGACAGTCATGAGAAGTCCCCTAAAAAAAGCACTGCTTCCGCTGTTCTGTCTTGGGGTTAATTCTTTGAATCTAGGGGAAGTGAGTTGATTTTCCCCTCCTGTTTTTTTTTTTTGGGGGGGGTGCGAACTGCTGTGTGTGGGTGTTTATTTTTGAAATGTATCTTATTTTAATTTAAATATTCAAAAGCTTGCAGGTTTATAACATCAACCAATATATGGATGCAGTAGCATGTGCCAACTTGTTTCCTCCCTTCTTCTGTCATGTGAGGGGATTGCTATTCTGATACTTCACTGAACCCAAGGTGTGCATATTTCATAGGCTTCTATTGTTTTGGTTTCTTTTGTATAAGTATTTTAACCTTTATCTCAGCAATATTGATTTCAGTGGGGACTTTCTATTGCTTCAAAAGGAATGCTCTATGCAGAGCCTCCAACAGACGTGGAAAGCAAAATGAGCCAACTCATTCTTGGATTATGGTCTGATTGAAAATAGCTTAAGGAACAATTTTATATTATGCTTAACTGTGCACTTCGACACTTTAATGAGTAATATATACTTTCTGTATTAGTTTTCTATATATTTATTCTCTGTGTACAGACTGTGACACATTTAATTTGTTTTACTGTCATAGTCATGAGTAATGCTCAGTTATTCTTTGAGTATTAGTGATCTTTAATTTACTTTACATAAATATATGTACATCTTGGCTTATTTTTAAAAATTTGCAAAACTTTCGCTTTAACCTTTTTACCTTATAAATTGAATCAATATCAACCAAATTGGTTAAGTTAACAATGGAAGTTTCTATTAGATAATTGTTTATTTATGCATATAATATAGTTACCAATCATAATTGTACTCTCTGTTAAAGCAATTTTGAATTTCTTGGACAAACTTGAAAATACCAGGAGTAAATAGGAATGTATTAAATTTGGTTCCTGCTCTCAAAAGTTAGGTAGAATAATTGGAAACATCTTAGTAGTAATATTTTAGTCAGAATCTGGACATTATTGAAATTCAATCTTTAAAATAAGAACAAAATCATTGTTGACCCACAGTTGCCACATCCATTTCTGCCAGTTATTCTTTATGACAGTCCACCCTTCTACCGTTTGTGTGCAAATGGGCTCGATACCCACAAAGCTGTGAGCCCCCGCAGGAGCGGTGCTTGCCCCAGAGAACGATTGTCCTTTTTCTAAGGAGCAGCTTCTGCTTTTCAAGTCCCACAGGACAGCCTGGAGAGGGAATCTTTTTCAAACTGGTACAATTGAGATATATGGGACAATGAAGGCCCTGTTATTGAGGACCTCTTCATGGATGAATTGGGTTTCAGGGAAGGCCATTAGAAGTGGTGAAGATTTATTATCCGGATCGCAGGAGGGAGAAGAGGAGCCGCCTTTAGCGTGGGTGGAAGCACAAGGTCTGGGGGAATCAGACACGCGCAGCAGTTAGTGAAGAGTCTAGATTGATGGGGACGAAATGTGCGCCACGCTGATGACGGGAGGATTCGATGGGAAGGGTCAGCAGGGGTCAGGCTGTAAGGATCTGGGTACAGGGTCAGGAATTTGGATCCCACCCTCCAGATGAGAAATCAGCCGAGGCGTTTGTCCAGCTTCGTCACGCGATCAGTGATAAGTTATTTGAGGCAGATTAACCCAGGGTCATGCAGCGTAGACTAGAAGGAGTAAGGAGAGACGAGCGGCAGGAGGCAGGGCTAGAGGGTGCTGTATACAGTACGTGGCTTTCCCTGTGTAGCCCAGGATCTAATGAGGATGAAAAGGAAGAGCTGACTTGGAAGTTTTTTGTTGTTTTTATTATGACAAATGTTATTATTTTTACCTGATCTCCAAAAGGAATCCATATTTATTATAGAAAATGTTAAAAATATGGATATGTACATGAAAGAAAATTAAAATCACCCATTCTCATTTAAATCATAGATGAACACTTGGCATTTTAGGTATTGTTGATTTTTTCTGTTTTGTTTCAATTTATGTATGTTGACATTATGGTATATTAACACTATTTTTGTACAGCTTGTTATTTTTGTCATTTACTACATAGTAGGCATTTCTTTTGTTAATAAAAATTCCCAGAAGACCTCATTTTTAATGGCTGTTCACTATTTTGGTTCCAGAGTAGTGTAACTAACTATTCCAACTATTATAAATTTAGAATTTTTTCAACTTTTTTGTTATCATTATTCATACTACTATAATGAACATCAATCAACATAAATACTTTATTCCACACTCTTCTCCCCTCCTCCAGAAAATATTAAGTTAAAAAATAATAAAGAACTAAGTTGAGCATTTGTTCATTTATTTATTTAGCCTATTTTGATTTCAGTTCTGATCCACCACTTCCTACCTTTCGCACACGTTAAGAATTGGGGGAGGGGGTCTTTATCGAAGATGTATTGAAATTATTGTCTTATTTTGTTGCTTGCTATTTAAAATGATGTCTTTTAATCCATTGCTTTACATATGGGCATTTAGGTTTTCAGTTTTTCTCTGTTTTAAACAACACCATGATGAATATCATGGCACATATTTTCATGTGCACAGATAAAAGGATATAAACCTTAAAAGTGAATTACAAGGGTTTGGAACATATAAATCTTCAACTCTAAAATCTTATGTAAACAGAAGCAATTTACACTCACTTCTGTGGGCAGAGCGGAGAAATTGCAGTTTACCTACATCCTTGGGAATCCTTCCTTTCAAATGCTTGCAAATCTAATGAATGTGAAATAGTATCTCATTTTGTTTTGCTTTTCTCTAATAACTAACGAATTAGCATGTTTTTATGTCTGTTCGCTATTCAGGCTTCTTGTCTATAATTTGCCCATTTTTTATTTAGTTACAGTATTTGTCCCTTTTTGTATACTCTGGATACTAATCCTGTGAAAGTTATACAGTTTGCCAAGGTGTTCTCCCAGTATCTGTCTTTTAAGCCTTTTCATTAAAAAGAATTTTAGGCAAATTTATCAAAGTTATATTTTATAGTTTGGGTATTTTCTATCTTGATTAACAAGTTCTCCAGTGGTGAAGGCTTTTCACCTACATTCCGTTGTGATTCTTTAGGAGTTAATTATTTTATATTAAATTTTTAATTCACCTGACACACACTTGCTTCACTACATAGTGATTTTCTAAATTAAGGAAAATGAAAAGTGAAAAGCAAACAAAAATTTGGTAAATTGTATTATAGTTTCCATTGTAAGTCTGTAATTGAACCATGAAGACGTTTTAGTTTTTATTTAAGGACTAGGTAGCCACATCCACTTCAATTTCTGGTAATGAAATGAATGCCTTTCTCGTCGACGACACAGAAGATCTATCAGAGTTCATCTACATGAAGTCTTGCAAAATAACTGCTACTAATTGGAATTGAAAAGGATCTGACTTCCCGTGTGTTTACAGCCTTAGTCTACCTAACTTCTTGTATAAGTCCAGAAGGAATACATTGTTGTTTTTAAAGCAGTTAACATAGAGTTCTTTTTACTTTCAGCAATTCACAGAAGCTGTGAGTCCTTCAGTGCTGCCCCCTTCAGCTTTGCCACTGGACCAGCTTAATAACGCTGTCGCTGCCTTTAGTACCTTGGAAGATCTAATTCGGTATCTTGAACCAGATAGATGGCAGCTGGACTTAGAAGATCTGTATAGGCCAGGTTGGCAACTTCTTGGCAAGGCTTTTGTTTTTGGAAGAAAATCCGGAGGTAAGCTCTCTCTTCAGATTAGAATCTCATCTAATTTTCTAAACTGCTAATGTTTCAGATTCTTCTGACAGCTTCTAATGAGTAGAGTTTAGAATTCTTCAGTGATATATTTAAATAATCCATTTTAATTACAGTTGAGCTTATTCACACACTAAATAAGAATACATACAAAAGAAGGCACTTCATTATAACTCAGCGAATTTGGAAGAGGGATACTTTCACTGAAAATTCTTGTCATTTTTTTAATTCAAAAATATCATTTTTATGGTCTCCTATTACATTTTACAAGAATCTTTACTTATTCAAACCTAATATTTGGGGTGTATTGATTCAGAGATTCAGGAGAGATTATCATAGCTGCTAAGAAAACCCTTTTGGAGCTAGAAAAGGGGAAGCTCTACCAAATTCATTACGTACCATGTCCCCTCGGGTCAGGGTTGTATCAATTTCTATTTCCAAAGCCTAGAAACTTTTCTAAATAATATGAAAAATAACAGTGGCTCACCATAAAACAGAACTAGTGATCTCCAAGACAGAATGCCTAGGAAGTAGGAACCCACACCGTGATGATGTTTCTCTTTCTAAATTTGCTTGTGACATGATCACTTTTGACCATAAGAGCGCAGCTCCCTTCAAGAGTGAACGTGTTAATCGTTCAACTCAATCCCCACAAGAAATCGAAAGCAATGTGAATTAACTTTACTGTAAGGTTAGCTAATTTCCTAGTCACATTAGAATGTAATAGAAATAACTGAATAATTATAACACACTTAAAAAAACCACAAGTCTGTTGCCATCTGCCAGAAACATTGCAATCTACCCAGCGTCACTTTGGAGAATGGAATGACTGGAAAATGCACGTAGAAGGAGCCACGTTGGTTGATGGGAGTGACTCACGGGCAGATGGCAGCAGACTTGTTCGAAAGCTTGTCAGAGAGGAGCCCGCTTCCTGCCTTGGGGCCGGAGCTTTCATCTGGCGGCCTGCTGGGGCCTGCCCGCCCGCTCGCTCTGCAGCCGGCTGCTGCCTTCAGCGCCCCGTGAAGCCGCGTTCGCGTCCCGGGGCGGCCGCATCTTGTCCAGACGCTGAAAGCTCTTGCATATTTATAAGATTGGATCTTGATGAATAACTTGATGCATACGTTACGAACAATACTTCCCTTCCCTCCCACCTCCGACAGGAGCGGGAAGATCTGCAAGGCTGGCTCAGACACCCGTGAATAGAGCCTTTGTTCGCAAATTTGAAGTAGATTATCGTGTCGATCTGTGAACAGCAGAGGATGCAGACCAGGTTCTGAGCTCAGATCTAGTTTTTGGAGGGCCGATCTCAGGATCCTAGCGTGAAAATCTCCCTTGTAAGTCATATATGCCTTTAGGCCTGTGCCTCTGCGCGGGGTGATCAATGGCTTGGCCAGAGGCTAGCGTATATTGAAAAGCATCCAGCGCAGAACCAGATCTTTCAAATATTCATTTAGCACTTTCCAAATTGAAGCCCTTTGCCGTTTGCCAAAAGTATTAACTTTTTAAGCATACAGTAAGTGTGAGAAAAGCAGTGTATATTTTTGGAACTTTACATAAACTAAAATGCAGGTGTGGGATAACATCTATATAGACAAAACCAACTTCCCTCCCAAGAGTCTTTCTACAAAGGAATGAAGAGTAAAACGTTTAAAAGCTTCTAATTAGACATCGAAATAGATTTCCCACAGAATAAACATATCACAGTGTTACCACATTCATCTTAGAAAGACCACCCTCAGATTGCATTACAGGAATAGAATATTCTTGGGCTATCTCAAAAGAATGAACAACTGACAAAGTAAAATGTGAGCATGTTTTTTTTCCAGTTAGTATTACCTTTTTTAGTAAAACTTGCAATATTGATGAATCTAAACAAGAAAATTTGCATTAGAAATAACTTTCATTGGTGTCATACTCAAAATCTTCATCTTTTAGAAAGACAAATTAATGCATGGGTTGTCTTAGGAGGTAGTTTTGAAAAGGAAATAAGGAATGTTGCATTTTACTTTACAAATCTTTTGCAGAGGATTACTTCCTTAATATTATAGTTTAAAAAGTAAGTATGTGTTGGGGCACGATATTTTTCAATAGATTATTTTCTATTATTATTATTGCCTAGAAATTCTGCACAATGTTTAGAG
The DNA here is from genome assembly GCF_054644295.1 of Miniopterus natalensis. Classification (NCBI taxonomy): domain Eukaryota; kingdom Metazoa; phylum Chordata; class Mammalia; order Chiroptera; family Miniopteridae; genus Miniopterus; species Miniopterus natalensis. Next base: position 51,484,455 of record NC_142084.1, read on the forward strand.
TATTTGTGATCCCAATTTATCACAGTACTTATTTTAATGAAACTTAGATGGGTTTGAAGCCTTAGAAATAGGAAGCATAACTTTCACATAAGATTACCAATTTAAAGCCCTTATTGTATTTTTAGCCCAGAGTAGACAGCACTAATGTTTTTCTGTTTCATTATTTTCCCTTCCTCTGGTTCAAGGTTTTCATTCATACCATGCTACTACAGAAAGAAAAAGAAAAAATGCATATTTTCTAAGTCAGGCTTAACTAGTACTTAAAAGGGGCTTTGGACTTTTGTGTCAAACATGATAAATGAGTGGAAGCTAAGTTGAAAGTGTGTTTAAATTTTCACATTGTAGCAGGTATCATAACTTAGTTCACTTGGGAAATCTATCTAACCTTTTATTGTGGTTAAGTAAACATTTTAAAGTGAACATATACAGTCTCATTTTCTAGTTTCACGAAATAGTGTGTTTAAAACTATTTGAGGTAGATAAATATCCTTTCAAAGCTAAGAGCTTCATTCACATTCTAAAGAAGTATAAATCTTAAATAAGCGTTGCAAATTTTGGCAACTGGCTTTTGTATGTGTGTGCATGTTTTAAGTTTTCTTCCTTTCTTACCCAGATAGTAACTTCTAGAGAAAAGAGTCAAATAAAACTCATATATAGCTTTAACAATCAAGAGTGGTATGTACATATACTATTAGTTCATCAAAATGAAATCAGGTAAAATATGTGACATCATCTAACCTGATAATCTCATTAATTTTATTAGAGATAAATTGGTCTTTTATAGCACTCAAACGAATGAATTCATTTCCCCTTAAATAATCAAAAGCTTTACTTTCAAGGGATCATTTTTCAGATGAAAAGAAAATCTTTTAATACTCAAATACAGTGATTTTTCTGTTGAGTTGGGAAAAATAATTTTTAACTGACTAACATGTTGAAATGAACCTATTGAATGAACATTCCTTAGTGTTTTCCTAAACCTGACCAAGGTTTTAGTCAAACATATATATGGTTCATATGTGTTCATAATTTATGATAACATATGCATATGATTACATATGCATTACATATACATATGTAATACATTTCTTGAAAATACATTAGCTCCCTTTGACATTTTAGAAACGCTTGATCACATATACAATGTAACATAGCCAAGAAAATAAGCATTTGATTTGTAATTACCTTGTCATTTTAAAATTATTTTAAAATATTGGCACTTAGTTTTTAAAACTGGATTACATAGTGATGATTATTATTTGAAGCAATCTTTAACCAGATAATATGTTTTTTCTTTTCTCTCAATTCTTGTTTATAATGTTTCCAATATTAGCAAAAGGTACTTAACTAGATTTATTATATTATAGATAATTTTCCTAAATTTTGATAAACCCTTATTTTTTTTTACTTTTTAAATGTTTTTATTAATTTCAGAGAGAGGAAGGGAGAGGGAGAGAGAAATAGAAACATCAATGGTGAGAGAGAATCATTGATTGGCTGCCTCCTGCACGCCCCCGACTGAGGACCGAGCCCGGAATCTGGGAATGTGCCCTGACCTGGATTTGAACCGTGATCTCCTGGTTAATGGGTCAATGCTCAATGGCTGAGCCATGCCCGCTGGGCAAACCCTTAATTTTCTGAAGGTAAAAAAAACTCTGATCAATTATATGTTATCCAAAACTCTTCAGTTTTATTGGACTAATTTTTATTTGAATATTTCTAAGGGAGAAAAAAAGCATAGCTATAAAGCAGAAATTAAAATAATATTAGAGATGTTTATCCTAATAATAATTAACTACTATATATGTTATATATAAATTCATATTAAACATTACATGTTATTTGGTATAATTTAACTGAGGCAGTATGATTTTGTAGTTAAAAACAATGGTTCTTTGATAATTTACTGCAACATTCTGATGAAAGGATATTTTGTTTGGTCTTGACAAATAGGTGTCCTTTTAAAGAATAAAACACAACATGTTTAACCAACTTGTTAAGAGAATGGAGACAATGGTTATAAATTAGACATTTCTTCCACTCTTTTAAAAAGAGAAGAATAGAAATCTGAGTTAAATTAAATTTCAAAGACCAGAAGTTCTCAACACACCAGAAACAGCGCTTTCCATAACCTCTGCCCCTTTAAAATGGTGCACTCAGCTGTCTTCAAAATTTCATTTTCTTTTTACATTTTATGATTCTTATTGCTGAAAGATTATAGGAAGTTCTGTCTACAAGCTTCTGTAAGCTGTTCTTCATTAATTGCATGAGCTTGTAATCCTTTTTAAAACTGCATTTGTTTTTACTAAAGTATCCATTGCTTTACATTCTATTCTTCTTCCCAATAGTCTCCTTGTTTACTTTTCCACTAAGGTTAAAAGGTGTAGCCCTCTTTTTCCTCTGCAGTTTCCTATTTATAGCTCTCAACTGTTTGGTTGGCTCTCTTCTTACTATTGCACAATGACATCTCTTTATTGGCCACTAAGTCATAATGAAGCTTTGTTTACTATAAAATAGAAAGTCCAACTTGCAAGCTGCATAGCTGCAAAACTTAGCTAAAATAAGGAGGGACATTGTCAGGATTATTGTTCGTGAAATCGTTTGATTTCTCTGTGAAAAGAGTTTCATGAAATACATTCAAGCTCAAAGCTCTAACATCTATTTTTTCTCTTTCTTTTATGCCGTGCAGTGATGGATCTGAACCTTCTAAAAGAGGAGGTAAGGTTGTACAGCTGCACACCTCGTAACTTCTCGGTGTCCATAAGGGAAGAACTAAAGAGAACCGATGCTATTTTCTGGCCAGGTTGTCTCCTGGTTAAACGCTGTGGTGGAAATTGTGCCTGTTGTCTCCACAATTGCAATGAGTGTCAATGCGTCCCAAGCAAAGTTACTAAAAAATATCATGAGGTAGGTATATCATTTTTCTTTTTGGGTTCCTTTGGGTGTTGTGTTCCTTTAAAAATAACAAAACAATGTATCTGAAATGAATTTTTGTTCAGAAATATGTAGCATTCTTAACACACACACACACACACACACACACACACTGTATGTTCTCATTTTTAAAATTAGGACTTTTAACTTAAAAACCCCAGACATTAAGGTTATTGAAAGCTTATCCTCTGATAGTAAGTACACCATGGCTAGTCAATGAAGTTTTTGTCTCTCATACAAAAAACAAAATGTGTTCTTTTATAGGGTAAAATATGGGTGAAATTTTTCAACTTTTCAAAATCTGAAGGGAAATATTTTAAAGAGAATCTTAGAGATAAATTATTGTCTATTTTGGAGAAAAACGATCTTTGATATTTATTTTTCCATTTGAGATATGTGAGCTCATAAATCCCAAGAAGACACATTCATAGTTATACACATCTTCCTATTATTCATGTTGCCCCAAATAGCATGTTATGGATGCTTCCCTTTTTTATCTCATTATAGAATCAAGAAAAATCCAACATTAAATCTTAGTAATTGCTGTTTTTCAGGGCCTTGGGAACCTTAGAACTTATACACTCCAAATTTGGTGCTAGAATATCCCAAATTCTATCCTGCCCTCTCTCCAAGAGCATCATGTAGGATTCATACATCACTAAGCCATTCCTTCTTGATGAGTCAACTTTGATCTTTACAAAATGTTTACTTTATCCCAAGCCCAAATCGGCTTTCCTGACTTAATTTCAATATAGCTTCATTTCATTAGTTTTACTTTTTCTACTAAATAAAATAATAAAAATAAATATCTGCTTAGTAAATAGAATGATTATAAAGACATCAATGAAGCCCATATCTGTTAGGTAATCTAAACATGGACAGTGTCCTAAACTGTACTGCATATGACATGGTTGTCCTACCCTTCAACAATATTGCCTTAGCAGCTGATACAATGGAGGAAAAAAACACTGGATTCCAGAGGACAATGGACTTTGTTTCCATCCTAGATCTACCTTTAACTTGTATCCATCATCAGGATACATAACTTCAATAAAATAGTGTAAGATATGCAAATTATCTGGTTTTTCTTAAACTGTGTTATTGCATGGCAATTACTAGGCTGCAATTTTTAGAAGGTAACATCCCAAACTAGAATCCTTTGAATAAAAATAGGACAATTTACTGCCATTACACATGTTCCATTTCATTAATACACTCCATTCTTCTAAAGAGCCTTGTGCTGGGGATAGTCTCCACTCCAGTGTCAGGAAGTAGACAGTCATGAGCTTGGTGGCTGGAGGAGCTCCAACCAGGCTATGCCCAGAGGCCAGCCTTATTGCTGCTCCGTGAACTGGGATATCTAATCAAGAAGAAACCCTTAATATAGTAGTTTTAAAACAGGTTAAACTTAAAATATCTTAGGGCCAGGCTGATAGTAGAGTTGAATGGCCTAACACAAAAGGATGTAGTGAGAATAGGAATTAAACTTGAATGATCTTTTCCTACCTAAAGTCATTCAATTTTGAACTCTCTAAAGCAGGTCCTTACTAAACAAAGTGTGTCTGGGAACCTGATTTAGCCAACAGATCTTGAGTACATGACCACCTTAAGAGCTGTAAAATCCAGACCAGCTGGATTAGCCTTAAACCAGCTTATCAGATGCTGGCTCCCAACTATGCTTTTGGTCGGATACGTCATATAAAGCATATCCTCCCCCATCCTATACGTGTAAATTTCTTTTCAAATGACATTAGTTTTAGGGTTATGCAGGAAGTTGCCACAGAATTTGTAATATCTGTTTTAAAGTGTCACGTAAAACTTATGTGGGGAAAGACTGTGGACACTGCTTGTAGCCTCACTGTCATTCTTTCAGAACGACATTGAGCCATTACTCTCTAGTCTTTGGGTGGGAATGATTACATATATACCTTTATATATGTGTATATATACATATATAGCTTTACATGTGTAATTAAAAGACCGAGTGTAAGTTTCCCACATCTCTAAAGTGTGTGTGTAGAAATATAGTTACACAGTTACCTACTTCACGTTTCTCACAAATAGCTCCAGTAATACCCATGTCTTAATTTTTTATCATTCATTTTTGTGTGATCATTTTTTTGTTAATGATCAAATAATTCTGGGGGGGGGGTTTATTTGGCGAAATTCATAATTTCTGAAGCCTGAATATTTCTTGGTCTTATATTTTAGAAATAAGTTTTTAGTCTAATACTACTCCTGAATAAATGAAATTATTTTTTAAACATAACTTAAAAATTACTAAAAGCACTAAGTCATTGAATTGCATTAATCTGGATCAAGAGATTTAATGTATTGAAAGTGAAGCCCGTCTTGGGCTTTCATTATTTTTGATGAGCATTTTCTCATTTTCACTTTGAAGATTAACCCCCCGCACGGAGAAGGCAGAAGCAAAGACAGAGCTGAAAAGTTCTAAGTTTTCTCTCCTTCATCTATTTCTATTCTACCATCTTCCCTAAATATTAAGCTGAAAATATTTGCTGTGTGCCTACAAATATAACTGAAATATTCCCTCTTTCAATTTCCTTTAGCATTTTCACTGAGTTTTGTTCAACCCTTGTACCAAAAATAAGTTTAGAAAATTAAAAGGCTCATAAAATATAAGAATATTATTTATCATGTTTTAACATAATATTATAGCATAATAATATTAATAATAAGATCCTTACTGCTCTTGTATCAATCACCAGATACTTTTTGTTGGAAGACATTTTAGCCTATATATATCTTTAACAACTTTGCTCTCTCAGAAGACATTTTAGCATATATATATATATTCTTAACAATTTTGCTGTCTCTGTATTAGGATTTTTCAGAAAAGCAAGATGGGAACTTTGTGTATGTATAAACTCTGATACTACCTCTTCCAAAAACATGTTTTAGTGTCCTGTCAATCCCAGTATAACTAGTCCATCCTTCTTCGTGGATGTGCGGGATTTTAAGTTTCTCTCTGTTAAAGAGCATTTACTATTTCATAGCTTATTTGTTTCTACCAAATTGAGGCCTAAAGAAGAACAAAGATCACATTACACTATAGAGCTGAAGAGCACAGACACCAAAGCCAGACATCCAGAATTTGAACATGACGTTTGTTAGCAATGTGACTTTGAGCAAATTACTGAATCTCTTGTGCCTTGATTTCCTCACCTGTAAAGTGAGTTTCCAACCCTCATTTCTTATTATGAGGATTCATGGAGTGATATCTGCAAAATACTTAGCACAAGGTCTGGCACATTTCAAGCCCTTAGTATACACTAGCTTTTCTCTCTCTCTTTATTTTTCCCTCTGCGCCTAGCCTTCTTCCTCCATTACGGCAAATGATCAATAAAGATTTGATGAATTTTCCTCAAAGGTAGGAAGGGTATTCTCATTCTGGAAGAAAGATCTATAAACTACTCTAACAATACACCTGTTTTGTTTATTTTTCCCCCATTTTTAATCAGCCTAATGATTTTTACTTTGTTTATATCTCCATATATTTAATTTCATTTTTCATAACTTAAAGTATAGTCTTACATTTTTATGGATAGATGTTTGTTTTGGGGGAAAATATACCAGTCAATTGACTTATTCTAGCAATAAGTCCCATCCTCCAAGGTCCTATGGCACCCAAAAATTTAAGGGCACTCTGCATACTTTGGACAATGATACCTGTGTCTCTATTCCTTGATGGGTCCTTCTGTATCTAATCTATTGCTTTCCACTGGTTTTAGCTTTTCCCTGGATTATTTTTTCATGAGCTTGTAGTTATAATTTGAACCTCTCCCTTAATATTTTGTGAGATGTGCTTCTCTGCCTGGTTTCCCTTCTGGTGTCCTAAACTATATCCTGAAAAGCTAATTATCATCTTTCATACTATCTGGGACCTGCTGGTCATATTCCAAGTCCAACTTTTCTCAAGTTAGAACTTTCAAACAGAATTAAGAAGGAAAACAATAAGGGTGGTCCCACCATCATGTTAGAATTTCTTGTCCCGGTCATCAACGTCACTAGAACAGTAAGAGACTCTTCTTCCTTTGTAAACCTCCACAAACATCAGGGCATGAAGGCTGGGGGGGGGGGGGGTGATAAGGGACTTTTTACTGGTGAATGTATCTTGACATAAGCACTGCTAGAGGAAGGAAGTGCTGGAGGATTGCAGCTTAGCACCACCGACTGTCAGGATGGCATATGGTAGCCTCTCACCTGTACCTTTCATAGTAATTTTTCCCCCTGCAACCTGGGAAAAGGTATACAAGTGGAGATAGGAATTAAAGACACTGGCTTTGTCAATATTGCCATTTATCTGTCTAACTAAGCACATTAAAATAATACATTTTAGTAATTTTTTTCTAGCATTATGAAATGTAATAGAAAATCTAATTTGAAAGTTGGCTCCCATAGTTATTTTAAGACTTGCAGTTTATCTTTCTACAAAGAAAGTTCCTAAATAAATAGGATGTGTGACTAAGAACATTCTGAGTCTCCATATAATTATTATCTGTGGCTCTAATAATTTATATTTGGCCAAAGTGCAGATACTGGCTGTGTCACTTATTCTCTCTAAGCTCCTCTTCCTTCATGTGTAAAATAGGGGGATGGTTGTAAATTACTTCATAGAATTCTTGTGAGTTAAAGTGTGTAAAACCCTTATTAGAGTGGCCAGCACTGATAAGCATTCAAAAAATGTTAGCTAATTAACCTTTGGTATGACCACATTCTCTAAATGAGGTATACAGTCTTTTTTTTTTTTTTTTTTTTAATCTTCAAGAACAGTCATAAGACTTGACTTGTGCCTTTAAGGATTAATGAACATTTCCAGGAACTTTGAGAAGTTGCTCTATGAAGTTATCTGTGTCATCCAGAGAGCCAAGAAACTACACAACTTCATGTTCTTATGTGCTCTAGGGATTCTTTATAATACAAACAAACATAATTTCTAAAAATGTATCATTTCTATTATAAGAAATAAAATGTAATGCACATTAAATAGGTTGTTCTTTTCAAGGATATCAGGTAATCTTTTATAGAATCCATAGCTATGTCCTTTTGTTGTGTTGAAAGGAAATATGCTCAGCATCAGTGTCTATTTTGCTATATATTTTATAAAAAATCTCAGCAATCCAAAGTGCAAGTAACTTCATTAAGTAGAGCCATTATTGTTATTGCCAAACCTCCGTACACTGCACAGTAGGACCCAGCTGCAGAAAGTTAGCTGTGACGGAGGCTGATGTCTATGAAGTACATCTAATCCATCTCATCAAGTTTATAGAGGACTTGAAGTATAGCCAAGAAAATTAATGAGTGGCATAATTGAGCTAACTCAGCTGCAGAGTGATCATGTTTCTTGTCACAGCATCGCAGTACTTGCATGTATTGCTTCAAGCATAAATATTTGTTAAATGTGTGAATAAATGAATGACTGAAAGAAACTAACAAACAGAAAACTTAAGAGTGCAGTAGTGGTTCCAAAGGTTAAATTCTCTCTAGTCTTGCTAAATGAGTAAAACAAAGGGTGCATAGTGAGTCTTTCAATTTAGGACTGTTCTTGATTCTGAGGCAGCATCCTTCCAAATTGTTGGTATTGAAATATCCTTTCTTTCATGAAAGATTGATCTTTGATGTGGGGTTTGTTTGTTTTTAGGGGTGGGAGATTGTATTCCTAATGCCTTCACTAGAAAAAAATTAAAATCTGTAGGTCTTTGTTGGGCCTCACATTTGTTTTCTGAAATTTTACTTGTCTATGAAATCATAAATTATAGATATTGGTTGATTTTAACGGTGGTTTACATTGTTTCCTTCAGGTCCTTCAGTTGAGACCAAAGATCGGTGTCAGGGGCTTGCATAAATCTCTGACTGACGTGGCCCTGGAGCACCATGAGGAGTGTGACTGCGTGTGCAGAGGGAACGCAGGAGGATAACACATCGGCCAGGCAGCTGTGTCCCCACAGTGCGCTCAGCGCTGACTCCCGTAGGACTGATGCCTTACCGCCATCCATAATCTCAGTTGTTTGCTTCAGGGACCTTTCATCCTTCAGGATTTACGTTGAGTTCTAAAAGAGGAGACACCAGCCGGAATTAGGAGTTGTGCAACAGCTCTCTTGAGAGGAGGCCCAAATGACAGGAGAAAAGGTCTCCGGGCGTGGAAAAAAATATTAAATGTTGTAGATCACTAGCTAGTTACAGAGTTCCCATGCACTTACTCAGCTGGCTGTGTTCTATATTTCAGTTGCCTTGATATGACTTAGGTTAATGTCAGTACAGGAAAGAAATGTGTGCAGATGAGCACCTGATTCTATTGCCTTGCTTATTAACTCTCAAGCTCCATGTTCTGGGCCTAAAATCACAGAAATCTGGAATTTTTTCCTTATAATCACATATATATAAACAGGAGTGTTCTATGGTCTACAAACTTGGTTTTTGAAAAAAAGGAACTGTGTTGCTATAAATCAAACTTGTGTCATGTTGATAAGAAAGACTGGATTTTCCATATTTCTTATAAAAATTTCTACCATTTAGAAGACATGAACTACATTCATGGTTTGGAGGAGACAAACCTGAAAAGAAGAGTGGCCTTATCTTCACTTTATCTATAAGTTGGTTTATTTGTTTTATTGTGTACATTTTTATATTCTCCTTTTGACATTATAACTGTTTGCTTTTCTAATCTTGTTAAATATATCTATTTTTACCAAAGGTATTTAATATTCTTTTTTTTTTTTATGACAACCTAGATCAACTATTTTTAGCTTGGTAAATTTTTCTAAACAGAATTGTTATAGCCAGAGGAACAAAGATGATATGAAATATTGTTGCTCTGACAAAAATACATGTATTTCATTCTTGTACGGTGCTAGAGCTTAGATTAATCTGCATTTTAAAATATTGAAGTGGGAAATGAATAGAATTTGGTACGTTGTGAAGACTTTTGAAAATAAGTAAGTTATCATAACCTCCACTCCTATTGTTGGAGATGCAAATAAAAAGTGGCATATGGAAATAGGCATTCAGATCCATCATTACTATCCCCGAACCCTGATTGTGGGAAATGCGAGCCTAGCTCAGAAGAACACAAAGCACCTTGAAAAAAGAGACTTGACGGCTTCCTGAAAAGTGTGCTCTGCTGTCCTGTAGGAACACATCCTATTTATTGCGATGTTCTGGTTTTATTATCTTGAAACTCTCTTCCACACACTTGTATAAATACATGGATATTTTAATGTACAGAAGTATAACCAGTTCACTTATTGTACTCTTTGGCAATTGAGAAGGAAATCAGTAAAATACTTTGCTTGTAAAATGCTTAATATTGTGCCTAGGTTATGTGGTGGCTATTTGAATTAAAAATGTATTGAATCACCAAATAAAAGTATGCAGCTATTTTGGGGAGAAACTGAATGTGTGTGTGTGTGTGTGCGTGTGTGTGTGTGTGTGTGTGTGCAAGATTTGTCTCTGAAACTCCAAGAAGGTGAAAAGTGATAAAGTTTCGTGTTACCATGAATTTTCGTTCTGCAAAAAAGGATGTCAGTGTAAAAGACCCCGTAGAAAAGTGAATGTTTCTGTTGAGGTTTCCTTGCCCATTGTCTCCAGTGCTTTTGAGCAGTGATTTTCCTTTCCTCACTGGTCAGGATACTGATTTCTGGTCAATTAAATTGCAGATGACTTGAAAGTTGTTACGTGATTTATGAAATGCCTAATGATAGATTACAGAGTAGTATGAAACAGGAAAAAACAACAACAACCTTGTAACTTTCCACTCATGTCTTCATTTTCAGTGGCAAACCCTATATGGGGTGAGCCTGAATTGATCTGGCAGATGGGTTGGTGCATTTTACATAAGATTTTTCAAGGTGTGAATCCCCAATTTCAGTTGTAGATTTCTATTCAGAGCTGATGTCTTATCTCTACCTTTCAACTTGCCTGAGACACTAGAGCCCAGGGCCATGCTGTTCTCAGACACTTCTTCCAAGTAGTACTCTTTTTTTGGTACTTTTCCAGCTGGCAATCCTACACCCAACCACATGAAAAAAAAAAAAAAAAAAAGAATAAAATGAGCATCCATGTTCTGTGGTACTGACTTACCTTCTCATAGTTTTGTCCCAGCCTTATGAAGCCTACTAGATATAGCTTAACTGTGCTCCACTGTGTCTCCCTCTTGGCAATTCACAACTCTCATGAGCATAGTAAAAACTCCATTAAATCTTACAGTAAATGGCCTGTGTGTGATTAAACCAGCACTTCCAACCACTGAGTGGATCATCTTTTCTTTTTATTTTTTAACATTTATTTTTTGTTTACTTATAAAATGTTGAAAACCAGAAGAAATTACTCTATAAAGGTAGGAGTCCCACACACTATTGTCAGTCACTGAGTGGGAAAGGTGTGAGGTCTAAATGCTTAATATGCACAATTCTTATGGTTCATTTTACTTAAAAAAAAAAAAGTCAACCCATTGATGGCACATGTGACCATAAGTTTTCAGAATTCCAAAACAATATTGACTATATTTACCTCAAACTCTTTTGTATGTGTGGTGTGATACAATTTTCCCCCCTCTTTCACAATACTTTGAAACTAAATGTTTGGTTTTCCAGTTATTGATTTTTCTACCAACCATATCTCATATATCATTTCTTTTCAAAGTTAGAGATTTACTAATTCATTTTGGTATTATTCATATTTTGGATACTTATTTAGTAGTATGATTAAATTTTTTGAGGCAGAATTTAAAACAGACTTTAAAATGTGACCATATAGACATAGCAGTAATAGATGAGTCATAATCTCCTCATTGTCTACCTCTTGACTCATTTTGTATCATCAAACCTAATATAAGAGTTCTAGCGAATACTGTTTCCTGAAAATGCCGTACAGTATTCCCGCACATCCTTGTGCCAGCACATGCTATGTTCTCCTTTTGGAGTACTGTTCCTGCACTTACATATTTCAATCATTTCCCTTCCTGTCTATTACATTGTTAATTGAATCCTTTTTTGCTGCCTCAGCATTTGCACGGCCACCTACACCAAATCCGATTTCCTTCATAACTGCTAACCCATTATAGGAAATCTGTTCAGTATCAATCTATGTAAAATTTAAGGAAGAGATTCAGTATTTTGGAAGGAAGTATATCTTTAAAAATTAATAACTTTTTAACCCAGCCGGGCATGGCTCAGCAGTTGAGCTTCAACCTAAGATCCAGGCGATCAGGGTTCGATTCCCAGTCAGAGCACATGCCTGGGTTGCAGGCTAGTCGATCAGTGACTCATCATTGATGTTTCTCTCTCTCTCTCTCTCTCTCCTTCTCCTTTCCTCTCTCTGAGATCAATAAAGGTATATTTAAAAAAAAAAAATAACTTTAAAAAATTATATATGCAATTCCATTTGGCTTTTTAAAAATAAAATTGCAGAGCTGATCTTAAAATTCATATGGAAATTCAAGGGGTCCAAAATAGCCAAAAAGTCTTGAAAAATAACTACAAAATCGGAAGATTCACATTTCCCAATATAAAAATTTACTACAAAGTTATAGGAATAGTGTGGTAAAGTTAATAAGTTTAAACATACAGAGCAATGGAATAGATTTGAGAGCCCAGAAATAGACCCTTCATTTATGCTCATGGAGAAAGAGTATTCTATTCAAGAAATGTTTCTAGGACAATTGTATATTCAAAATATTGCCAGGACAACTGGTTATGCAAAAGAATCAGTTTGGACTCTCCTCACACCATATACAAGAATTAACTCAAAATAAATCAAAGACCTAAATGTAAAAGAGAAAACTACAAACTCTGAAAAAGGCAAGGAGAAAATTCTGATGACCTTAATTTAGGCAATTATTCCTCAGATATGACTCCAAAAGAAAAAAATAAATTGGACAGTATCAAAATTAAAAACTTAAGTGCTTCAAGGACACTATGAATAAAATAAAAAGGTAACCCACATAATGAGAAAAAATATTTGCAATTCACATCTGCTTAGGTTCTTGTATCTAGAATATATAAGGAACTTTTACAACTCAACAATAAAAAGGTAATTAACCGAACTGAAAGTGAGCTAAGGCTTTAGGCCTGCTTGCATAGAAAGGCTTTGCGCTTGCTCTCTGACTCCTGCCGCCACTGTAAGAAGAATATGCTGCAGAATGTTCACTGGTCCCAGAAGATAACTGGTGCACGTTTGAGCCTGATAACGCCGGGGAGTCAAGTCCCGCTGGGCCCAGGCAACCCACAGATGCTTGGGTGGGAAACAAATGACTCATGTCATAAGAGGCTGTGATTTTGAGGGTGTTAGTTATGCAGCATTATTTGGCAATGATTGACTAATAGATATTATTTTATTTAAAATGAGGTCTTATCATACATATTTTTCAGTGAAACTTTCCACTTTATGTGAAACATATATTATTGATTTACTTTTAGGAAAGAACAGGAGATAAGCTCTTTGACAATGTAGCCCACCTTTTCAGCAACCATCCTCAATGTCATTTATTATATTATTTTTTGTGTGTTTTAATAAACATTTAATTAATAAAACATTAAAAACATCTAATAAAAATGTTTTATGTTTATATTTTAGTAAACTCTCTTATGAAGTACATTGGGTAATTTTCTTCTGTGTTTTTTTTTTTAGGTTATTTTTCTTTCCAAACTTCTTTGCTCTCTATCTGTCTATATCTATCATCTATCATCTATCTATATCTGTCTCTCCTCTCTCCCCTTCTCTCTTTTTTCTTTTTTTAACATAAGATTGTTTGCATAATTTCCATGCCTATAATATTTTTCTAATCATTTCCATAATGCATGGTCTGTGTCCAGACTACTGTTTACTCTGATGTGGGAAGGGTGAATCCTTGATTCCCTCTTTACTTTTCTAAAACTTGTTTGCCAAAGGGAACTACAGTGTGAGGATTAGATATTATATTCTGTTTATTTTTCTGTTCCTTTGGAGGAAGGAGGTGAGAGCACTTTTAGGAATGTTCAATCTTTGATAAAATAATTCTGCACAGCTCTCTTGTAAAATATCTTTTGTTGGAATTCACTCTGGTAGAAGCAGGCATCTATTCTGCATGAAGTGGAGAAAGGGAACAGATAAAGCAGGTTTCATATCTGACTCATAACTCAGTGTAAAGACCTTGAGGCTATGCTGTCATTTGAGGGCATCAGTCCCCACTTTTCAATTTCCACGTTTCATCGGAATCTCCCCAGAAACCATTTTCTCTTGCCCTTCTACTCACAAAGGAGGAAAGATAATGTTATCTCCTCTGGCTGCTTCTCTTCAAAGTTAGCCATATGAGTGAGGAGACTTAGAGTTTTATTTCAGTATTATATTTGAAAAGAGAAGTGGGAATGGAAATTGTCCTAAACCTCACCCTGAGCTACTCTTTTATTCCTAAACTCTCACCCTCCAAAGTTTATAGCATAAAGTATGTATGTTCCTCCCATTAGATGCTATCAGCAAATGCACACTGTGTTGGAATTTTGTTTCTGTGATCTAGCTCCCCTTCACTGTTTTATCCTGATATTACCAACTACTTCAATATTATATATTGCTATAATTCTAACAATAATTTGAATTTTGCTTAAATAATTTTTGCTACCCGAAATATGCTATTTCCATTTTTATACTTACAAACTAAATAGTATATGGTTCTATAAAAGCTTTTGTTAAATCTTGCTTCAGATTTAATGTAAAAAGTTGCTAACACCATTCACTACTAGGTGGGTTGCAGACATCTGCCCATTTGTGGAGAAAGCTTAGATTGCACCTTGTTCTCGTTTGTTCTGAGATAAGGTCTTCCACAAACTCAGGTAGAAAGTACAATAATTTTTTAAGTTGAACTTGAAACAATGCTGTACAAGTGTGTTTTTTATCTCCTGTTTTGGAAAAATAAAATTATTATAAATTTTGTAATGATTTTAAATTCATTGAATAAATAGTTTACTTAGAAGTACAACATTTAGCCTTGTTTAAGGAGCTTAGTATTACTGCCTTAAGTGATACTTCCAAAGTAAGTCAGATTCATGACAACCCACTAAACACTATTTGAGTTTCCTGTTAGAAACAAATAATCAGTTTAACACAGTTACTCAAAGATGTTCCTGATGGACTTACTGATAGACAACCAGCTCCAATGACACCAGCAGATAGACAGGTGTATTCAAAATATATTTTGTATGAAATAACCTAAGTTTTGACATAACTAAATGTCTATATATTTAATAATAATAACCGGAAGAAGATTTTTGAAAGCAATCTTCTCCAAAATCTAAAAAATAAGAGATACTCCTATTGTTTCATAATTAATTTGAACAAGAAATAAAACCAGTATCCCCTCATCCAGATTTTTTTAAGATAGTGCCTATCGTAGAGATTATCTTCCAAATTTTCAGAACAGCAGTCTTAATTTCAAATGATTAGTCACAAATCAGCAACTACATGTCTATGTAGCTATTACAAGGAGAGTAGGAATCACATGAATAATTTATTGACTAGAGTTTGATTTGCATTGTTTTCTGTCCTAAAGCTGTGATCTAAAAACTTGCCTTGCCAGAATGTTAACAGAAGCACAAGGGAGGGGGCTGAGTGTATTTCTTTCAGCTTAGCTCATCAAAACCCTGGAGCCTGAGGGGCTACTGTACTTTACAGCAGAAACCAATCCTAAGAAAAAGTAGCAAATGCAGCAGCTTAAATCCACCAATTCTATGTTGGATATCTTCAGAAGTCTACTGGAAAACACAGTAATTCAACCAATGAATTCTGACTATCATCTATTTTGATGGCTTAATGTGAATGATTTGCTAAATCAAAATCTTACAGTTTTACATAAGGCTTATCTGTTTATGGTGTCATCATTGTGGAATAAAGGCATACAAATTGTTGTTAACAAGACTCAAGTCTTGCTGTAGTCTTAACTGGTATGATAATAAATCATGCTGATTTGTTTTTTAACTGTCTTTTTTCCAAAGATATTTAAATATTTTGTAATGATTACTTTTGTGGGAAGTTTTTAATCTTAATTTTTGCAGCTGGAGATTGAGTCAGGAAGTGGGAATGTGACGCGACTGAATAATTGCTCAACATCACACACGTGAAGAAAATCATGAGGTTCATATTTGCTTTCTTTTCAAGGGAGAAGGCAAAGTATTTTGCATGTTCATGCATCTGCTTTTAAGATTAGCCTATGGAGAAACAAAGCCTATATTCTTTCTATAAAGTAAGCTTTATTTTTCATCTTGGACTGTATCAAAGGTGTTCCCCAATACATATTTTGGAAAACGTAGATCATGGGTCCCCAGCCAAATCCTAGAACCAAAACAGGTCATAAAACTCTCTACCCTCCATGCCCAAAGTAGCTTTTTCCATCAGTCACAATGAGAGAAATGGGTCAACTTGTCACCTTGCAGTTACAACTGATCAACTTTAGGTTCAGAGATACTTAAATACTCTTACAAGGGATGGCTTGAACCTTTCAGCCCAGCCCCTCTCTTCCTTGAGTTTCGCAGGTAGTCCTCAGTTCCACAGTTGTCCCCTAGAAGTAACTAGCATGAGTAACTAGCCAGTAATTGCTTAAAGAATTTTGCATAAATAAATGTTAAACCAATATCCAAATTACTTTCTAAGGCCTCTGAAGATTTCAGTTGGTGAATGTAATGATTTGCAGCTATTTACTCATGTGCAACCCATGGTAAAGTACCTGGACAGTGTCCTGATATTATTATAGATGCAAATTCCTGATGTGTCTCAGAAACCCACCCCCAGTGAGGAGGAGACATTAAATTTCCTTTTTGTTTGCTTAGGAAGTTGACCATAAAATTGACCCCTGGAATTAAAATTTGTATGTAATGACCAGCTTATGAATGTAAAGGTTAATTGGAGTTAAAAATGGCAGTCATCAAGTCTTCATTACAATAACCAGATTTACAGTATAACCTGAGTGTTACATATAAACTTCTGTCTCTTTTCTTCATCCGTTACATCAGTGAGAAGTTTAAACTAAATGATCTCTGAGATTTCTCCCAGCACTTATTTTTAAAGCTTTGTTTGAGTAGGGCTTGCATAGCTAGCATTTGAGCATCTACCTATGATCCAGGAGATGGCGGTTCAATTCCTGGTCAGGGCACATGCCCGGGTTGAGGGCTCCATTCCAGTAGGGGGCATGCAGGAGGCAGCCAATCAATGACTCTCATCATTGATGTTTCTGTCTCTTTCCCTCTCCCTTCCCCTCTCTGAAATCAATAAAGACATATTAAAAAAAAAAAGTAAAGCTTTGTTTGAAAACATTCACAGAGAGGGAAGACACTACTCACTGAGTCAGGATTCTGCTGAACAGCTCAGAAAACACACCTGCCTTCCTAGAATGTGCATTCATCAGTCCAGGTTCTGACCTGTGCAACAGATAAGATTATCTCCTTCAAATATTAAAAGACAACTGAATATTCCTCCTACGTGTTGCCTTCTGCAAGCAAAGCTCACCAGTGCTTATCCCAAACTTCCTATGTCAGGGCTTGATTATTGCGTTTTTCGTGTCTACCACTTCTCTTAAAATTGCAACACAAATCATAGAGAGCACTAATACTAGAGCCTCCTTTGATCTGGATGAGCTGTTCCTATTAAAGCAGCCTGTGTTTTCATTAGCTGGTCTAGAACCTTATAACCAGAGTGCGGTTCACGCACTAGTATTGGCATCCCCTGAGTTTGTTAGATGTGTAGAGTTGTTCCGTTGGCCCCATCACTGACCAGCTGAATTGGAATATGCATTTATCAAGCCTCCTGATGATTCGTGTCCACATTAAAGGTTGAGAAACACTGATATAATAGAGTTACCCAAGCATTAGTGTACAATGGGCTTACAGTCAATTACAACTACTAGCTATTTAACAAGTCAGAACTTCGCAGTCCTTTCCTGATAAAACTGGCTGTGAAAAAGAAATGTATGCTATTACATTGTATACCTGTCAGTAAACATGTGTGCTTCTGCTAGGCACCCTTTCTTGAACCTCTCGTTGTTACCAAGATTACCTTTATTCATGATTCTCTTCCGTGATCTGAGCATGGCCTGTCAGTCACCTGTGCTGACTTCCATCCACCTACTCTTGGTTCTTTACTTGCTTTTCCTGGCTCAACCTCTGTACTTCCATGACTTCAACTACCACTCACGTTGGCCATGTCACATTCTATAACTCCAAGCTAGTTCAGTTCAACTGAATACCTACCTGAATGTTCTATAAGTACTAGTTAAATGGAATTCACCTTACCCACTCTCTCTCTCACACCTTCTGCTAGCTAATGGTATCACCAAGTTAGTAACTTTGGGAATGATTCTAAAACTCCATCTCCCACCCCTTTGTACACCTTAACCACCTAACACTGTCACTTTCATTGTTGAATCGACCTTTTCTGTACCTACTCTTACTGTCTCAGTTTAGACCAACATTGTCTCTCAATTTCTTAATCGATGTGATCTTTCTTCTTGGAAAGAAGAAAGTTACTAGAAAGATACTGCTTCTGCCCCTTTTGAAGCCCTTTCTTGCACCAAACACACAAAAACTTCTATATCTATAAAGACGCATCTAAAGCACACATCTTTCCCTTTCTCAAAACTCTCCCATGTCACATCATGCAATGAAGTTCGCACAGCTTTTTAGTGATCCTGAATATTTACCTGAATGCTCATTTTGATTCCCCACTTTGCTCAAGTGGAATACAGAGATCTGAGGACCACTGCTGAGATTAAATTACATAGGAAAGTGTGAAGTGAAGTGACTGGGACACAATAGATGTTACTAATCATTTGTGCCTCATAGGCACCCGCAGCTATTATATTAGATTTATTCTCTCCTTAGCAGATTGTGGCCAACCTCGGGGAGGCACTAACTTTACGTATAACACTTGCAGCTAGTAACGAGCCTACTGTAGATTAGGCACTCGGTAAATGTTTGTTAAATTCAGATCCTGCTCAAATATTATGCTTTGCCTCAGTGTCCATTTAGAATCTACATAAGGAAAACATTTCCAGACTCCTTCGTTAGCACAGTCATCTATCGCATGCAGAGAGCTCCTTTAGATCTTTTCTTTGTTCAAATACTCTCCAGTTTTGCTTCTTTAAACAAAGTATACCTTGCACTTCCATGTTCTCTCATCGGTATCATTGTACTCATTTTTGTGGTGATCATAAAATTGTTTCTCGGTCCTTCACTACTTCAATCCTCATTTTGTTTATTGGTCACATTCTGTGTATTCATGTATAGGATACTTCAGTCATAAAAATACTGGGTTCCAGGGCACTTGCTCCACTGAAGTTTTTTCTAAGCTGTGCCTTTACTTTCAAAGTATTCTATTAAACCCCCTGCTCACTCACATTGCAGCTATTTCAACAAGTTTGCCAAATCACCTGCCGGAGATTCCTTCCAATACTTGTAAAATGTACCTATATCTAGATGTATTTTGAGGTAGATTTCTTAAGAACTATAAAGGTGAAGAATGAACTAACTCAATTTGTTTTTTAAATCCATGGAGAATTTCTCCATTGAGATAAATTTCCCATCCTGCATCTCAACAGGATTTTTCATTTCAGGGTTTATTGTTTATTGACAATATGATATTGGAAAGTTACTGTTTCAGGGATGCTATGTCTGAGTATCACTGTATTTTATCTTTCCATAAAAACAAGTTAGATAGGCATCTCTGAAATTGCATTGTAAATTAATGGAAAAACAGGGTTCAGTTGTAGAATTTTTTCAGAAAATCAGCACAGTTCTCAATTCTAATGTGTCCCTATTCTAAAATTCCACTACAGAAATCTGCTTGTGTATATTAGTACTTAGAGCAAGAGCTTTTACACTGAGGTCTATGGATGCACTTGAAATTATCTGTGAATTTTATGCTGTTGTATGTAGACATTTTATAAACACAAATATTGGCACTTTTCTAACACTGTCAAAGAACTTGATCCAGAAGGTTTAAGAATCAGTGATACCATAAACAAAGGGAATGAGAAGGCAAACAATGTGGTCATGATTTTTAAAATTCTAAATTTCTGAAGAATAGTGGTAGGAATCAGCCTGAACCTGCAGTCGACTTGCATACAGTCAACTTGCTATGTTGGAAAAGGCCACACAGAGGGAAGTGGGATGTTTTACTTAGAGATCATCTCTTTTATCAGCACGGCAGTTGTTAGCTTGTATTTTTAGTTCCAGTGAAAGCAGTCCCTACAAATCAAAGCCCGTGGGAATCAGGCGAGCAGCCTAACAACATTTAAAATGCAAAGTTCAAGAATGCTTCAATGGAAGGTGAATTTGACTTACAGAACTACAGGAAGATTCTCATGGATTAAGTTGCCAGATG
This sequence comes from Miniopterus natalensis, assembly GCF_054644295.1. Classification (NCBI taxonomy): domain Eukaryota; kingdom Metazoa; phylum Chordata; class Mammalia; order Chiroptera; family Miniopteridae; genus Miniopterus; species Miniopterus natalensis. Next base: position 51,504,750 of record NC_142084.1, read on the forward strand.
TATGTCAGTGATAATTACTGAGAAAGAAAACAGAACCTTCTTTGATGAAATTATGGGAGAGATGACAGAGAGTGCAACAAAAGCTTAAGCACATTAACCTCTGGTCAATTTTGGACTCACCTCCAACATTGCGACCACCTAATTTTTACATGTTGATTCCCTTTCCTTCCAGCCTCCCCAAATCCTAAGAAAGCAACCCTCACCATGTGCTCAGAGAAAAACCATATGGCTCTGGCAACACAGTCCAGATTTTAAATGGAATAAAGTAGGGAAATAATTCTTGCTTGGAACATGACCCCCATAGTTCTCTAACTTCTTAGTAAGTTGTGCCCCTGATGTTATGTTTTTTTAACTTAGAATGTGGTTTTATATTTGTCTCATAAAGTACACACACATCCTTCAAACCTTCAAACACAAACATTGCATGTGATATTTCCTTTTGCAACATATGATGCGTATGTGACAATAGCAAGGAGAGTCACCCTTGATAAAGTCTACCATGAAATGCAAATTGTAGAGGAGTTTTGATTAGATTTTATTTAATAAAATATTTCCCGAATGTCAATTCTTGGCATAATTATTTCCCATACCTCTTATAAATTTGGTTTCATAATGTTAAAACTTTTTATTTACTTTTTGCTATTAATGTATGATGATGATTTTCCCCATCATTAAATTTCCATAATTCTACTGGCTTCTTCATATTTCAATGCATTGATATACCATAATTTAGTTATATCCCTGTTAAAATTTTATTTATAACTTTTTGTTATTAGGTAAACATCTTTGAATCTATTGATGAATTACTTGATTCATATTATAAGTATAATGGTGATTGGCTAACATTTTAAATCTATTATAAATAAATTATAGCAAAATATATTTGTGCTATTTATCGGTCATAATAATGCTACAAATAATACAGGTAGTTTTTTGTGTGTGTTTTTTTTAAGGGAAGGATGTCTCTTATTTTACTGTTTTATCAGTGCAGGTTATGTTCTTTCTGGGCAGCTTGAATTGTACTCAGTATCAGGACAATATCAGGGAGGCAATAAAAATTGTTTGATCTCTTTGAGGTTCTTTGTTATAGAAAGATTTCATCTATAGGAGACGTGAATTTTTTAAAATAATTTTCTAGTAAGTGCCTAATCCACATTTCTTGTATGCAGAATGTTAGCTCAGTTAAATGAGTATCTGCTTTTGTCTCATAATAATGCTCTAGTCCAAGTATGGAGCCTATGAAGCTTCAGGTTTATTTTTCTGATTTTTAACTTGATAATTATTATTATTATTTTAATAAAATTGGGTTAATTAAGTAGTCTGATTATAAGTATCACTTTTGTCATATACAGTAGTCCCTCCTTCTGCACAGGGGATAGTTCCAAGACCCCAGTGGATGCCTAAAACCATGGATAGTACCAAACACTGTACATACCTTTTTTCCTATATATACATACTGATGATAAAGTTTAATTTATTAGTTAGGCAAGGTAAGAAGTTAACAACAATGACTAATAGTAAAATAGAACAGTTTCAACAACATCCTGTAATAAAAGCTAGGCGAGTATGGAGTTAGTGAAATAAGGGTTACCTGCCCGCCAGCACTGTGAGGCTGCAGCCAGCAGTCCCTCTGACGACCGAGGCAGCTGAGCAGCTAACGGGCTGGAAGCTTCCACGGGTGAAGACACCGGACGAAGGGTTTAGTCACGTGCCTGGTGGGATGGAGGGGCCGCTGCAAGATTTTACCCCACCACTCAGAATCGTGAGCAATTGAAACCTTGCGAATTGTTTATTTCTGGAATTTTCCACTTAATATTTTTGGACTTTAGTTGACCACGGGTAACTGAAACTGTGGAAAGCAAAACCATAGATAAAAAGGACGACTGTAGTTGTAATTAGATAATTACCATTTATATAGGAGCAAAATTACTTATATTTTCCCTAAAGCCTATTGAAGATGTTTTCTTCTTTTTATATGTTATATAAGGAATTAATTCTGTGATTATGTAGCTTCTGTAGCAATGGATAGACCTAATATAATACTAAAGACTCACAGCATAAACTTAAAGGGGCTATCATAACCGAAGAGAGAAGAATTGTAAAACCTCAAAGAGAATGAGGAAAATGATGGTTTAAACCACAATGAGAAACAGACGCTAGCTGTGAAAAATTCTGTTCTAAATCTTGACAATTTGGGGTTCATAAGTTGTTGTGTTTTTAATGCCAAGGAAACCTCAGTATTGTCCACAGGCAGCGGTGAGGTATAAAAACTATTTTATGACCTTGTGGAGTTACTAACATTCCATTCGTAGAAACTGACCAGGCACACACATACCTGTGCATGCGCGCACAGACATGTACCCTTTCACACATGCACACAGCGGGCACATGCATGCACACCATATCAAAGGGTGCATAGTGCAAAGTACAGAAAGAAGGGACTTAATATAGAATATTGTTTCTAAAAATGCTAAATACATTTTGAAACTGTGCCTGACACTTGAACACTCAGTGAATATATGTTGTTAACTGGTTGAACAAATATTTGAATAAATAAAATATTAACATAAAACCAAAAGTAGTATGAGAGTTTAAAATTTTAAATGCCCAAGTAAATTAAATGCCCTGAAACATTCACATTTTTAAAATGTTGAGAGGCCAGAGGAAACTTCTCGAGCTGATGGATAGGCTCATTACTTTAATTGTGATGATGGTGTGACTGGTGTATGCATATGTCCAATCCCATCAGAGTGTATATATTAAATATGTCCAGTTTTGTATATTAATTAACAAAAGACTCTTTACAAAATAAAATTTTAAATACCTATAGTAAATAAATTTAAGGCTCTAAAACATTCACATTTAATGTTTTCTTTGACAAAACCCCCTAGAATCTGGTTGAATCTTAAGTAACTCAGTTTCGCCTTGGATCAAGCTCACAGATTAGCTCAAGTATTAGGATACACTTTGCATCCAAGATTCATCTACTTGGCATTTTTCATGTTGCTGTCTCCCACAGTACCTAACATTCTTTCCTGTAATATGTTTAATCCTATATAAAGTCTTGTGAACACATTCTAAGATCTAAAAGAGCAATTTATAAAGTTTTATACCCACGCTTTCTTATTCTTATTTCTCGGTGCTATAGTTTGGGGAGAGACATTTCCTAATTAGGAAAACCTGATATTTTTTTCTGTTATAGTAGTTCATTATTGTACATTACCATAGGGAGTGGAATTACTAATACTGTATTTCTAAGAGAATTTCTTTTTCTCCTTTGTACCTAAACAAGAAGTAGGATTGCTTCATTTCCCTTGACAAAAGTTTGGAAGCCAGAAAGGGCCTCTGTGAAATAGTTTTCAACTCTGAAATTCACATTTCATATATTAAGCTACCTTCTTAATGTACTTTCATGAATAAATTTTTTCTTTTTTTTTTTAAATATGTCTTTATTGATTTCAAAGAGAGGAAGGGAGAGAGAGATAGAAACATCAGTGATAAGAGAGTCATTGATCGGCTGCCTCCTGCACGCCCTCTGTTGGGGATGGAACCTTCAACCTGGGCACGTGCCCTGACTGGGAATCAAACCTTGATCTCCTGGATCCTAGGTCGATGCTCAATCTCTGAGCCATGCAGGCTGGGCTCTCATGCATAAATTAATCTCACTGTCTTGCTTACTTCTATCTAATGGTTAATGATTTCCATAAAATTGACTTCTAGCATCTGTCTATACAACTATCTCATCATTACCTTTCTGAGAATGCCTTTATTGTAGTAATTTCTGCACCCAAGAAGGTATTTCCAGTGACAGAGTTTAGAGGCATTGTGAAAGGCAATAAAGCATAGTGGTTTGTAGTTAATGGTTTTAGGGTAAAAAAATTGTTTAAATCTCAGCGACACCAGTTATCAGTCATGTTATCTTGGGAAAATCTCTTAACCTAAGTGTCTCAGAGTCGTCAACTAAAAAAAGGTGAAGTATAGCAACAATACCTACCTTTTCAATTGTTTTAAGGGTTAAATGAGAAATTCCACAGGAAACACTTAGCCTAGAGTCTAGAACACTGAATACACACAGTAAACATGAGTTATTTATTACTTTTATTATTGATTGGAGTCAAATTGCTATCTTTACCCTGATACCTAACTTTGTGTCTCCCTAGTGTATTATCCTTAGAATTGCAGGTTCACGTGACTGATTGCTTAATTTCCTCACTGTGAACTGCTGAATATTCTCATTAGGGCCCTGATGTGTAGGATGCTGGTGCCTCTTACCTCTGCATTCTTAGAAGGGGCTTATTCTGATCACAGATGGTAAGCTACCAGCACAGGCTACCTACCCATCTCTGCAGCATCTGAAAGGATGTTGTAATTTCAAAATAACTGAAGTTTCATTTAAGGATATTTAGGGGCTTTGAGTTCCAAGCAGCCTCAGAGCCATTTGGTCATGTGGGAGGAAGACAAGCCAAGGCAGCAATGTGAAGGGAGAAGTGAGGACCAATTGGATCATGAGTTATGAGTATATGCATATTTGTTGAGAGGCAAAAAGGTAGAGGGGGGATGAACCCTGGAAAACTCCAGGGAGTTGTTTCAAGACAACGGAATGGGGAGAGGGTGTCTGGCTGTGGGCTCAAAGAAGAGGAGGGGGAGATGTGAGAGGCTACAAAACGCAGGGATGGGTAATATTACCAGGCAGGCAATGGTTGGCTTCCCAGAGAACATTTGTATTCTCAGAACCGGTTTGAAATATCACTGCTTTTAACATTACATCTTATTACTTTTCTTGTATTGAAACATAGATGGTTTCTGGAACAGGGAATTCCTTTAACTAGGATACATAAAAGAAAATGTCAGAAAGGCTTATTTCCAAAAATAAGAAGCATTCAAATTGGAAAAAGCGGTCTACATTTTTTTAAGATGAGAATCATGTGTTTTAACTTACCTGATCTCTCACTCTTCAAACAGCACATGATCTACATGACCCATTTTCTCCCTTAGAACATTCTATGGCATCCATTTGTTCTCTTAACACATCTCTTATTATATGCAGAGTTTCTTTTTTAAAAAAAAAACCTTATTTATTTCAGAGCGAGAGAGAAGAGGGAGCAAGCAAGCGAGAGAGAAACATCTATTTGTTTTCCCACTTATTGATGCATTCATTGGTCTACTCTTGTATGTGCCCTGACCAGGAATTGAACCCACAACGTTGGTGTGTGGGTGTGTGTGTGTGTTTGTAATAGCTGTTAAAAAAACTTTGCAATTGTATGTAAATGTTACATGTCTTAAGGTCAGATAAATATCAGCTGGCTTTCCCTCTACATGGATGAATGGCAGGATGTTGGAAATTGCGTGGGACTGGAGCAGTTCTGCATCTCACAGGGTCACTCTGCCCTGCACACTGCTGAACAACTCTCATCCTTGGCTCTTTCCACAACTGTCACCGTGCTCCTCTAATCATGCTGACAACAGAAACTGCCACCACACATTGCCAAGTGCCCTCAGCCTCCCACGAGAGCCACTGACTCATCTAATCCTCCCAGCCACCCAGTAAACTCATCCTAATGCTCTCATCTGTAGATGAGTTAATTAACTCACCAGGAAGAGTTATAAAACAAACTATTCTCACTGAGTGGCAAAACAGGACTCTACCTCACACGGACATTTTACCTTCTAGTCCAGCTACCTTTTCATCAAACAGGCCCTGCCTCAGAGTCTACAGCGCTTGTTCCTTCTCATTTCCACATGTGTGGGAAGTAACTTTGCTGCCGTGCACTCGCTGCCCTCTTCCTAAAAGTACTCGATTGCTGGTAGCACCTGTTCCAGCTTTTTTAGGTGCAGGAGGAGTTGGTACTTGACCACCAGCAACTAAGAGAGAGAGAGTTATTTGCACTTTTGAGGATTCAGCCTATTCTTGCAGCTCTGCTGCAGTCTATTTGGCAGTGAGTGACCTAGCAATTGCCTTGCCACCTGAAAGAGCGCCAGGCCAACCAACAAAGGACTAAGTTGTTTTATTGATTATCTATTCCTGTATAACAAATTATCCCCCAAACTTAGCACCTTAAAACAACGAACACTTGTTATTTCAAAAAATGTTCCTGGGGGTCAGGAATGCAGGAGTGGCTTAGCCAGATACCTTGGGGTCTTCGTAAGGTTTTAGTCAGGCTACAGGCTAGGGCTGCATCATCTGAAGGTGCGAGTGGGCCGGGAGGACTCACGTCCCAGCTCACCCTGTGGCTGTTGGCAGGAGCCCACGGTTCCTCAGCAGGTGGGCCTCTCTTGATGAGAGAGACAATGAAAGAGAAAGAGAAGCTCTGAGTCCCCAAGTCACAAACCATCACTCTGCCTTATTGTATTTGTTAGAACGAACTCGCACATTCTCCTAGGAGAGGGATTAAGCTCCACTTCTTAAAGAAAAGAATAGCAGCATTGTGGATATGTTTTTGTTTTGTTTTTTAAACTAACATAGTGGCCATTCTAGTTCTAAGAATCATATCTGGGATTTTGTTTCAGTAGCAAAATAGTAGCACTCTTGAGGCTCGGCTCAGAAAACCTCAGATCTCTTTCCTCAGTGGTGTGCACCCTTCTCCAGCTTCCATGGTGCTGTTAATGGCCAGCACTTGTCACATTTAGAGGTTTGCTTTTGGCCACTGAAGTGCCTCACACATATGAAAGCCAGAACACTGAGCAGAGGACGTGGACTGGATGACTGATCTCTTAAAAGTTGAGTCAGATTTCTCTGAATGAGGAGGGAAAGAAACTATGGCCAATAAAATCAGGTCTGATGGAAATTCAGAAAACAGTTTAGGAAATACGAATTATTTTTATAAAATATTTTAGGAGTCATTATATGCATACAGCAGAGTGAACCTTAGCTGAAGTCCAGCAAATTTAGAGAATGAAGGTAATAGTCAGGGTTGATGTGCAGAGTCCCCTTATACACTAATCATAGGGTCGCAGCGCACTTGAGTTAAATCTACATAAGTCAAAGCATGCATTATCAGTCCAACATGAAAAGGATCTTTAATTTAAAATATTCCTTTGCTGCTTGCCCCTTTAAAACACACTAATGCATACGCTTGCCCCTATGAAAATGTTAAGCAAAATGTTTGTTTAAAGTACATTTTAATTCCCTTTACCATCATTTTAAGATGGCACTTAAAGAGGTAAGTGCAGCATTCCTTCTAGTACGAAAGCCATGAACAAGGCTCATTGTATAAATATTTTGCTCTATGGCTCTAGCATTAACATATCATGGCTATAAAAACAACACTCAATCATCGTGCCGAGGTTTGGGTCCTGTCTTAAATGTAGTAGCTGAGGTTTAACCGATTGTAAACACAAAAAGATTCCCTTGAATGATGTCTGGGAAGGGGTGCTTTCAGTGTGCTTCTTCATTCTCCTGACCCAGCAGGAAAGGAAGAGAAACACGTATATGCAACACTTCCACATGCATGTCCAAGGTGGCCCACGGTCACGATGAGCGGTCACGCTTCCATATAACCTGAGAGCGCACAGAGGTGTTGTCAGTCAAGGCTCTTCCCTGCAAATCACAGAATCCTTTTTGACTAGTTTAAGTAGAAAAGATTGGAATGAAAGGATATTAGGTTGTTCATGGACCCTCTCTTCTAGTCTTCTCTGTTTGCTCTTACAGTCATTCCTCTGCAGTTAGCCTGTACTGGGGGTTACCAATTTTTTTTTTAAAGTGTATTTGAGTTATTAACTATGATATTTATTTTAACTGAATTTGTGATATTAGAGCAACTGTTGTATGCAAAATCCAAGGGCAATAGTATTTGAAGTATTTCCCTATGCAAACATGATGCTTTATTTTATTTATTTATTTTTTCCCCAGATAAATAGTATCCTGATCATTGCAACCTTAAACATATGTAAATTGAAAATGTTTATATGTTTTAGTAGGTTAATTTCAGATGAGTAGTTTCAATATATTGTATTTCTTGTTACATATTCTGTTTTCTACTAACACTATTTTACTGGGGGGCTTTTTTGTTTTATAAAATTAGACGTAAATTTTTTTTTAAAGTGGAAAAATAAAAATGAAAGTCTGTCTAATTCAATCATGAGTCACTTTCATTCCCCCCCCTTCCTTTTATCTTTGTTTTCCCTGGCATTGACACAATGTGTGTATATAGTTTGATATCATTTTAATTACATGTGGAGATTCATGTAACTACTAGTATAGTCAAAGATAGAGAACTATTCCATTACTTCAGATCTCCCTCATGCTATCTTTTTATAGTAACTCCACCATCTCCCCTCCATCATCTCTCTAACCCTGGCAACAACTAATAATTTCTTCTCCATCTCTATAATTTTGACATTTTGAGGTCTATTGTCTTTTCGAGTGCATTTATTTGTGTAAGTTTTTTAGTAATTGTTCTATTTTTGTTGTTGTTTATTTGTTTGTTTTGGGGTCTATGTTGCTCTAAGTTATAATATATGCATAACTTATTATAGTCTATTGGTATCAAAATTTTATTAGTTCAAGTGAACTATAGAAGCTCACTTGTCTTTATATCCCTTTACTTCCATCATTGATAATTTTCTTAAGTATTTCTTCTACATACATTGAGAACTACATTAGAGAAAGTTACAGTTTTGTAACCATCAAATATAATTTAGAAAACTCAAAATAATAAAAATCTATGGTGTTTACCCATATTTTCACTCTTTTTGTTCTTTCTCTCTTTTTGTTGTTTCAAGATTTATTCCTTTATTTTTTTATTTCTGATTAGAGACTTTTTTTCCTTTTTTATTGCTTTTAGAGTGAGTGGGAAAAAGAGAGAGAGAGAGTGACAGAGAGAGAGAAACATTGATTGGTTACCTCTCGCAAGCTCTTTTACCTAGAATCAAGCCAGCAACCTGAGTATGTGTCCAGACAGGAGACAAACCCACGCTTCTGTGCATGGGACGGTGCTCCAACAACCTGAGCCACACTGGCCAGGGCATGGTTAGAGAACTTTTCTCTAGATATTCTTTTAGGGTAGATGAACTGGTGATATAGTTTTAGTTTTAGTTTTTATTTTTCCTTCACTTGAGAATATCTTGATTTATCATCCATTTCTGAAGAATGTTGTCCCTGGATATTGAATTGTCTATGGATAGTTCTCTGAGCACTTGAAAAATGCTGTACCACTTCCTTGTTTCCATGAGTTCACACAGCAAACCTACCATCATTCAAATTGGCTTTTGCTGTACCGTTAATGCACCATTTATCTCTATTTTTAAGATTCTTTTTTTGTCTTTAGTTTTCAGCAGTTTGGCTATGCAGTGTCTTGGCATGGATTTCTTTTAGTTTTTCTTGCTTAGGGTTTACTCACCTTCTTGAATCTGTAGCTTTATGTCTTGTGTCAAATTTGGGAAGATTTCAGTCATTATTCAATTAAATACTATTCATCCCCAAGTTCTTTCTTTAGTTTCCAGGATATAAAAATCAGACTTTTTGCTAAAGTCCCACATGTTCCTGTTCATTTTTTTTTCTCTTTTTTTATTTGATCTCTATTGCTCAGATTGGGCAATTTCTATTGTTCTGTTGAAGGTTTTTATTTCAGTTTTTGTACTTTTCAATTCTAAAATTTTATTTTGGTTGGTTCTTCCTTATACCTCCTATTTGTATGCTAAAACTTTCTATTCTTTAAATTTGTTTCAGGCATGTTTAGAAATGCTTGTGGACATGTTTTGATGATGGCTGCTTGAAATCCTTGTCAGATAATTCTCACATCTGTGTCATTTTGGTGTTGGTGCCAAGTGATTGTCTTTTCTCACTCAAATAGAAATTTCTGTGGTTCTTGGGATGATGAGTGATTTTTTAATTGAAATATGGACTTTTTTGGCACTATAAGACCCTGGTGCTTGTTTAAATCATATGCTTTAGCAGGTTTCTATGCAGCCCTCTTTGGCAACATACAAGAGTACTGCTTCATTGGCCGGTGGGAGTGAAAGTCTAAGTTCTCTAGTTGGCCTCCATCAACAGCTGAGGAAGCAAGGGCTCCTTGTTACTTCTGGATGGAAGTGGGAATCAAGTTTCCCAACAGACCTTTATTTATAACACCCTGGCTGGGAGGGAAAGGTTGCCTTATGACTGCTCTTCACATAGTCTCCCCTGACACTGTGAAGGGTGATTACTGCTGAACTATGGTCCAAGTTCTGACTCTATTAGGCCTCCTGTACACCATCCTGGTGATGATGAGGAGGTGTGCTTCATTACTCTGCTGGGTAGGCTGCAAGTCCAGGCCCCCCACTTGGCTTTGTCTGACACCACTCAAGAATGGAAGAATGCCTTGAGATAGCCTAGTGGAGGGGGAAGCCTAAGGTCCCCATTGGGACTTTTCTCTCAGGGGTGGGGATGCAACAGAGATTTTGGTGGTGATTGGCTGGAGCAGGGTGGTTATGTTGTAAAAGTTCACTGTCTTCTAGGATTCCTCATTCCTATTTCTTTGGTGAGAGAGCAGGCTTTTCTTGGGCCTTTTCAGTCTGACTCTTGGCATTTTCACATTGTCTGCTTCTCCAGTGCCTCATATATCCAGTGTAGGCAAACAAACAAACAAAATTCTCAAAAAACAAGCAAGCAAAAACCACAGGACACTCACCACTATGTCATTCTTCAAATTCTAAGGTCTCTCTCTACTTTACCTTCTTCTCTCCACCTTCAGAGTATTCTTATGTTTGTTTTATATATAGTATTCAGGGTCATTATCTGTACTTACTGGAAGGAAAAGAGAAATTATATGTACCCCATCTTTCCAGAAGCAGAAAAAAAAAATTTTAAATAAAAATGATAATAATTTATCTTAACTATTTAATCATAATTACTTTAATATTTCTTCTTATTTTATGTCAATTACTATTATAGTATGAATATTATCTAATATATTGGTTATAATTTGCATAATCAATATATGTCATTCAGGCAAAGAAACCAACAGTCCCACTGCTCTGCAATATTTAAATTTAATGTATTTGACTGAAAAAAACATTAATGGTCTCACTTAACACATCTCTATTTGTTTGACTCTAGTTTAAGTTCTCCTAAGAGTTGTTTACAAGGAATCTAACTAGCACCATTCCATCTCACAGTGAACTGATGATCCAAAAAAGTAGATCTTGCCCTGGCCAGGTAACGCACTTGGTTGGAGTGTCATCCCATGTACCAAAAGGTTGCAGGTTTGATTCCCCAGTCAGGATACGTATCTGGTGTGGGTTCGATCCCTTGTTGGGGCGAGTACCGGAGGAAACCGATTGATGTTTCTCTCTCACATTCATGTTTCTCTCTTCCTCAACAAACATATAAACATATCTAAAAGTCAATAAACATATCCTCAGGGTGAAGACGAAAAAAATAACGCTTAATTTTTTATCTAGAGCTCCATCCAGAATTATGCACGTTGGTACAGCTTAATTCATTTGAGAAGTGATGCTCAAGGATCGATTGCAACTCTTGAATGAATGGACCTCTTCTTAGTCTTCTTCAGATGTTATATATTGTGTTTATTTAGTATCCTACTTCTGTCTAAATTAGCTTTACAAATGGATCGTGTAAAATGCAGTCTTTCAAAAACGAAGCTGTAACCGTTCCAAGAGTAAGTTGGCATTGATATGATGAGCGTGATGTTAGCACTTGGACAACCAGACTCATGAAATGGAGAATTATTTAAGAAACAAATGGAAAGACTTATAATAATATTAACCTGGTTTGGGAGAAATTGGCTTCATCCTTCATTTTGAGACCATTTTTCTAGTATTTGTGTAAGCTTTCATGGAACAACTTTATATTTTTGCACTTTGCTTTGTTTTTGCTACCAGAGTAGAGTCATCCTTGAGGTAAGTTAGACTTTTAATTTTCCAGCAGTCTGAATGTTTCCTTTTATTAAGGTAACAGTGAGCTATTTATCAGAGAACAAGCTCCAGGAGATCTCCTGATAAAGTGCACAAATGGAAAAAGAAAGAAATGCACTGCATTTGGTGAGAGTGATGAAGGTAGGAGAAAATTCAACAATTTATATCCTAAAAAGTATTTTAATAAAAAAAGTATCTTACTTTTTACAGATTTCTTTAAAATATGATTGCCAATTTTTTAGTGAATTAGTATAAAATTCTAGCTAAATATCACCTCCCACTTATTTGACAAATATATTGTGATGGCTTATTGGCTTATGATAGGCAAAGTGTTGTATTATACACCACGTGGGGTAAGGGCATGGACATAAAAAACAAAAATGACCCCAACTTCCAAGGCTACCCTCAAGAAAATGATAAATCTGGATCTAGAGACAAGATATGCATTCATGATAAAGATGACAAAAAGACATTTTTTTAAATGTCAAGTGAATTGCAATGACTAAATGTTGGAAGACCTGCTGGATGAAACTGTGAGGTAAGATCGCTCAGAAGAAAGTGAATTGAGTGGAAAGTGAGGGTGGCAGAGGCTTGGAAAGCAGCACAAGCATTGTGAGCCATGTTGAAGAAGCGATAAAGCACAAAGCACATATTGATGCAGACACTAGACCAGGAGGAGGGAAGGATACTACTAGATAATGGGAATCAGAAGGCAGGAGCACTTTCAGAGAGGGGTGCAAAGACGTGAGAAATGACTTGGAGTCAGATTTCATACTTAGACAGCTTTGGAAATTCAATGGAGGAGTTTCTACATTATCCTGAGACCACAAGAATGCTTGACAAGTTCAGAGAAAAGGCAGACATATGATCAAAGTTATTTTAGGAGGTTACATTCTGCAGAAGTATTATTCTATGCATCGGGAAAGTGAAAGACTAGCCACAGACACACCTTAAAGATTAAGACTGCAAAACCAGTGTTGAACCCATCAAGACTAGTAGTAATCACAGGATAGGTACAGGGGGAAAATGATTATGAAAGAAAAGGCAAAGCTCCTGCCTGGGTGCTGCGTGTGGGAAAGGTGAGGGGTCGAGGAATGGCTGGGGATGGGGAAGGCAACAAGCGCTCGAAGCCTCATTCGTTGTTACTGTCGGAAACCAACTTGTAAATGGTTTCCATTGTTTGATGGTAAAATCGAGATGATATTTTTAGAACATTTATTCGAGAAATGGTAGGAGGAAAGAAGTGTAGAAATAACAGGGTGGAGAGGAGAAACTTGTTCGATATGATTAATTGGAGATATTGAATGGACATCACGGAGTGGGGAGAAAAGAGACACAGGAGCAATATCCTGGTGTGTGCAGAATGCAGAGGATGGAGAGCAGAGATGGCCACTGGAAAGGTAAAAGTTCATTTCTCTCCCTCTGCGAGGGGAGACGGTAAAGAGATGTTTGAGAGGCAAAGTGTGTGATGGTCAGTGTCACACACGGGAGGTGAATGCATTTGCTTTCCTACTAGCTCTGTGACTTTAAGCAAAATGCTTACTTTTCTAAATTCCGGAGCTTCCCAAATCTCTAGAAACTAATACTGCATATCTAGTTGGGTTATTGTAAGGAATAAATAAGATAAATTATATAAAGCATTAGCACAATATCTGCCACATTGCAATCTAATATATGATATTGTTATTTCAGATATTTCATTTTGAGGTGAAGATGAGCTCATGAAATTTTCTGCTTGAAATAGTATATAGAAAATTCAGCTATCTTAGCCAACTTGTTTTTCTTTGCCCTCAGGGCTCCTGTGAGGAAGTTATCTATGCAGAAAATATTTGCATTTTAATAAGGGTCTTCAAGCCTGAGGGGCAGAAGAGGTGTTTTCTGTTCCTCCAATAACATCACATAAATGAACACCTTTATGCCTTTATGCAAACCGATCCTGTTCTATACCACATTTGTAATAGGAGTTTTGAAATTGTTTCTCTTTAGTGTCACCTAGTTAAAGGCATATTTAATGATATGTTTAGCTTTAAAGCTTTTCTACATTCTCTTAAAGACACATAGTGCTTGTTGGGTTGCATTTCATCAGGGCATGGGAATAAACTCCTGTCATGTTGGGCCACTGAGCACAGCACCATCACTTCCTTTGTCGTCCTTGGTTTGCTTTTCTGAGGAGCATGCTCTCAGAAGCCTAGACCTGTCGATGCACCAATGTTAAAGTGATAGAATTCTCTGGGTGATTATATATTTTTAAAAGGGAAAGATCAAAACAGAGAATGATTTATTAATTTGCTTGGTGCAAATTATAAAACAACACTAAAGATTATTTGTGAGGAAGAAATACTTTCCAAAATTACTAATTATATTTTGAGCTTAAGGCCTTTTTATAGTATTAATTTATTGACACAAACATATTTTAATTTCTAATTGTGTATGTACTTGTGCTAAGATGGCAGATACTAAAAAACATTAATTTTTTACTTTGGAACTTCAAAACTTTTTTTCTGATCTGTAAAATATATATTTTGGACTGGGTTTAAAAATAAATAACTTATAGGAGTTATTTGCCTATGTGACTACATGGATGCTAAGAACAGCTATTCAGAAATCTCAATGAGAATAGTAAATATTCTGCTGACTATTGCATCAAAATTTAAAAAATGAATTGCATATCTTTGTGGTTAATTTCTTTTGTGGGACTTAAATTTAAGAAATAGAAAATTCTGCAAATTATTTGTCACATAAAAGTAAATTAATTGACTCCTTTGCATCTCAGGGCAATGTTCTGCAATCAAGACAAGCCCAAACAAAGGATTTGGCACAGTCACTACCAAGAACCATGTAATGATGTACTTGGTGAATGAGCTCACGCTTGGTTCCCATCCATAGCTAGACTTCCCAGTCATGACGGCTTCTGTGATTCTGCAAATGCATCAGGTTTAGACTGAAACATGGAACACATCTTACTTCTCCGTGATAACAGATCAGTTGCCATCAAAGACAAGATTGGCATTTTGCATGGCAATATTTCACATCCTGTTTCTCCCTGAAGAGCAGAATCCAAGTATGCATTTTTTAAAAATTCGATTTAGCATCTTTCTCTTTCTTTCACAATCCATTTATTAAAGAATACTTTAATATCAAGGAATTGTTTTCAAATATCAACTTAGTTTATTCTTTTCTAAAATAATGTTAGATGAAAGTTAAGATTTTCATATACATTTTTAATTTTGGCAATTACACACTAAATTATCTCTTTGATCAGCGGTTTCATAAATTTGCCAAATCCATGACTTTATTGATTACATAATTTAAAATAAATGAGCCTGATTTTCTGACTAATCTCCTACCTTTTTACAGGTTTTGTGAATGTTTTTGAAAATGATATTATCTTTTCCAGCTGGGATAATGTTACCAGCAAATTTCTTCATTTACTAATATTTTACATTGGAATAGTACTGTAGGTCTGGTTTCCTAGAGTACACCTTTTGAGGCAGAGATTAGCAGAAAGTTTATCAGGGAACATTCCTGGGTTCTACAGCTATGGGGGAAGGAAAGAAAGACGGCAGAGAGCGGTGGTGGACTTCAACACAATCTCAACAGAGGCCTCAGCTCTGTGGGGAGCTCTGGAGTTGGGATAGCCCTTCAGAGTAGTTCTAAAAACAGATCCTGGAGGAGCTGGGCTAATATTCTCCTGCACTGAGCAGTCATTGGATGCGGGCTGCCCTCGGGAAGGAGGCACGGCCCACCGAGCAGAGGGGCCGGGGAGGGCTGAGGGCTGTGAGCAGGAGCGTGGCTTCCTTCCCGGAGCTGCAGGAGTAGGTCCTTCCCACCTGGAGGAGAAGGGGCCGCCTATCCCTATTCTGATGGACACTACAAAGAGTTGGTGTCATTAAAAAGGGGAGCCTAAAGGATCCCAGACTTCATCAGCATCTTAGAAAAATGAATTTAGTAAAGTTTAGTTTAAAAAAATATAAATTGCTGAAAAACTAAAAATCACTTAAAATGTAATTGTCAAAATTATAAATTCTACCACTTAATAATCAGAAAAAAAATATATGCACCCCTAAGTTCATAGCAGCACAACTTATAATAGCTGAGATATGGAAACAGCCGAAGTGCCCATCAGTAGATGAGTGGATAAAAAAGCTGTGGGACATTTACACCGTGGAATACTAGGCAGCTGTAAAGAAGAAGGATCTCGTACCCTTTGAGACAGTATGGATGGACCTGGGGAATATCATGCTAAGTGAAATAAGCCATTTAGAGAAATACAAGTATCACTTGATGTCACATATGTGTGGAATCTAAGGGACAAAATAAACTGATGAACAAAATAGATCCAGAGTCATAGAAACATGGAGCAGACTGATGAATCTCAAGGGAAGGGAGAATCTCAAGAGGTGGGAGGGGAGAGATTAACCAAAGAATTTATATGCATATATGCATAATCCATGGACACAGACAGTGTGGTGAAAGCCTCCGTGCGGAGAGTGGAAGGGGTCAATGGGGGAAAAAGGGCACATCTGCAATACTTTCAACAATAAAGATAAATTTAAAAAATAAATAAGTAAATAAAGAGGTTATTATACTAGTTGCGTTCTCTACTCACTTCCCTCTAACCTTTTAAAAACAGTTTTTGGAAGCACAGTTATAAAGAGACAAATAACATGGACTTTGGAGTTAAATTTGAAAGTGTTCAAACTTAGATTTTACCACTTACTAGCTAGGCTATGACATCTTGGGACCTCTCTTTCATTATTTTTATAGATGAAAACAATCATGGGGTAACAATTAAGTGAGATGGAATTTTGAATAGAGTCCACCTTAATGCCTTTGACTTAGAGGCAGTCAGAGTTTATTTTTTTCCTTCCAACAATTACAAATCAAAACCTATAGCATTCACAGTTATATCAATATTAGGAACTTTGTACTCTCCTGTCAATTTAGGAATCACCCTTTATTTCTACTAGTGACAGACTTCTTTGATGCAGTTGGCCTATTCAAGGAGAAACTGGAGTCGACAGGCAGGGAGTTCCATTTATGCTGCCAGTGGACTTGTTAGTTTCCTGCACTGAAGCATTATCTTTCTAAACGGTTAGTTAGAAAACGACATTTGGAACAAAAACTATGGGTGGTTATTTTATCAATCTTTTTTTAATGGTCATTGACTTTTAATTTCTCCAATATGTAAATTCTCAAAGACTTCACAAAATTAAAATGAATGTATGCCAAAATTATTAACCAAACTAAAAGTTCCCTCCTAAGAAAGATGGTTGACATTTTATTTTTAATCACACACACCCTCCACAAGAAAGGGTGAGGCAGCTAGGAAATAGTGCTGCCTCCAGTGAGAGTGATGACAGCTGTGGCTTGTCTTTAGATGACAGAGCCCCATATTTTCTTTGTCTCTTTTTACTTTTGACATTTAATTCTTTCTTGCTCTCCTGTGGATTGACAATATGATCTATCTTTTTGCCCCTTGTTTTCCAAAAGGCACCATACTTCTTTTCTTCATTCCTTGAAATTCTTTTCCACTCCACATATTTTGAGCCTGAGTGGAATCAAATCATTGGGCGGGAATGTGAAGAAACAATTGCCAACTTAATGGGCTAATTCTTGGGAGAGAGAACGTGCATACGCCTATTCAGCATCCCTTCTAGGGAATTTGTGAGAAAAGAAATCAGACTTGAAGAGAGGAGCTGGGTCATAAAAGGCCTTGCATAAAATGCTAAGGAGTTTAGGGTTTTTCCTATATGTAATGAAGCACTTAAAGAACTTCCAGTAGAAAAATTGAAGGATTACATTTATATCTAGGATAATTAAAGCTATAATCATAACAGGCTTATTGTGTTCAAAGTTCTGATATCTAAAACCTTAACAAGATACAAAGATTTTCTGATCCTACTGTTAGTGGACTCCCTACTCTATAAATGACCCTGATATGATCAGATTAATTTCTCCTTAATCCTAAAACTAGGATTAAGAAACTACAAATGGTACTTTTAGTTTAAACACCTATTGATGGATTAGGTGACTTTTAGGAGCCTTCCTAAAACACCAATAATTTACTGTCAACTGAAGATGACAGTACTTCGTTGAGAAAAAAATTCAATTTCTTTCCCTGCAATTCAGTTTCTCTATTAACTAGATCTACATTGTCAACATATTGCCAGCCATTTCATACACATGTGTCACCCACAGGCTTCTATGCCAGAAGCCAGCCCATTTTTCTATCTCCCAGCTTTATCATTTTCTAACTTCAAATGCTATAGTCTATTTCCAATTATTCACAAAGCCTTTGACTGTCTACTTCAAAAAAAGTCTCAGATATTTGCCTTTTCTCCCTCTACATGTGCATTGTTATTATACTGGTTCGGGCCCTTATCGTTTTAATTCTGAAATGTTGAAATACCCCCTTGACCCTGCCTCTGCCTCTGATTTTCTTATCTCCCCAGTGCACTCACCACGCTGCCATCATTATTATCTGTCTAAAACAGAGCTTTGGCCACAGCAGCCCTCAACCCCCCCCCCCCCCCCCAATAGCCTTCTGTTGTCCCACAGGATCAAGTCCCAACTTTTAAGCATTCAAAACCAGCCACAATTCACCGACGTTCTTTCTCCACCAAGGTCTCAGGAAAGGGACTCTGAGCATTTAGGAGTAAATTGAGGATGAAAGTAAAATTTTAAGAAGTCTGAATGGAGGCAGAAAGGTTAAAGCTGCTCTGTGGTAGTCTGTTTTGGGGGCAGAAGGAAGGGATTGCTTATTGGAGTGTTGGTGCAGACTGGGGCCAGACAAAGGGGCCCCTCAGGATACACCAACATTAGGATCTCAGGAGCAGTTACTCTGTTTAATACCTGAAAAAGTGGAGCAGACAAAAAGGCAAGTGCTTAAAACGGCTGATGGCAGAGCTCTGACAGGGACATCCTGTGGAAGGCAAAGTGAGAGCAAGGCAAATTAGAAAACAGAAAGACTGGAGAGTCACTCCAATGGCCAGAATCCTAGAGAAAAATAATTCTTTGGAAGACATGCCTGTGAATTCCCTGTGCGCCAAGAAAGGGAGTGAATATTTTCACAAATTGAAGAGAATTGAATTAACTAAGTTGCTACAAGCCAGACTTTACGCTTGGCATGGCTTAAAAGAAATGTCCTTCAGCCTTCTGCTGGCTTCATCTCCAGTGACAGGTTCTCCCTCTTCCACAAAGACGCACAACCTCTCCTAAGTCACGCTGGCTGGTTCATCGGCGCCTTCATGCGCCTCCGGACTCTTGCAGGATTGGTTTCCTCATCATGAGGTTCCCATTAGGAGCAAGCCCCAGGCACAAGAGTATCCTAATCCTCGATTCACACATAGGTGGGGAGTATCGGTATTGCATTTAGCTAATCTATATAATCTCTGCTATGAGATCATACTTCTTACCTTCATATGCTAATTAACTACTAATTTCCCCCATGCAAACCCTTTTCTGACATTCATTATTTTACTTAGCAAAATGTGTAATATTGCTTGAGATGTGAATAGCAAAACACTTGTAGTAGCTGTATCTGAAATGTGTTCGTTCTGACACTGCTGGTAGACACCCCTGGAGCATGGGTTCTTGCTCAGAGCAGACAACTCCCTCTTTTTACATCACTCTGCTGGTGTGCTTTAACTCAATTACAGACATTGTACAAATCTGGGTCATAGCATCAGGTGAGAAGAGCACATCATTGAGCTGGCCCTCCAATGGCCAGAATACTAGAAAAAAAAATAACTCTTTTGGAGACGATTCCATGAATTTTTGAACCACCCAAAATCTTTGGAAATCAGAATGATCTGGATTAAATCTTAGCTCCACTACTTAGTTCTTGAATTACCTTGGACAAGTTACTTAACTTTTCTCATCTATAAATTAGGGTAAAGAGTCAGGAATGGAGGTATAAACATAACATTCAGGTAGTGTGCTGGAGCTGCCCTGGAACTCGAGTGGTGGCTGGTAGGGGAGCTGAGTGGTAAATTTTCAGGAATTTTATGAGACAGTTGTTAACACAGCCATTAAAAATAATCAAAATATATAAACTTGCACTTAAATAAAGTTTCTAAAAAAGAAAAGCAACACTCAAACATAACATTTCCTAATTATTTTACTATTGTCTGTGTTCTTATGCTCTTCTGTTTACAGTATAATGCTGCACAGCTTCAAATCTCTTCCCAGCTCAATGCTCACTGACACGCAACTTGGTAGCTTAAAAGCAGACCTGGTGAGAGTATTTATACCATGGAAATCAACAAGCATTAAAAATCATAGCTGGCTTTATCACTTTGTTGATTGTCTCTAGACTTAAGAAAGAAATAAAGAAAATGCCAGTAATGTGCATTAAATTGAAAAGTATGTTGTGTTTGTGGTTTTTACATGGTGAATAGTACAAAAAAATTGAAGAAATATGTTTTCAGGATTCAAAAATTATTATTGATTGTGCAACGTTGCCTTACTTTTCTAAAGCGAGGAAACTGAGTACCAGAGCATTTAAATAACTGGTTTAAGATCATACAGCTAGTGAAGGACAGAGTTGGAATTTGAACCCAGGCAATTTAGCCTCAGAGTTGAATTTACCAAAGCAGTTTTGATATCCTAGGAAGAGACTGTCTTTTGAGAGTAAATCAAGTGTTTGTGTTCTAAGAGATTAAGAGCCTGAAGAAATCAGAGCATATAGTTTATCTCTAAACCATAAATTTTGGAAGAGCTCATAATAATATAAGAGACAGATTTTCTCCCAAAAGGATATAAAATTTTACTGTCTGGGAGAGAGAAGGAAAACAAGAGGATAGCTAACTACTCCAAGGTTAGAGATTGGTGTGGTCTCAGAAAAAACGATTGTACACTGGGCAGCCCTATCAGGTTGATAAGGAAGTGGAGTGATTTTCCCTAGGTAGCTGTGGGGGACCCAAGAGCAGAGAGGACCTGGAGCTCACTCCTAGGGCTACAGCTTGGGCAGGTACAAGTCTCCCAAAGAAGTCCCCACCAGAGCTGCTCCCAGCTGTGAGGAGGATCAGCAGCCTGGATGGATTAAGGCACAGGGGACCTGAGGAATCTCCGTGGGACTCTGGGGTCCTTGGAATCATAAAAGAGCAATTCAACAGTTTCCCATAACTAGAGAGGGGTGAGAGGGTTTAAGGGTTCTTACCAGTCATAATCAAGGCACTTTGTCTGCAGACCTTCCTCGGGTACTGAAACTGATGTTCAAACAGCAGGCAGAAGGAATGATGGTCCCACACAGGCAATATGATAGGTAGCACTATCCAGATTTAAATGCAGAGTTCATTGATTTTTTAACCTGGAGTTATGAAGTAATTTCTAATTTCACCAAGTTTACCTGTGGGATGATTAAATGCAGCTTTATGCAATAGAAGGGATCGAGATTTAAAGAAGACATTAAACAGAATTAAAGAAATTAAACTTAGGATTTTTGAAAACTAGAGTTAGAAACCATGAAAAAGTCAAGCTGGTTGTATATTCTCCTCAAACAGTTTTTATATGTCCATTGAGAAGGTAATAGCTGGGAAATACAATAAAGACAATATCTCAGTGGACATGTATTTATTATGTATGTATGTATGTATGTGCAGGTACTCATACACATACCCTTTGCCTGAGTGATTTGTCAATTATTTATTTATCTATTTGCTCATTCCTTTATGAAACACCACACTTATCTAGGACATATTGTTAACTTTTTTAAGATGCCAAGGTAGTTAAGAGTATAGGTTGGAATCAGAGTCCCAGCGTTTAAGTCCTGACTCTGCTCCATACTTCCTGTGCGACCTTGGCTAAGATGCTCACCCCCTCTGGGGCGGTGTCCCCATCTCTAAATCCGTCTAGGGTTGCTGGGAAAAATCAAATGTTAACATTTTTAACATGCATCGAAGTGTGTGTGCCACTGTAAGTCCTCAGAAATGTTCCCTGTGGCTTTTCCATGTGGCCCACATTTTCCTGAATGGGACCCTCAACCTTCTTTCCTTGTCTTCATTTTGGTGACTTAGGCCGAGTAGCTGTTGACAGTGGTGTGACCCTGTGCTCTGCGTACCCCCGGAGCCTGGAGTAGCGCATTCGGGGAAGTGTGGGCTCTTCTTAGGAGCCGTTCTTCTGAGTGTTGCAGTCTCCCAGCTCTCACCCCAAGCTTTCCACTCTTATCTACCTTGTTTATTTTTTTGGCTTTGTATGGGAAAGTAGTCTTTGAAAACAGTAAAAGAGCAATTATGAATAATGATTCCCAGAATATCGCCTTTTAAAAAATCATTATTATTAAAGGGGAAAAAGTGAGTGTTGAAGAAAAAAACGTTGTGGAATGCTTTCTGTCTGAAACTCACGTCTCCTTTGTGTTCACTTTAATTGATGTCATAGATGGTATTGTGTTTTCTGTCTTTCATCATGTTCTCCAGTTTCCATATCACAGATTGTTGCTTCTAATGAATGATATTTCTACTAATGCTTTGAAGTCATGAATCCATTTTCTGATCAACCAGCTTTAGAGATATTTAAAAAAAAAAAAGAAATAATTTTGCCCTTAGTATTTAGATTCCTGTAGGAATTTGCTAGCATTTAGTGATTATTTACTTTTTCATTTAAAAAAGTGAGTTATCAGCACTTGGATAATTGTTTCTGCTTATCTATATGTCACCACCTAAGGCCTCTGGTCTCAGGAATCACTTTAATAGAGGGTTCAGGGAAACACTGTGAAGGATGCTTTTAAGAGAATAGGCTTATATAGTCTCCTAACTCTGCTGGTTAAAAGAAGGGCATTGAGTAGTTAGTGTTTCTCGCCCTTGGATTCTGTGGTTACTGAGTTATCAAAAGAATATTGATCAAAATTTGAATCTAAATTGAAGTCAAGCTATGAAATAAGAACACCAATCTGGAGTTAAGTCCCTTGAAGATAACAACTGAAGATTTAGTTTTTGTTATTTCATTTGACAGAGGCTCAGGATAGTTATGAAAGTATTGAGAATTTTTGTCCTGGAACTTAGAGAATAATTCCAAATCTGAAGTGGAGAATACATAAAAATAGGTCAGTGGTCTTATAGTTTTTTATCATTTGGAAACTTTAAAGGTCAATTCAAGGACTGTATATTCTGCAATATTTCACAGAAGTCAAATTTGAGGTGAAGTGAGACACAAAGTGTATTTTAAAAGAAACTTTTAGAACATAGGCTAATAAGACACACTATTTTTTCTAAAACCAAAAGGTATTTGCTTTACTTTTTCTCCTTTGTGATATCAAAGTTATTTACAGTTATAAGGAGATAGAAGACTGAAATGTAGAGGTTGTATATGTACTGGTATAGATTCTAATATTTGTCCTTTAATGTTTTACTTTACATTTTAATTAGAGAACCATTATTTTAAAAAGTAGTTTCTAGAAAATTGGACACTTTTTTTCTTATTCTTTACTTAGGAGGAAGTGCTCCTTACTTAGGCTGATATTAAATGAAATTCTGAAACTTTCAGAAAACTGTGACATGGTTTCTTGAGAAGTCTGAGAATTCATTAAAAACATGATATAATATAATGAAGCCATTTACCTTCTTACTTGCCAAAATGTCAATTTCACATCTTTCGAAGAGAGAAAACTTGAAACTGCACATCTCACTGGGAATAATGAACCTTTTGCATGAGACACATGTGATTTTAGGCAGACCTTGGGGCCTATTTTTTAATATGTAAGATAATGTTTATTAGATTATCCACCTAGTTCTAATAGTATTTTTCATAAAACCTCTAAGTGAAAAATAAACAAAGATGATTCAAACAGAAAATATTTATCAAAGATACTTCTCAGGATTTTTCTACCCATATTTCCACCAGAGCAATTATGGGATTAATGTAAAGCAACTCTGTAATAGAAGCTACTTCGCTTGTTGCTACCCGATTAATTTCAGGCCACTGCATTCCACAATGAAACTTCAGAGTTCTGTGGCCTTCATCATACAATCACTCTGGTGCTGGCAGTGTGCACTTGAAATTTGGGAAAACACTAGGGATTATAGCCCACCTGGAATAATCTAATAGTATTTTCCATGGTAAAAAAAAAAAAAAGATAATAAAATTACCTAAATGATCTCATCAGTTTCTAATTTCCATAATGCCCCAATTGCATTGCACAAGAAAAACATCACATTTTATTTCATCCATAATCTGTGGTGCTTGATATCATTATTATTTTTCATCTATGTGTATTTATTTCAGGAATATCTCAGCTCTTGCCATAAAATCTCATTTCCTATTTTCATCCTGATCCTGTCAGGTTTTACTAATTCCCCTGTGCATCTGAGAACTTAAAAAAGTTCAGTGGAAGGAAATGATTCTCCATAAAATTCTGTAGCTCTTTCGGCAATGGAAGACACACAGGCATTTCAAATAATTAAGACTGGAGATGATGTGGTTGTGTGTTCTCAGTTGTTGAGCAATAAATATATATGCTTTTCTACAAATGGTATTATTCTGTTTTAAACTAGAAGTCTCAATGGAATCAGGCTTTCTTGAATAAATTTTTTTTTTAAAGAAATAAATCTGCCATAGAGGGACATCAGCATCAATGAGAAATTCAGTAATGTCATCCTAATCTAGGCCGGGGCTTATAGTAAGATGCGGGGTCAGACTGAGGCTCCCTTCCAGCAATGCTGAAAATAGGGGTCCAAAATAAATAAAGCCAGGTGGTGGTGCAGGATACGTGCCACTTTCACGATTAGTAACAAAACTGAAGTGGAAGCCAAGGAGGCTCAGCCTTCAGAGAAGTATAGAGATGGTATTCCTAGGGGTGAGAGTGAAGGGTACTGTTTCATTTACATAATCAAAAAGAAATCAAGGATGAATAAACAAGAGACTGAAGGCAGCTGCCCCAATTTAAAAAATCAGAATATCAGAATTTCTTACTGAGTTCTGTATGTGAGCCAATTCTCAGACCTAGAACCCATTACCTGAAGGACGAGCCTAGGATGAAGGCCTGGGTAACACCACAGCAAGTGTATTCGGCAGTAATTTCCCAGTCTTTTCCTAAAGTGAATTATATACATTAACTCATGTAAGCGTGCACTGGGAAGAAGGAAATACCCAAACCTTTAGAGGGATTACTGGACAAAGGGTCTAAATTAATACTGTTAGCCAGGGACCCAAAATGTCAACATGATTCTCTTGTTAGTGTGTGGGCATGTGACGACCAGGTAATAAATGCAATGCTGACCCAGGTTCTGCTCATATTGAGACCACTATGTCCACAAATCTACCTTGTGGTCATTTCTCCAGCATATAATTGGAATGGGCATTGGTCGTTGACAGAACCCTCAACTGGTTATTGATCTCTGGGGTAAGAGCTATTGCAGTAGGAAAGGCCTCCTTCTTTCCAAGACAGTAAATCAATACTGCATCTTTGGAGTGAATGGCAGAGATGAGTGTCACATCCCCAGAATTCAGGGTGGTCTCTATTATATTTCCATTAAATTAAGCAGCCTTATCTTTACAGAAATATGATAGATCATGGTGGATGACAGAATTCTAAGAACTTAATCAAGTAGTAGACTTAATTTCAGCTGTTATCCTGAATGTCGTTTCTTTGCTGGTACAAATTAACAAAAATTCTGACATATGGCTTGCTGTCATTGATGTGAGGAATGCCTTCTTTTCCATCCATATCAGAAAAGGGAATCAGAAATTATTTTGTGTTTACTTGGGACAGACAATATTATACACTTGCTGTGCTTCCCCAGGTCTATGTTACATCTCCTACTATCTGACATAATATAATCAAAAGGGCCCGGACTGGAAAGTCTGTGGTGTATCACATTTGTCTGCTATATTGAAGACATAATGCAAATAGGACCAGGTGAGCACATAGTATGTGTGCAGTGTTAACACACATGCATTCATAAGTGGGAGAAAACCTCTATGAATATTCAAGGACCTATCATATCAATAAAGTATTTAGGAGGTTGATGTGCTAAGACATACCCTACAAAGTAAAAGAAATTTGAGCATATCTCACCTCCCAACACTAAAACAGAAATACAATTCTTGAGAGATATTTTTCATGTTCTACATTTGAAAATACTCCTCTAACCTATATATACTGGTTATGTGAAAGGCTTCCAGCTTTGAGTGGGGCCCCAAGCATGAAAGAGGTCTGCAGCAGTCCCAGGCAGTAACAACAGCAAACTATCATTCCAAAAGCAGCAACTGGAATGTTATTTGTCCTTTGTAGAAATCTGAGAGCGGTCCAACTTGAGCAAGATTCTACTGGCCACCAGGCCGTAAGATCAGTCACACCCATCAGTAATCCAGTATAAGATATAAGTGATTTCACAAGTCTCGGACACAAGCAGCACCAGATGGCACAAGCAAGCTATGCAAGCAGATGGTGCAGACTCCCTTACCATCTGTCTCATCTACCACCTCTTACCTCTGGTTCATGTGTGGGTTGAGAACCCTTCTGACCATCTGAGAGAGGAGGAAAAGGTCAGCACAGGTCATTAACATATTTGCTTAGTATATTAGTGACATCTGAAGATGAACTCTTGCTCATTACAATCACATTCAGTATGGCCATGAAAAAAATTGGTGAGGGAAAATCCTCCCATTAAACAGAGTTCTAGGTGGTGCACTTAGTTACTTTGCCTGAAGAAAAAATGGAACAAAGTAATACTATATATGGTCTTATGGACGTTGGTGCTGATTGAATAAGGGCCCAAAAGGAGGGAGACTGGAATATATAAATGAGAAGATCTGGGGAAAAGGCCTAAGAATGTATCTATCTGAATGCATGTGCAATAAGAAGTTCTTGTCCTGGTCCCTGTGCTGGTATCAGAAATAAACACCCACTGGAAGGCACTCACTACTGAAAAGACATTAAACAAGCATACAGAATGACTTAGCTAGTAGACCTGTTACCCTCGCCATGGTTGACTATTTGGAGAGCAGTCATGGAGGTGGAGATGGAGCCTAAGAATGGGGCCAACAGCATGGACTCTCACACACCTAACCTGACCTAGCTATTGTCCTTGCCGAATATTCAACTTGCCAGCAATAGAGACCTATACCAAGTCCCTATACAAAACCAACTGAGATCAACCAACCACTTGGTGCAAACTGACTATGTTGGACCCTTCACCCTGAAGGATTAGTAGGCATCTTGATTGGGATTGGCACCTATTCCGAGTATGAGTTTGCCTTTTTTTCACACAAGACCTCAGCCAAGGTCAGATTAGAGGGCTTGTAGGTTATTTGATCTATCAACAAAATATCCAAATAGCATTGCATTATACCAGAGAAGCTACTTTAGAGCAAAGGAAGTACAGCAATGGGTACTTGAACATATTATACTCTGTACCACGCGAAATCTACTGGCCTGACAGAGAAATGGAATGGTCTGTGGAAGATGAACCCGTTACCAGGTCTGAGATGATACTCTGAGAAGATAAGCACTTACTTACATGATGCTCTGCCCGCAAAAGTAGATATATAGATATGAAAATCAAAAGTGAAAGTATGAATGATACCACTGATTTTATTGACCCATTTTGTTCAGTTTAGGCCAATATCATCTCTGCTACTTTCCTATTCCTGGGGCTCTGTAGGTATAGAGGTCCTGGTTCCCAAAAGGGAGACACTTCTACCAGAAGACATGGTAAGAGTCTCACTGAACTTTAAGCAAAATGTGTTTCCTGATCACCTCGGGTTCTCATGCCAAGAAATTAGTAGACAAGGTAATTAATTATCTTACTGGTATTGGCAATTGAAGTTGATTATCAAAAGAAAGCAGGGTCACTGTAATGCCATGGGGCCTGTGAGAAAGTGAGAATATTTGGTGTTATGGGGTCAACTTAGCATCTTTTGGTGTTTCTTGTCCGCTTGGATGGTAAATGGACAATAGAGCAGCCATGGTCTGAGAAGAGGTGAAGATTCATTGGGAATGAGGATTTAGGTCATCCCTCTAGGCAAAACAACCTAAATTCAGAATGTATGGTAGAATAGAAGGCTGATAAGTAACAGTTATAACCTTGAAATCAAATTGTAGTATCAGGGCTACACTTTGTTCTACTGACCCTTTTCTTCTAAGTACCTCTGGGAGCTCTTTCCAGCTGAGCCAAACTTAGTCTAACTTCCTGTAAGAAGCAGGTAGATCTAAATGGAATTGTAGGAATACAATAGTGATCCCCCCAACCATTTTTCCCCAGCTTTATTGAGGTATAATTGACTCTGATCCATTTTTAGGGCTAATGTACTCATTGGTATATCATCAGCTGCTGAGTTCTCAGAATTGAGTTTTGTGTGTGTGTTTTCGCCCTAGCACTACCCTCACTTCTGAGCAACTGCCTCACTTCAAGTTAAACTACCTTCATGGCAGAGGGCAGCGGTGGGGATTGCATACCAAAGTCTGGCTAACTGGCTGATGTGGGCATACAAAACCTGGCCCCCTTGCCTCAATTTGGGACAACTCAGAAGGACCATTAAAGCTTCACAGCTCCTGGTAGAATTATCAGAGTTCTCAGTTAAAACTGCTGTGTATTCAGTTTTTCCCTCTGCCAATCCTGCCTTCCACACTTTTATAGGTATTTCACAGAGTTTTCCCTAGTAAATTTCTGCATGCCACTCTTCATCTCACAGTCTGTTTCCACCGAACCCAATCTAAGACAGATGGAGATAACATTCAGGTCATTTATAAACCATAGTAACTTGGGGAATGCTTTTAGGATTAAATTAAGAACCACATACTTGGAATAGTGGAAAGAAAATTCTCCCCACCTATTATTTAACAAGTTTGTGGATATTTGAACAAAGTATAATCTGTGTATTATGCTGAAGTGAATTAATGTGATTTTTTTAAAAATGTTTTTATAGTAGTAATTTCAAGGAATACTTTCTTCACTTTTTATTTTTTTATTTATTTTTATTTTTTAAAAAATATATCTTCATTGATTTTAGAGAGGAGAAAGGAGAGGGAGAGAGAGAGAGAGAGATAGAAACATCAATGATGAGAGAGTCATTGATCGAGCTTGCAACCCAGGCATGTGCCCTGACCAGGAATCGAACCGCGATCGCCTGACCCAGGTCAATGCTCAACCTCTGAGCCATGCCCAGCTGGACTGTTCACTTTTTAAATTCCTTCTGTTCTTAGAGGTTGGCCTACCACATTATTTAGCATATGAAATCCTATGGTATCATTAACTCAATTTACATAAAATTAAAGTATGAATTTTCTTCCCCCTTTAGACATACTTTTTTTATTCAAGTTAAACTTTAATAAAACTTTTTTTGACACAAATTCATGTTAATTAAACTTCTCCAAAATGCATAGCATAATCCACCACTCTTTTAACAGCCCTCCATACAAGCACAAAATACGATTATCAAGTACATATCTGTGGCTTAAATTTCTGACTCAGAATTTTAGTAAATTCTTTCTGGTAATATCATCTGTGTCACAAAGTAATACAGTGCTGTAACGATAATTATGTGCTATGAACGTGCTTTTGCATGGGGATTCTGAACTAGTGTGTGAGGCCCATATCCTTTTTGCTACTCACATAACATCTACAGTTCCTGTTTTGTCTGACTAAATCGCCTTAATGTCTTACTGCGCCTTTTTTGTAAATTTGATGGTGAACGGGAAGTCTTAGTTTTAAATTCTGAATACACCCTATTTAAATAGAAATAAAAAGCATTCTTTTACATTGACCAACATTTTCTATGTCTTAAAACACCAAGATGTTTGACATCCAAATTTCAAACCACTATATATCAAAGTGTTACTGGGGGGAAAAAAAACTTAAAGAAAGTTTTGCTTATTTTCTGGAAAAAAAATTAAAACTAAAACATACATTTCTTCCCTATACCCTTTACACACACACATGTACACACACACACACACACACAGACACACACACACACACACACACGAGGTATACCACCTTAGTCAATAGTTTAATATACAGTTGCTCTGGCTCCCAATCTTTGATAGCTTCAAAATCACTTGGAGAGCTTAGAAAATTACTCATGTTCTGGAGATTCTGATTCATTGGAGTTGACATAAGGCTTGGGCAAATGGATATTCCTCCCACAGTCAGGGTGATTCTAAGTTACAACAAGTTTGGGCTCAAATAAAATAAAAAGAGAGTTAAATGACATAAACTAGCTGTTAATATTTCATACATAAATTGTCTATGAGAAATTTAATGTTCACTTCTGGTAATGTAAATAC
Source organism: Miniopterus natalensis (assembly GCF_054644295.1). Taxonomy (NCBI): domain Eukaryota; kingdom Metazoa; phylum Chordata; class Mammalia; order Chiroptera; family Miniopteridae; genus Miniopterus; species Miniopterus natalensis. Next base: position 51,534,829 of record NC_142084.1, read on the forward strand.
TGTTATCTATCTATCTATATATAAATATTTTTTAAAAATTTACTTTGTTGATAAAGCCAAGGCTCTGAGATTACCCATATTAGAATATTGTTCACTTTTGTCAAAATTAAATGTCCCTATGAATAATTTGGTATAATATTTGGGGTTTCCCAGACTATGTCCATATAAGAGCATTTTATAATAGTGAAAATGTCACCAACACCTAATTTTGTGACTCAGCACATCCACAAATTGGTTTCTCTTATAATGTAGGTTAAGTTTAAATCAGTTGCTCAATAAATATATTCTCATATTCATACTGATATTCTAGTTTCAAAAATTTCTTCCTTCTAGGGAATTTTTAGAACAAATTTAAAAGTCTAGTTGCTGTCCCATATTACTGAGCTGTGTAATCTAAACAAAATCAATTCACTTCCCTGTTTCATAGTTTTCTCATTTGATGGAGAAATGATGATTCTGAGGTCACCTTACTGAACCACATGTCTAAATTATATTGTTTAGAAAAGACAAAGGACACACCTTCCCCCCAGCAACAAAAAGAAAATTATAAAAGTACATAGCTAAGCTTTGCTGGAGGTTATGGGGTTGGGGGAGTGAAAATCAACTGTGTTTTATCTTTGGAGGCTCAACTTTTCAGGTTATTTAAGTATCTGCCTCTTGCATACTAGAAGCTCATCACCTTCCTGGAACTGAGAAAACTGAGGCGGTAAATGTACTTTGTTCCTATATTCTAAAATTTTCATAATGAAATGTTTGGGAAAAATGAAAATCTAATAGAAAGCTTTAGCAAAAAAAATGATGATTTACATTTCCTAGTTTTTTGCAGAAGACGAACCATTATTTGGGCTAAAAGGTATTTCTACCTTTGCCTTTGTTTTCTTTACTTAGTAAGTATGAGGGGAGCATCTTGCCTAAGAAGAGAATGAACTAAAGGTAAAATTTACCCTCAGTTTTTGCTTCTGCGTAAATCTGACATCTATAAAAAAGTCTTATGCAGAAAGACTCATATTTTATTTATTTATTTTTAACACTTACTGAAGGATATATTTATTGATTTTTTTTTGTTTGTTTTAGAGAGAGAGAGGAAGGGGGAGAGAGAGAGAGAAAGAGAGAGAGAGAGAAAGAGAGAGAGAGAGAGAGGAATATCAATGTGAGAGAGAAACATCAATCAGTTGTTTCCCACTGGGGATGGAACGGCAACCTTTTGGTGCACAGGAGAATGTTCCAACCACCCGAGCCACAGGCCAGGGCAGAAAGACTCTCATTTTATAACAGGTGAGATTACCTAGAAGATTCCACTTTGTTTTCAGTGTTGTGTTTAAAGACTTCCTTTAGGACATTTTCTGTGTGTTATGTGTAATGAGATTCTTCTTTTTCCTGAGAAGATTAATGATAATTTTGACTAGCCTGTTGGTAGAGGAAAGTTGATCATTTCAACAAGTTAATAAGAACAACATTTTTTTCTAAATATAGTATCATTCAGAAAATTATTGTGGGTAGAATTTTCTGAAATGGAAAAAACTAATTCCATAGTATTAAAGGGTAATTGCATCAGTGAAAGAGTAAACAGTAAGTAGATATAGGGTTAAGGGTGAGACTGGGATACAGTCATTTTCAAAATATTAAAGGTGAAGTAAAAATTGAAGTGAGCCTCCTTCTTTAGGCATTTTTGTCAAGGAAAAGAAAAGTCAAAGCAAAAAAGAATGGTAATAGAGTCACAGGAAGGACAGGGCTCAATGTTACCTTGGTGAGATTAATAATACTAGTTGGCAATGACCCCATTCATCATTTTCTTTATTCCACTGAGGATCATTTGTTTGCCTAAATACTACCCACAATGTTCTTCCAACACTCTCTGTCTTAAACTAGTTTCATTTACTTTATGTTAAAAAACCCCACAAATGTCCTTATGTTATCAAATGTCCCATGTAAGTGATTTTCACTCTTATTTTACTGCATGTGAGATGTGAAATTGCTGGTTTCTGGCCAGGAATTCAGGTGAAAGAAAATTTGGTGCAAGTCACCAGTGAAGGATTCAGGAGGACTGATGAACTTGCAGAATGCAGACAGCCAGGCTAGATGACTACAAAACAGTAAAGAAGCCAGCAGAGCACTGGCCCAAGATTAGCAAGAAAATTAGGAATCTTACCCCTAACACAGTGCTTCTCAAATGTTCATGCGTGTAGGTGGATTTTGTTAAAAATGGAGATCTTGGCCCTGCCAGGCATGGCTCAGTGGCTGAGCGTCGGCCTAGGATCCAGGCGATCGGGGTTCGATTCCCAGTCAGGGCACGTGCCCGGGTTGCGGGCTCGATCAATGACTCTCTCATCATTGATGTTTCTGTCTCTCTCTGTCCCTCTCTTTTCCTCTCTCTGAAATCAATAAAGATATATTTAAAAAAAAAAATGGAGATCCTGTTTCAGCTGGTCTGGGGTAGGGCCTAAGAACCCTCTTGTCTAACTAGGACGCTCCCTGGTAACGCGGCTGCTGCAGTGCCTGGTTCATGAACCACACTGGGAGTAGCAAGGTTACCGAAAGGCTTAGGAGGCCTGTGAAAGAGGGAAAGAAGTGTAGTCTCCTTATAGGATTATTAGAAATAAATACAAATCAGAGCATCTTTACTTTCCCACAGAGTAGTCATAAAGTCAATTTTGAGATGTTTGACCTGTGCTTTGAGGGCAAGTGTTCTTATTAAGTAAAAAAATTGTGAACAGTGGAATGGCACAAAATCCTTCACAACATGACATGCAGACGGGAGGAAGGAAAGAACGAAGGCAGGTAATCTGGTTAGATGCCCCTCATATAATATAGTTGTGAGGCCCCAAGAAGGGATGGCAGTAGGAATGTACAGGATACAGTTGATCAATTTTGACTTTGACCATGGAAGATGGTGTAGGAAGAATAACAATTAGAGTTTAACAGAAAATAAAATGTAGAACCCTAAGACACTAGTGTTATGGGATATGTCCTTATACTAGTCCATGGATACATCCTTCATTTTCTATTTTACTATCCTGTCTCACTCTCCCTTCATTCTATCAAGTGGAGATGGACATGGTGTCCTTGGGGCCAAGTTCACTTTTTTCTCCACTTTCTGTTTTAATAATTGTGAATAATAAACAACTATGAACTATAGCTACTGGGGCAGGGACAGAAAGGTCAAAAATATGAAGGTTGGGATTTATTAGCCTCAGTGAATTCTCTTTACCAAAGAGGAACGATAAAACTGTTTTTGTTGTTGATCTAATAAAATCTCACGGTCACAGTTTTTAAGCAACTACCTTTGGTAGAGAACCTTGAAACCTCAGAAACTTAGATGTACAATAAATGGGAAATGTAGTGCAGATAAACCCTGATTTCAGCTGGAAAATAAAGGGAAATTCAATACCCTAATAGTATTAGCATTGAATTTACAGCTGTTGCTGCTGCCCACATGAATAAATGCTCCCCATGGACCCAGATCAAAGGTGCAGTCGTGGTGTGACAGAGCACGGGACCATACTATATAATTTTACAGATTTAGCAGAATGTTTCAAATGAAAGTGCGTGTGATATAAGTTGCAGGTGTTCGTAAACATGACGCAGGGTTCAAGCTGCTGTCGACTTGGAGCTGGGTTACTCTACTTACCACTTTGCCCTGAAATTATGTACAAGTGGATCAATCATTACCAAGGCTGACTCCCTTTTGGGAGTGATATTTCAGCTCTGTTCCTGTGTGTGTATGTGTGTGTGCTTGGTCCATTTAATTTACTGTGTCCGTTCCAGCCTTAATGCTCCATTCCTAGTGGAAATTTTATCTATACGGGCTTTTAAAATTTTAAATCGCATCTCCTCTTGTCTTTGTATTTACATTTCATTTCAATGTAGTGATGAACATGTAATAAATATATATGTATATATAAAGATACATGAATATATCTCAAAAAGTACTCTCTAAAATGCTAGATGGTATACACTTTTTGAAAATGTGCATACTCCCAGGCGTTTCAGGCTGAGATTTTAATGGGAGTTAAGACATTAATGCTTCACATACCAGGGTGATTGATGAAACCCATTTGAATTGTACTTTTCTACTTAACAAACACTTAAAAGCTCTATTAATTTGCAGTGTTCTTTACTGTTGGATAACTCAGTTATTTTCAATTAGATAAATAATACTTAGGTCCTAACAAATGGCTATAGCCACATAACTTCTGGCTCCATCTCAATTTTAAAAATGTGAATCACGAAAATAACTAGTAACGTATAAAATAATTTTTTTTCCCATTTTTTCCCTGTTGTTTGGTTCCAGGTAAGTTCCATTAGGGCACTTGAGACTATTGTGGAAGATAGCTGTGTAGCATTTATACAGTGACTCTTTAGAATTTTCTCTAGAAAGAATGAAAAATTTGACTCTGATTGATTTAACGTTTGACAAGTATGTGAATTTCACATTTTACAATTTTATAAATATATTTAAATAATATATGATAAATTTGAATAGCTTATAAATATATTATAACTATATGGCCATTATTGTTAGTATTTCAAGAACTGCCATAGTCACATCATTTAATTTGATTTGTGCGCCTATGTTAAAACAAACTATGTACCACAGTCCTGTTCAGTATGTTTCATTGACTTTATTTTTTCTGATGTTGGAAACAACTAGCATGGGAGTTTTTATTCATAGATATTACTAATAAGATTCTTATCATTTTTACTTAAAAGAAGATTTAGAAGGAAATTATTGGAATTAATGTTATATGTTTTATTGGGCAGGCTATTTCTCATAGGCTGAAAAGATTTTTAAAAAATAAAATAAGAAAAGGACATGCCACCTGAAGCATTTCTTAGCACCAGCTAGCAATGTGTACACACAGGTCTTTCTGGACTGTTGCACAGGGAAGTGTGCTTGTCTTCTGTCAGTTGCTACCTTTCTGTCTGCATCTTGAACTGTAAAGTGCTCTCACATTTGCAATCATCATGTAATGCTTTTTACCATGAATAAGATGATGTGTGGTTTTAAATATTATGAATCTATATATCTCTTTGTGTTTACTTTCCCCAGGTTAAAAAAAAAAAATTCTTTTTGGTTCTATTTACATTCGCCTTACAGTAGTCCTCTTCCTTTGTGTGAATTGTCCCATGGTCATGTTTTCATTTTTTTCCTTGTTGGTTTTTTGTTTTGTTTTGTTTTTTGAAATTTCCATGAAAGAACAGTAGTTTTCTTTAAGCAAATTGACACTCTTCTTGATAGTTCCTGATTAGGCTTCAAATGTACACCTCCTGAAAAGCACTAAAAAGTTTTAAAATTGTATAAAATAGTTAAATATAATAAAATATCTGATGTTTTATGTTGCGATTGAAGAACTCTTATATACTTAAAAGGAGATAGAAGCAATAATTGTATTTATTTACTTCTACAATGAATAATTTCATAAAGGACTGAATTCATCTAATGTAATAAAGTTAACATCATTTCCTAATTCCAGAGCTGAAGAGTACATGATTGTTTATCTGGCCACATCAAATCATTGCTATTCTGTATTTTAAACTGAATTAATAAATTTTAAAGACCTAAAATGTGGGTTTTTCAATGACACGTGGGACAAGCATTTCAAAACTTTTGAGAATTAAGAAGGTGGTATCTTTGTCTATCTTTCCTAATTATGCCTTTTTTCAAAAGAAACTTACTTGATAACAATTTTAAAGTAATCTGATTTATTGACTATTATCACTTGTGGACTTTATTGAAGTAAAAAACCTAATAAGCATAAGGTCTCTATAAATTATGAAGTTATATTAACCTCCTCCCCCCATGAAAAGTCTGAAACTATGTAAAATCTCATTCTGGCCACCCACAGTTTCTTTGAAATGTATCTTAAAATTGTTTTTGAATATTTTTTCTTTTAGAAATTTTATATGCTTTCAAAGCAAACTTTTATTTACTTTCACAAAAATTTTGAAAGACTTAAAATTTCTACCTTCTTTAATCAATTATGTACACTCAGAATTTTATACAGATGGGATTATGAAGAAACAACATTTTAATCTTTACTTTCTGACAAATGTATTTCAGGACTTTTAAAATGTTAATTAAACTACAATACTTGTCAATAAATTTTGGTTCGAAAGCACTTTTAACAAATTCCATTAAACAATGTCTTTCCATTAGAAATATTTTACCCTTAGTGCTTCCTTAGAGCCTCCTGACTAGATGGGAGCTTTTTCTTGGGGTGCTCAAGGTCCTTCTTCCTCACAGCCCCACCTGGCCTGTTTCCGTCTATTTCTGGATGGCAGCAGCCAGGGTGAACCGCTTCATCTTGCTTCTGTGTTTAAAGCCCTTCGAAGCCTTCACAAGTCTCCCAGGGGAACCCTAAAGCCCTTAATTTACTGTTTTCAATATGATTTTTTGGCCGAGTTGACCATTAGAAAGCAACTATTTGTGTTTTTCTTATTTATAAGTGGGAAAAAGGAGCTATAAGAATAGTTAAGGGGTTTGTTTTGGATTCAGTGTGGGTGTACCCAAAAGAATAGCTCGGCTGTCCCAAAGGCGGATCTCTCTGTCTGCACAATTTCTGCATGCTGAGTAGGTTGCTTCGGCATCAAGGATGGCAACCTCAGTGTGTGAAGACACAAGTATTTTCTTTAGTAGTTAAATGTTTTTAACCCAGGAGAGATGTGGAATTAGAAATAGAGACATAATAAAACAACACTCTGATATTTATATTTTTGTGTTTTTTAACAATAATTTGTGTATTTTGAATACCATAAGCACTGTGATGCATATTTGGGTATCTTTTATCAAGTTTTAAAATATGCAATTGAAAAATTAATTTATATTTGTGAATTCAAGTTAAATATAAGTTTACAACTAAAATTTAATACATTTAAGAGAACTTAAGAATTACGTTTATAATTTTACTTATTAGATTTATAAAAATGTTTAAGTATGTGCAAAACTTTGTTTATTATGTCAGACCATTGCAATATTTTGTAAAGAAATCAAATATGTTAATTTTATAAATACATGTTGAAATAACTCAAAGCATTAATTGATTAAAATTAAAAGTCCTTGACATTGTAATAATATTTACAAGATTAATTTAAAAATTTCAGGGGAATTTTGACTCTTGACTTTGTAATTTTCATAAATTTAATATCAATTAAAAGTAAAAGATCATTTCTGTACATTCTCTCTATATAAAATAGCTAATCTCATATATAAAGAACTCATGCAACACAATATTTAAAAAGACAATTTGATTAAAAATGGGCATAGGGCATAAATAGGCACTTCTCCAATTGCATCTCAGCATTTTGGTTAAGATCAAGTGTAGTATGAATAGATGTTTCTCCAAAGACAACATAATAGATGGCCAAAAGACATGAAAAGATGCTCAACATCCGTAATCATCAGGGAAATGCAAACCAAATCCACAACGAGATATCACCTCCCACACATCAGAATAGCTGTCATCAGTAAGTCAACAAACAACAGGTGTTGACAAGGATGTGGAGAAAAGGGACCCTCATTCAGTGTTGGTGGGACTGCAAATTGGTGCAGCCCCTGTGGAAAACAGTATGGAGGTTCTTCAAAAATTAAAACTAGAACATCCATATGACCCAGCATTTCCACTTCAGCTATAATTGAAAACTAAATTTAAGAAAAAAGTTAACCTCAAGAATTCTTAAAATGCTTACATTGATAGTTTAAAGGGTGTTGTGACTATTTCAGCAAAGGGATAATGAAAATGTGTTGACGGATGAGAAAATGGTGCAGAATTATGAAAGGGAGAATTTTCAGTGATGTGAAATGTAAACAATTTGATTTCTATTCAAACAATATTCTCTGCGTATTTACTCAATATTTAGTGGGATTGGGAAGAAACCAATTTTCCATTAGAAGAAATTGTATGCATGGCCAGATTTACATAACTAGCAATCCTTTCCCTCTGAAAAACGCAGAGTCAATGTATTTTTTTTTTTTAAACATTTTCTGTGTCCCTGTGAATGCACTTTAGTCTTGTTTGTTTATTGGTTGGTTGGTATTTTAGTGTATGTATGTGCTATTTTTGAGCCCATGTTTCTTGGGAAACATTTTAAATGGTTTAAAGTTTAGATTAAACATTTAAATTACCAGTTTCTCATACACAACAGAATATGTTATTGGCTTCCAGAGTTTCACCTGACTGCCAACTGCAGTTGCATAAGCATATTGCAAAAGCAGTTGGTGAAGACTGGTTGGCATTTTAATTTCCTCTCTAGGTTATAGCTACTCTAGAGGAGTAGGATGAATTTATACTCACAGTCACATAAAGGATTACCTGTGAGAGCATTACTTAACTTCCCAACCCTTTAAAAGGGCTCTGAAGCACATTTATCAAATTGTTAGACACGGACATTACAAGAGGGGAGTCAAAGAGTTTCCATAATTTTCCAACCTGGGTGATAAGGGGAGTGATGGTGCTCTTAATAGAGAGGAATTCCTGAGGAGTATGGAAGATAATTAGTTCATTTGGAGGCATGCTGAGTTTGAAATTCCAACAAGTTCATTGCTGGAAATGTTGGGCTGAAGCAAAGAACAAAAAACAGGGTAAAAGAGGAAGATTTAAAAGAAAGTAAAGGGATTAGCGCAAGACCATCTATACATAACCCACAGACACAGACAACAGTGTGGTGAAGGCCAGAGGGAAGGCGAGGCAGGGGCTGGGTGAAGGTGAGCTAAGGGGGGTGAGATGGGGACATCTGTGATAGTGTCAATAATAAAAAATTAGAGTTTAAAAAATTAATTTTCTATAACTGATATTGAAGCCTTGAGATTGTCAAGAAAAAACATGGTATAAGGAGAAGAGGTCCTGGGTACACCTCTGCAGGGAGGGCTGATAGCTGAAAGGGGAGGAACTCTTGAGGTGGAGACACACAGATGGCACTTGGACTCACAGGACAATGGCTAAATTCTGCTGATATAGTGGCTCACATTGTGTGCCTGTGTGTGTGTGTGTGTGTGTGTGTGTGTGTGTGTGTGTGTGTATACATGCTATATGTGTTTCCTATGAACCTATATTTAGTATGGGTAATTATACATAAAAATATAGGTTTTCACATAATTTGTATACTTTTTACATCAGTTGGTTAGAGCTGAGAAGCAGTTCCCTCTTAGGATGGGGCATGCATTCTCCTCCTTGACTACAGTTCACACAATTTATGGTCATTCACTTTAGTAATAAACATTTTAGTAAATATGAGATATTTAGTTAAGATGAGGGGTTAATAAAGTTGAGGACATACTAGAGCAAGGTGGGCTCCTAATCCACTCTAATGTATCCTTATAAAAGGGAAAATGTGGACACAGCCGTGTACACAGGGAGAATGCTCTGTGAAGATGGGGGCAGAGAGATCTACAAGCCAAGGAACACCAAAGATTGCCAGCAGACCACCAGAAGCTAGGAGAAAGGCATAGAGCCATTTTTCCCCCTCACACCCCTCAGAAGGAACCAGCCCTTCAGACACCATGATCTGAGACTTCTGGCCTTCAGAGCAGCGGGACAGTAAGTTTCTGTTACTTAAGCCACGAAGCTGTGGTACTTTGTTAAGGTAGCCCTAACAAATACAGATGGAAAAATGAAGACAAATTTTTGCCACTTTTAAAGGTCACAGGAAACATCTTTTTTCCAACGACTATGAATAATAAATTTGGAAAAAAAGTGCCTAAGAATAGCATTTGGCACTGTTAGAAAAAAATATATCCATCTAGTTGAGTGTGAACAAATCACAAAGCTGAAAACACAGCTAAGCATAGCTTTGAATTCTGTTCCTTCCAGGATCGATGTGGATTTGGAATGTGCCACCTAATTTCTCTAGCCTAGGCATCATCTCTAAATATGAATCCAGACTGTACCTATCCCATAGCAGTGTTTTAGGGAATAAGTGGGGAAGACACCTAAGGAGACTAGCACAGTGCCTAATTAGAGTAAGCACTCAACAAATTATAGCTTATATTATTATGAGCAGTTATCACTCTCTCTTTAGAATTCCACATAAGATCATCAAAATTATGCTAAAACTCTTGGGACTGTAAAACCCTGAACTTTTTCTTTTAAGTCACTATTAAGCTTCTAAAATAAACTGTGACTTTCTGGTGTACAAGTATGGGAATAAGGAACAGTGTAGACTAGCCTAATTTAATTGTAGTGGAATGCTCTGAAAAGTGAGTGTATCACTCAAAGGTGCTTGCTTTAGAAACAGTGTAGAGTTCCAGTCCTCAGTCTCTTGTACACAGTGGTTGCTAATAGCATTGTGATATTGTGTCTTATCACATTCGATGTCGTAAGTGGTTTGAGTTCATTCCTGCCACTGGGAAATGAACTCCTTGAAGGCAGGGGCTTTGTTTCAGTCTTCTTTTTCTCTAGGCTCAAGGCACAATGATGTAGTTGCTGATTAAGTGGAGGGCAATTCTCAGTGAACAAAGAAAGAGGCAATACTACTTAAAAGATGGTGTTGTTACTGCAGTTCTTTGGTCTAAAGAAATTAAAATTATATTGCAGGAAGTGTTTAGGGTAACGTTTTGGAAAATCATTTCTTTAACCCTCATTTTACTTTTTCACTTTAGTAAAACTATTCTTTTGTAAGATTAAAAGAAAAAATTTTGATGATTTATGTTAAAGGGGTACATTATTCTGGGCTATTTTCCAGATTTTTTTTTTTTATAATTACTACTGTTACAATTTTGGGAAATGCTTGGCTACAGTCATGCCTACTGAATATATTATTCATTCTGTAAGGCCTGCAATAGACAGTTATGCATGTATTAAAGTTAAAAATTACCTATTAGCATAATTTTATTATTTCTGATGCACTTTTTAAATTCCATCTTACTAATTCATTTTAAAGGCAAGCTGTCCTGCAAAGACATTTTTATAAAGCAAAATATGGGGAATAGACTGAAAATAAGATCTTTTGAAACAGAATATTACTATTGTCTTAGGTTTTACCAAACACACTGCTATACCCTTTCACATGTTTTTCTTTAAAGTACAAATGAAGAATTAGACAGTCCCAGGTGAATATAGGATCGAGAATTAAAAAAAAAATCACAAATTCCACAGAAACAGGTGCATTTTATAATCTGATAAATGTGAAAATTTATATCTATATGTACTATGGTAAAGGAATGCAGGACTCTACTTTTAATTTGTAAAAGTTTTTTCCAAAATAATATAAAACAACCAGTATTTTGTTTCAAGCTTTAGCCGCTTTTCCCATTTGAAATATGGTTTATATCCATAATGATGGACATATGTAGCTATTTGTGTTTTTGGTGTCCTATGGAGAGTGAGCTCACCTAAATCTCATCCTAAAAGACAGCCAACAACATTGCAAAAATACCTAATCCATGCTGCGTTTTATTTATTAGCAAAGGACTGAGCAAGCACAAAAAGCCAGTTTTACTTTTATCACTGAGGTAATCTGGTTGATTTGGAAATATGTGGCGTGTGTGGGTGGGTTACTTTACAGTTTCCATTTCAGTTTAAGTCAGTGTAAAAGGCGCGCGCGCGCGTGTGTGTGTGTGTGTGTGTGTGTGTGTAAAAGAGAATATGAATAGATTTCTTAGGAAGAATAAAAATCACTCTCAACCTGGAAATCTTTTGAATCAAAACCCACCTACATATCAGTTGGGAGGGGCAATCCTCCCTGTGGCCCGAGGGTCCCCTTGTTCGAGCAATAATGTCATTTCCTTCAAGTCCCATGTTCAAAGTTGTTCTGTTGCAACGTTGAAGAGTAAAAACAATGGCCCCCCGGGCAGGGCCCCTGTCTGTGCGGAGCCCCTTCTCCGCATGCCTGTGGGGCTCCCCCCAGGGACTCTGCCTTCCTGCCCCCTCCCGGGGGGCTGGGTGTCTGCGTAGCCCAGCCCCAGTGCCCATGTGTGCGATGCGCCCTGTGGCAGACGGGTGGCCTGCCCTGGGCGGTCCCGCCTTGGATCCTGAGCACCAGGCTGGGCTCCTGCCGCCCGCGACCCTGAACTGGGACAAGCAGGTTGGAAAAGAATTCTTTTATTTATGCCTCTGAAATCTATGTCTAGCTCACATTCATTTCAATGCTAATATTAGAAGTGTTTTGTATCTTTATTTAGAAGTTGGCCATGTTTTCGTGACCAGGAATATGCTGTAGGAACTTCACTCTTGCTTATGGCGATCAGTCCATGATGAAATTGGTTTCCTTATATGCTGCTTCTCTTAAGGCTGCAGCTGCCAAGAGCCTATCGGTGACGTTAAATGAGGACTTAACTCGGGAGGGTGCAAACTGAGGACTTCCCTGCCTGCTGGGTGTGGCAAGCCCGCAAGGCCCTGGCCACCGAAACCCAGGCCACAGCTCAGGTGTGTGTTTGTGCCTCAGGGACAAAGAGCAGGCTCGCCCTGTGCTTGGATCTCTCGAGTCGTGCTTGTCAGCTGCCACACACACCCACGCAGGCCTCGTGTCCCGCTGGTCGTCTGTGGTCCCCCGTGGAACTTGGCAGATGTGGGGAACTGATTCATACCTGGGGCTCATGCTGTTCCCTCTGCTGCTTTCTTGTCCCTGACCCGGAGACCGTGTCTTCTGTCAGCATCCAGGAAACACTGACAGACTAACTTAAAGCTTCTGAGTAGGCAGAATCCCACACCCAACAGTGTCTCAGAACTTACATTGGAAATTGCACGCAGTAAAAATGCGTGCCAATGAGACGGGTGTAGATGATGATTTTATGTTCAACTTTATGTTAAGAATATTCTTGATGATCTAAAATATAGCCAAAATACAGCTAATATTTCTTTTAATTCACCAGTTTGAGTATACAAATCCCTGTGGAACCAAAATCAGTTACAAACCACATTCAACATAATTAGACTTAACAAAAACAAACCTTTTTTTTTTTTTAAAGTAACTTTTTTTTTTTTTTAAATCCTCACCCAGGGATATTCTTTCCATTGCTTTTCAGAGAGACTGGAAGGGAGAGAGAGAGAAACATTGATTGGTTGCCTCCCAGCCCCAGGGTCAAGCCCCAAACCGAGGTACTTGCCCTTGGCCGGAATCAAACCCAGGGCCCTTCAGGGCCAATATTCTAACCACTGAGCCAAACCAGCTAGGGTTGAAGTAACTTCTTTAATGTTAGTCTTAGTTCAAAGAAAATATTTTAGAACTACTTAGACAGCAGTTTAGAAAAAAAAAAGAGAATGCACTTGGAAAATATAGGAAATGAACCAAATAATGATATATTTGGAGTTAGCTAACAACAAAATAATAAAAATGATATTTTTGATTTGGTTTTTCTGAGCAGGATTTATCTGAAGTTCAGACTGTCTCCCTATTGAATGTGGTGTGGAATAATGAAACACCTGTAATGTAATTTTGACAATTCAGTTTTTCTTTTAAGAACAGCCCTGGAGACAGTGCGCTTGGGTTGAAAGCACTGGGTTGCAGGTACTCAGCATGGAACCTGAAGTATCTCCAAGAACTGCAATTAAAACGTGTTTATATTTGGAGATAGGAGATTCTGATTCCTTCAGGGCCTCTTAAATTAGGTGCAAAATGATATGTTCATGTTTGAATTAAAAAAAAAGAGCTGTCAGAGCTGCTTAACATCTGGCAAAACAATCTTTTCGTTTAGAAAAGAGATCACTGTACATTGATGGCTGTCACCAAGATTATGCCACCACACATGCATGCGACTTCACGGATGGGGAAAGAAAATAAGCTCTATAAAACAGAAAGCATTTACCCTATATGCATAAATAATACTTCAATTAAAAATGAGAAGAATCTTTTGGTCCCTAAATTTTATATTTTGCAGCTCTTACCATTTGTGAGATTCTGTGGCTCAAAACTCTGATTTCATCATGAAAAATTACCTTGTTAGGATCATTCCATCCAATAGTGATGAGCTAGTGGCTTCTCTGTCCACATGCATTTTCTTCTGCTGTTTTCCTCTCTCCCTTTACCGTCCCTCTCAGTGCAAGTTGTTTATTGTTCAGTTTACCTGTTTTCTTTTTTTTCATGTGTCTTCTGGGTATTGCCTTTTTCTTTCTTTTTTTGTTTTTCAAATGGCTCATGTATTTATAAGGACTAGGTTTCGGAGTTGCCTTATTTGGGTGTGTGTGTGTGTGTTGGTTTTTCAGACTGGAAGGGATGGAAGAGTAAGGAAAATAAGAAAATGCTTCTTTGATATAATACACTGATCACCAGCATCACGGGGATGGAACACCTCGTCTGTGAAGGGTCTTTGGATTATGCACTTGACTATGGAACATTTCTTGTCATCTTACTCATTCAACAGCCCCACCCTGTCAAGACTGGGCTGCAGCACATTTACGCCCAGGGTGGGAGTCAAGTCTATCTCCAAGGAACCAGCTTTAATCAATAGATTATTTTTTTTTCTTTCAGCAAAATTAGGTTTTAAAGTTTGTACAAAGCACCTTTTCCTTAAGACAAAAATCACTCTAAATATCACAACATGCCCGTTTCCCTCCTGTTCTGAGAAAACTATTGGGGCGTAAGAGGAAAACAGTACGTGAAATAATAGCTCCCTCTGTTCCAGTTTTCCAGGTGAAAGCCCCGCTTTCAGAGACATATCATTTCCTACCACTAAAAATGTCACCACCTCATCAGCAATTGTTGCAAAATAAAATTGATTTTCCGCTACTCTTTAAATAAAAATTTCATATCCCTAAAGATTAAATAAAAGAACCTGCATCATTCAATCACCATTTATTTCCACATTGGTTTCTTTGATGGTCTCAGGATAAGCCAAACAGGTTCCCTCTTGAGTCCACGGCTGTCTCCCCAGGGCTGCTTTCCTTGAGCAAACCGTGGAAAATGACCACCTTCATCAGCACCCCACCCCCGCCACCCGCCTTTCCTGCCTCCCTGTTCGCACTCATCAGGGTTAAGGTAGTGTGTGTTATCCGCATCTGCCTGCTGCCTGTCCTACCCCTTAGCAAGGAGGCCCTGCGAGGAGCGCCGGTCTGTTCTGCTCCATGCTGCCTCTGAAGTGCCTTCAGTGGTGCCTGACACACTGCAAGAAAGGGCTCCAAACTATCGTTTGAGTGAATGGCTCAGTGTGGCTTTGTAGTTCTGTCAATCATTGGAGACAAAATGACAACGTTCTTTTAAATGTAAAGATTTGTTGTGGTTGGTTGTTTTGTTTTAAGCTTTGAAGGTGTGGTTTTATGTGCCAGGTTTCCCTTTTCTATTTTGGTCTCAGGAAACCTCGAGTGCCTTCATTTCTTCTAAAGGATTATGGAGTAGAGGCCGTTATTACACAGCTGTGGTGGCTGCCAGGAGACAGAAAGATATAAATGGGAAGGTCATTCAGAGACACTTACCTGGGCCCTTCAATCCTGCTATAGAGGCTGCTGCTCCAAAAGGGCCTCCTTCTTAGAATCAGTTATCACACCAGGAAAATCAACGAAACTGCTGTTATGCCTGCTTACAATGTATGCCCTTTTTTTCACACAAGGAAACTGTTTTTTTTGGAAAAAAATAGAGTAATTGGATTCTGCTTTTTCTCACCAAGTATTGCTAAAAATAAACACATATTTCTTATCTTCAATTACATAAATCTTCCCATACAAAAATTCCATTAACTTACACAAAGATAGTAATCTTTTTCTTGCTAAGTTAAAGAAAAATTGTAAAAAAAAAAGCAAGGCAGTGAACCAATCATATAATTCACACCATAAAGTGACACAAAGATTTATATCATGTGTAATCCACATGAGGATAACTCTTCCACCAGGGCCCACTCAGCCGTGTCTACAAAGGGTAATGGGATCACTGCCGTCTGTTCTGCAGAGAGATTCTCTGCGGTTGATGAAAAAGAACTTTTATAGGATATGTGAAGGCCTTTATTATTTCTTTATAAATATGTAAACCTGATAATGCATGTAGAAAAGCTTATCACCTTGAACAGTTTTATGGATAAGATTTAACAGATCAGAGCTAGGACCACAGATTACAGCTCTACAAATATCATTTTTTCTTAAAATCTGTCGTGGCATTTTTAAAAAATATTTGTGGAATTATCCTAAGGAAAAATACTAAAATTAAGACATGTTTGTCAAAATTTCTGGGGTACATTTAGAAAGATCAAGCCATTTCCCCTACCCATTTTTCATTAAATTTAGCAGCATAAGCATAGGATTCTCTTTTAAAAATGCAGCAAATTTCTTACTCAACATGATGTTACCTTGACACACTGGTTGCTTTTTGTAAGCATTAAGTCCTGCTCACCAATGATTGCAACTAAATTAGTGTCCATTCTGTATCCTCTAGAGCTTGTGACATTGAACATCTTCACAAGTCCATCACTACCTTTACCCTTGTCACACATATCTACACATACAATATTGATAATATCCACATGGCCAGCTGCAATATATACACACAGTTTTCATCCTATGGGAAACAATGATGTTAGATACATTTTGATAATTTCTAATGCTAAAATGTGAAAACAATGCAATCCAATATGTTTCCCATGCTTTGGCTTTGCATTCAAAATCCTTACAGCCAAATTTATTATCTGAGTATGGTAATCCACTCAACTCAGATGTCTTAGAGTGGTTATTCCAATATCCTTCAGGAAACTTTCTTATATTCATCCCAAAATGATTTATCTCATACTGTGCTTTAGTTTGTAATCTGCTTCAAATTCTTTCAGTACATCAAACAATTCAACTAAAACAATGAAAGTAAGTTTGTATTTCCATTATGAATAAATATGTATAGACCATTAAGTCCAAAGGTGAATACAATTTTAATTTCTTTGGTTCAAACAGTAGGAAGAACATCCTGAGTGCTTTTCTTGTAGGAATATATTTTCATTAAACCTACTGCTTTGAATAGCTAAGCACTGAGAATGTCTTTTCACCATTGAGCTCTTCATTAGAGATTTTTGATCTTAAAAGCCAGTTGTCTTAATGCTTTATAGCATGTGGATGACTTCATATGCTTTCATTAGATCCCTATTTTTTTGTAAATTCACTTATTTAAAAAAATAACAATGACATATATGCAGATTAATCTACTCAGTGGTAGACTAGCATAAATCTGCATCTTTCGTGAGTTTAATAATATTCTTTTTTTACCATGTCAACCTGTAGCTCTGGTTCAACACATTGTGAAATCATCAGCATGAGGCTTTTATTTTCTTTCCCAGCCAAAACTGATTCTTTTGTAAACTCCATTATTTCCCATGAATCTATGAATTTTGAAACTACTGAGCACCATAAGCAGTGCCCTACTCTAAGGATTAGTGGAAAAATATTTGGGGTTTTCTAGCTCTGACTGAAGGCTGGGTGAAATCAATTATTTAAGCACTATAAAGAAAGGGCTTGCGTCTCAGACGACGATTACACAGCAGACACACTTTAACACCCAGAACAACCATGTGGATCTTGTTGACTCCTTTACCATGGCCAAAGGGTGAATGAAATATCATTCCTGTCTGCTGATGCCATGGAGATTCTTTCAACCTAAGAGCAGCTGGAGCTTCCATTTACACACACACACACGCACACACACACACACACGACTTCTCTTTAGTTGTACAGATATTAAATATAAAGAATTTCTATAGTTTTTATTAAAGCAATCAGAAAAGCAATTGACTTTTTTTCTACTATATCTGCAGTGATCTTCTGGGTCTCAAACACTCAATTTCTACAAAGTAATAAATGTCAATGCTTTAAAAAGGAAAATGTTATGCTCCTTGCTGTGCTCTAGAAACAGTCAAGTGGTATGGAAAAATTTATTGAAGACTTGATGTGACTTTTATAGACAGTCTCATTTTAAATGCTTAGAAGAGATACACTTTCCTATGCCTGGGTGCTTAGGGGTTGCACTGCCCGATGCTTCACACCATTGTTAGCTGAATTGTTTCAAGGGAATGGTTGCTTAAACTTCTGATTAAAAAAAAAAATCAATAAGCATTTTAGATGGTATTGAGGAAAATTGGAGGAGGTGCAGTAGGGAGAAACGCTTAGAGGTAGAAAAGAAGGTGTTCACAAACAATGTGTTTAGAACACTTATGTGGAAGATTCGCCTGAGCTCCATGCCTTTGAAATCTAATGATCACACAAAGCCCCACTCAGAGCAATTACAGCCTTTGGTCCTGGTTTTTTTTGGTGTTTTTTTTTTTTTGGTGTTTTTTTTTTTTTTGTATAGCTTAACCTAAAGTGATATATCAAGATCAAGGTACATTTCAAAGAGTTTTTTAAAAATTAATCATGGTCATTGCTGATACGTCATTCAAATTATAAATCTTGGGTGGTGAGTTAACAGTGACCAGACGTCGTCACTGAACTAAAAAAGAATGTTTTTCCTCCTTGTTTGCAGTGACCAAGGTAGGCTTGAGAATCAGCACAATATCAATTGAGTATGTGCTCGTGTGGATGGTTCAGACTAGAGTGCTGGGCTTCAAACCGTTACTCATTTACCCTTAAATCTTTTGTAAACTATGGATAACGTCACATATTTAATTAACCATTTTAAAGGTTTCATTATAAATATAAATACTGCAAGTAAAAAAAAACAACAAAAAAACCTTCCAGCATATTGTAAATGATCACAACTAAACTAGAACTTTTACTTCATTTTTTTGAAAAGTATCTTACAGAACTAAATGGTATAACTTGATATGTACCATCATCTATTTAAAAAAACACAAATGAAATAAATTTATGTTTGAATGTCTTCTATTGCTCATTATTTGCAGTAAGACAACACACAAATATACAAATATATTGATAATTGAAATCTAATGTTTCAAAATTTCCCGTGGTTGCAAACATCTGAAAAAGATTTTTTTTCTGAATTAAGTTTTCATTGTAGTTATAATTATATACAATTGACAAAAACTACTTACATATACTAAAATTTTGACAATAATAATTAAATATGAAGTAAAAACTTTGATAGTACATCTTTTTTAAAAAATAATTAATTTAAAAATTATAGTTGACATACAATATTATATTACTCTCAGGTGTATAGCATAATGATTTGACATTTACATACCTTATGAAGTGAGCACCACAATAAGTATAGTAGCCATCTGTCACCATACAAAGTTGTTACTATATTATTGACTACATTTCCTATGCTGTACATTACATACTCGTGATTTATTAATCTCCATCATTTTTGCCCATTTCCCACCCTCCCCTTCTCTAGTAACCACCAGTTTGTTCTCTGTATCAGAGTCTATTTCTGTTTTATTTTTTTATTTGTTTGTTTGTTATATTTTGCAGATTCCACTTATAAGTGAAATCATGTGGGGTAGTACATCTTTTAATAGATCTATGAGTGGAATTAAAAAAAAATAATGTATGTTCAATATTACTTGTTGCTCAATTTAAAGAGTGTTCAAACACAATTCTAACTACATTTACAGAATAATTGTCATATAGATAAGCAGGCAGGAATAGAAATTTTATTATTAGAATTTGGCATAATTCTTTGAAGTCCTTCCTAGTTATCATTCCAAATTGCACAGCTTAAAAATAATCTTGATAATAGATCACTATCAGCTAGGTTTTCCTTCAATTTTGTTCAAGACAAAGAATTATAAACTACCTGACTCATGAAGAGATTTGCTTCCTGTCATTAGTCATTTCCTTTCCCAGCAACAGCATTAACATTTTTATATATCAGTTTGACTTCCCAGAAATTTTTACACCCTGGAATGGTAACTTTCAGATGGGCATAGGCCTATCTTGACAGAAAGATTGGAAAGAAGGTCTTGAACATTAATCAAAAGTATGTTCTCAAGAGGATCAATCAATTTAAGACTGTACACTTGGGATTTTAAAGACATGGAAGTTGAGAATCTGAAAGTTTGTGCCTAGATATTCCTTGAAAAGTCCTTTCAAAGCTTAGGTATATGCTTGCCAAAGATTGGAGACAGCTGATTTAAAGCATTTTAACCTATCATGAGGAATTTTTCTTCTTCAATTCAGAATAGGTAATTATGTGGTCATAATCACAGTTCAGGTGTTTTGTGTGTGTGTGTGTTTTAATTTCTGTTATTTACATATATAGCCACTTCTGAGGGAGGTAAGAGAAACCAGAACAACATAAAACAGCCCTGACAAGATATTATGGTGCAATAAGGAATAAATTTTTATAAGTAGCCTCATACCATATGCTCTAAACTCTTTTACTTCCAGGGCAGCATTATACAAGAAATTTTTTAATGACTTTAACTTGAAAATAAATAAATAAAATATATTTAAAGATGTATGTACTATTCCACTTTAAAATACAGAGATATGGGAAATATTTAACTTTTAATGACTAATATATTAGCATAAAATTTTTGTGTGGAAAAGCCAAGGAAATGAAACCCCATTTATCTTTACCATGCTCCTTATTTTGACCATACTTCTTCAGTCTCCATCTTTCTAGACTAAATAACTTTTTCTTTACCTCTACTCCCATTCAGAAATCTGTCCATATCTCTGGATTCTGGTTGCTAAAACATTTCCCATTTCTTTGAAGTCTTTGCTGCATGCTAGCTGAAACTCCTGAGCGTATTTGGAATGATAAGCATGTCATTTTTGTACTATGGTTGGCCGTTAACCTTTCCATTTAAAATATACTTTCAACGATACTAGATTTACTTTCTTCTTTTTCTTCCTGCCAAGGCACATGGAAATATTTTCTTCTTGGAAATAATGATAATAGCAAGTTTCTTTTTTATAGTGTTGTGATCAAAATTAATGATCTCTTACTATTAAAGTTAATAAACTACCAAACTTATGCATACTATGATTTCAAATACTTCTAACTACCCTGCCAGAAAGATATTATCCTCTATGTTAGGAATGAGAAAACTGAGATTTAGAGAAGTTACATATTTTGTTCAAAATTATACTACTAGAAGGTGGTCAATTTAGGATTAAAATCCAGCAATTTTTTAAATCTCCAAGGCTGTTCTCAGGTTTGAATTACTTTCTCCCAAATGCTTTTAAGAGTTACAGCTTTGAAGTTGTCCTTCCATGTTTCTGAATTTACTTGTCCATGTTATGTCAATAGCACTGTGATCTGCAGACTGATAGACTTATATGGTGGGAATGAAATTTCCAGTATGTCTAAAGCCCTCTCTTCATTAAAATAAAAATTACATATGCATTAATGATATATTCTGATAGACTTGGAACTGGAACATTGTCTTATTTCCATGTTCCCGAGTCTTTAAATTCAAAACTAATTAATAGTCAAATATCTCTAACATTATGAACTTCACTTTCCATTTCAATTCTCCCTCAGGACCCAAGTCCCATCCCTGAGTTCCTGTTGAATTAAAAAGTCTTCACTAACTGTTTTGAATCTCTATTATTTTTACTTCTATGTGGCCAAATCATATCTGCTCTTAGGTGTGCATTGCTGTATTTCACTTACCACTGTTATACCCATTTTTTGTTATTTCTTTACTGTTTCTCCCTGGAATTGCATGTTCCACCTGCCCAGCTCTCTGTTCACACTCAGATTTCTCTCACTTCTTAGTATCTGCCCTACCTAATTATCACTATCATTTGTTTGTAGTAGCCAACTAGGTAATATTTCAGGGTTTGTGAAAAGAGTAAAATAAATGGACAAAAGCCTTCCACACAGACATGGTAGAATATATAGATAGGTACCCTGAAAGAGGTGCATAAAAATCACTAAAGGGATTCGAAGATAGGTGACCTCTGGTTGGGTATTAAAATGTTTTTAATTTTACTTTAAATACGTTAGCATAGATGGTGTAGTATCATGCTTTTTATTTTCAGTAAGTGAAAACTCAGTTGCTGAATTCTGGATTCTAATGAGGAGCTTAGACTCCAGTGCTCATGAGGTAGCCCGTATTCCAGAGACTGCACATGCCCTTGTCTCTATCTCTGTTAGCACCTTAGGCTTTTCTAACCCCACGTGAATGTCAGAAATGGTTTTAGTTTGTGAGTTAGATTTTTTTTATTACCGTAGTAAATGTTAAAATGGGCCCTCATTGGTGAAATTAAAGATATTTCAATTATGTGAATCAGTTTGTTCATCCTTTTGAGAGCAGTATATAAGAATTCAGCAAGGCTTAGAGTCATTATTCTTAGAGATGATAACCTAGCTCAGTAGTATATAATTTTTTGGTCTCAGAATCTATGCATGCACTTAAAGTTTATTGAAAATCCCATAAGAAAATATATTATGAAATTGAAAATAATTAAAATGTTAATTAATGAATTTAAAAATAGTGGTGAGCAGATTGTGTTAGCATATAAACTTATGTAAAATAACTTTAGTCTTAAAAAGAAAATAATGGGAAGAGTGGCCCTTTTTTTTTACATTTTTGAAGATCTATTTAGTGTCTGGATTATTAGATGACACCTAGGTTCTCACATGTTTCTGCTCTCAGTCTGTTAAGATACATTGTTTGGTTGAAGCATATAAAGAGAATTCAACGGCATACCTCATCTGACTTATAAAAATAAAAAGTAGTTTAATATCCTTTGCAGATAATTTTGAATTTTTTTAGCATTATATCACAATCTAATAAGTGAAAGTATATTGAAGATTAGTTGCAATATGGAATCTGAAATGATATCCATGAACATTTCGTATTCTGTTCCATAAAAACATTGGCCTATCTTGCACTTTGCATAGATCTTTTATCCATACAAAATTTTGTAATATTGTGCATTGGTCATTATGAAATATTGCTGCACTGATTTATGCAGATCTTCCATATGTTAACATACTTCATTTTACAATATAAAAATAATCATGTTCTTTAATGTAACTACTAATCTCATGAGGAAAGTTTATAAATATTAGGAAATTGCCGTATGATGAAGAAAAAGTTCTAAAAGTCTAAGTTTTACTGGAAAGCTCCAATTTTGTCCCTGGCAGCAAATATTGTCGGTTGCTTTCTTTGAAGTAAGAGACTCACTTTATTCATTTTTGAGAAGAAGACTGCCAAATACCCAAGACTGAATAACTACATTTTGTCTTTTAGTTCTTCTTTCAAGTAAAAATAGCATTTCATGATAAAAACATCTAATTCAGTTCCAACTCAACCACACAAGTTGTTTACCTGAGACAACTATCATACCTCTGTATACAGCATAAATACATCACACACAATTTCAAGTTTGCACACAGCACATCAAAAAGACATGCTCTCATGGGTCTAGATTTAATAAAGTTAATAAATTATATTGTTTTCTCAAGGACAGTCAAGGGCATTCTTAATTGAAGCTCTTCCCCCATGAATGCACTGGCAGGAAGAACACAAGACTCCTAGTGCAGTCTGACACCACTGCATTTGTGCCATCCATGTAAATGTTGAAACACTAATAAAAGGCAAATAACATCTTAGTATTATTACAGAATAGTTTGACCTTGCAGATTTCCTGAAGGACTTTTGGTATCACATTCTAAGAACCTCTATCTTAGTCTCTGCTCAATTTTAAAAAATCAATTGTATTTATCCACCAATACAGAAAATCCAAGTTGCCCTTTGTTGGCATCAAGGTGAACGATCTTGCTTCTGGAATTTTTCTTTGGTTAAGGTGACACTTTCTTGACTTATATATATGTTTAATACAAAATAAACTATAATTTTGTTGTGAAATTCTCATAGATGGAAAATTAAATTGAATGTCTATTCTGTGCATTATGTATTACAATACTCTTACCACTTATTTTTGTACCATTTATTTCAGTTGTCTGTTTAATGAAAATAAAGAAACCTATGATTTAGAGTTTGCTTTTAATTTAAATTTTATGATGGAGCCCAAGACCCCACCATAAAATATGTCTCCAACAACCACATCCCAATTCTCAAAGTAAAAAATGTTTTGGTGGCTACTTCAGCCCCAGGGAAACAGTCTTTGATTTCTATCACTTTAAAATGCCAGTGTTGACAATATTTTTCCCCCCTCAGTAAGACAGAAGACAGAAAGCTGGTCTTCAATGAGCTTGCATAAGAACAGTGTAAACAACTTCTTGCTCATTGGCTATAACGTGTTGATAACTACAACTTCTACCAAAACAGACTAAAAGTTCTGTCTGAGAAATCTGGATCAAATCTGTTTATAACATGTGAGATATCAGAAAATGCTCATGAGAAAGATAGCGTTTGCCATCTGGACTCTTCTACATATAAGATAAGAGATCTTGGACAAGTAATTTAGTGCGTATCTCAGTTTCTCATTATCAACAGAACCTACCATCTAGAGTTGTCAAGAGAAATAAATGAACTATTACACATAAAAAGTGCTTAGTTCTTATAAGATACAGAAAGTGCTTAGTTCAATGCCTGACACATAATGAGCCCTTGCTTATGCCCACTGCTATTCTTATCACTATTGTCATCATCACTATTTCTAAGATGTGATTTGAATGGGATTTGGATTGGTCAATGGTAGTTTTTGGAGGGTATCAAAGTCACATAGAGAAAAGCATAGGAAGTATTCAAAGAAGCAGAAAATAATTCAGTTAGGTTGGAACACAAGGATATCCAAAAGGAAATAATAGGAGGTAAAGATGGAGAAGTTGACTGAAGAGGACTTTGCATGTTAGGATGAGACTTTAGAATTTAATGTTGTAGGTGAAAGCCATTAAAGGCTCTTGAGTGAATTGATTTGCTCTGCTTTGTTTGATTAATCTGTTAGTGATATGCATGGAGGTAAGTGATATGCATAAATTTCATAGAGGTAAGTGAAGGTAGATACAGCACCTAGACTCATGAAATTTACTTTCCCATTTTGGCACAGTTGTGTATTAGATTTTAATTTTAAAAACATAGAGTGAATCAAAGTTTTGAAAGAGCGAGCCACAAATTAAGGAATGTTGCCACTGTAAAATGAAACTTCTTTGGCTTTGAGGGGAAAAAAAGGAAGAAAAAACATTGCCAAATATTGTGTCTACATTAGCTCTTTTATGTTGTATTATACTGGAAGAGGTTTAATATTTGGCCACAGAACTGGTTTTATGCTTCATATAAAAGTTGGGAAGAAATTCCTTGGTATCCATATAGTTTTCTTATCTCTAAAGCAAAAGCTTGGTTTACATGAAAGGGGAATGATAATTTTGCTTTTCTTTGCCCCCATTCACTTGTAGGAATTCAGTTCCTATTCCCTAGTCCCTATTGTCTGGACCCTGAGAATATAGTAGTAGTGAAAATCCAATGAATTGCTATGGAGATGTAATAAAATCATGATATAAAAATAACCATGTCGTTCTGGTCACTATTACTGGACGAAGAAACAAAGCAAAATGAAAGAATAAATCCCAAACTCTCTTAATTCACCACTTCGATCCCTGGAGCATCCCTTTTTTAGATAATGTCTCTCTATTGGGAAGAGAATAGTTGGGAATGATCAGGTGACACATTTGCTTATTTTGGACCCACAGGAGAGTAGGCTACATAATTATGAATACATATTGATCTTTCCCTAACATTTATATTTAAAGAAATATAAATATATGTGTGTTCATCATGTGTGGTTGATAATACTGCTATTTTCTAATTCAAATATGGCTAAAGTGATTAGAGTATCCACAGAACAGAAATAAATACCCTAAATGTGACAGCAATTAAGTTTGGTATTCCAGTGTGGAGCAAAAATGTACGCCCCAGGAGGCTCCATGTGTTGGCACCACCCAGCTGTTTGAAGAATTTGCTTGGTGAAAACAAAAACCAAGGAAGAACAAGGGAAAACAGGTGGTGTATCAAGAGCAGTGTTTCAGTGTGACATCTGCAGGTGGCTCTGTGGATCCAGGATCAGACTAACTCAGTTCAGCAAAGTTCTCCTTGGGGTGCATTCAAAGTGTACTAAAACTAAATGAGAGCAGAAAGTGTTGTAAAAACCTTAAAAATAGAATTAGTGGGAAAGAAAGCATATGAAGACATCCAAAAACTTCAGGAAAGATTTGTTCCTGTTGAAATATATGTCTTACATATCTTAATTTGTATTAATATATACATAAAATATATATTACTATTATTTTGGTATAATATTAAAATTATGAAATACTGTGTGTTTCATGTCCATATATATTTTAAAAACCTGCAAAAATATATCTATGAGACTTTCTATTGTCTTTTACTGTGGTCTCATACCAAACCAGTAGGGTGTGCTCATGACTCAACCTTCTACTTGAGAAAGCCCACCCTGACCCCGTGATGTTTTCACTAAATATAAACAAAAGTAGCATCCATATAAGAGGTGAAGTGACCTGTTGACACATTGATCTTACAGACACTTTCATGCCCCATTAAAATGACATGTTAAAATATATTTCACTTGCTTTGTTCCCTCTGCTGAAATGTTGATCGATCTCTTCTCCAATTCTTTTCTTCACTTCTCCTGGGGAGTAATCCCTCAATCTAGATCCCAATTACAAAAGCTTTCTGCCTTGTCTCCTGAGTCTCTCTTTTGGACAGCTAGCATTCTTCAGAATGGGCTACAGGACTCCTTCTGGAAAATAAACACCTTTGCAGAAAGGAGACAAACCAAATTATGTGTTAAATCATGTCTACAGTTCATCCCTTGGTACCTAAAAGAACGATGAAGAAGCCATCCAGCCACCTATTTTATTGTTTTCAACTTTGAGAAGGAGACCTCATTTCTCTTGCTGCAAAATAGAAAAAGCACAGTTTGGTTCTCTGGACTCAGAGTAGAACTGAGAGACAAAAATTAAATATGAATACAAACAGTTCTTTCCAGGATAAAAATAGACAGCAGAACATCGCACTGGCTTTCTTTTAAACTTTCTTTGTAATTTGTGGGGGTAGAATACCCTTAGTGGCCTTCACTGTCTGCACACGTGAAAACTTGGCTTAAGGATCTTGACAAAATGAATAGTATGAGCTCATCTGCCTCCAAACACTGCTTGGCTAATGACTGTGTGAACTACTATTGTTTAATTGTACCTGGCACAGCTGAAAATGATTGAACACAAACATTTCAAACCATATCCAAACTCAGAGTGACCAACAATACATTTATTCACATTGCTGTCCTAGGTCAAAGTTCATTCTTCTACTTTTAAGATAGGATATGCCAGGGTATTCTAAGACATCTTAGGGGTTTCATCTATATGTCTTTATTTGGAGTATTAATATGCCTTTTTAATATGATAAAATTAACAGATATGATAAAAAGAGTTTACATAAAATATGAGGTTTTATAATTGATAAGACCTTTATTTAAAAATTATTATATGCATTGTTCTACACCATTTTTATACAGTACTTAAATGTGCATGAATCTTGGTATTCAAGAGAGATCCTAGAACTAGTTCCCTGTAGATACCAAGAGAAAATGTGTCGTTAAGTTTTTGGGGAATCAAAAGTCATAGGCAGTTTGTATGTCTTTTTGGGAGAAGTGTTTGTTCAAGTCATACAAAGGGCCAACAGATATATGAAAAGTTACTCCAGTTCACTAGCTATTAGAGAAATGCAAATCAAAACTACAATGAGATACCACCTCATAGCTGTCAGAATGGCTATTATCAACGAGACAAGTAGCATCAAGTGTTAGAATGTGGAGAAAAAGAAACCCTCATTCACTGCTGGTGGGAATGTATACTGGCAAAACCACTATGGAAAACAGTATAGAGGCTTTTCAAAAAATTAAGGATAGAGTTATCCTATGACCCAACAAACCTTCTTCTGAGTATCTATCCCCCAAAATTTGAAAACATTTATTTGCAAAGATATATGCACCCTTATGCTTATTGCAGCATTATTCACGGTGGCCAACACATGAAAAATATTGAAGTGTTTTTTGATAGATGGTTGGATAAAGAAGACATGGTAAGTATATACAATAAAATACTGCTTAGCCATAAAAAAAGATAAAACACTGCCATTTGATCCAGTATACATGGATCTTGAGAACAAAGAAGTTAGACAGAAAATGTTAAGAACCATATGATTTTACTCATATGTGGGATATAAAACTGAAAACAACAAATGAACAAACATGAAAAACAAAACTCATAGACACAGACAACGATATGGTGGTTACAAGAGGGCAGGGTGGCGGGGGATAGTAAAGGGTAAAGGGGGTCAAATATGGGTTGATGAAAGAACATTTGACTTTGGGTGATGGGCACACTATGCAATATACTGATGATATATCATAGAACTGCACACTAAACCAATGTCACCACAATAAATTTAATGAAAAAATGTAATGTGTGGATTTTTGGCTGCACAAGAGTTAACTGTAGTTTCCTGAGAGCTGGAAAGTACAGTAATGACTACCAGATATGCCATGCATGCACTTCTTTTCACAACCTTTCTTTCAGCAAGGTGGGGGCCATATAACTGGTTCTGACCAAGGGACTGTTTACAGAAGTCTTGTGTGCCAGTTCTGGGCTGGGACAGTTTAAAACTGGTATATGTTTTCATACTTGTTTTCCACTAAAACCAACCTTGAAGGCCACATGTTCTAGGTGCCATGGATACCAGACATATTACATGTATTAGAGTGGAAAAAAAACCTCATATGTATTAAACATTGAGATTTTGGGATTTTTCTGTGTGTGGTAAACACTAGCAATCCTGATTAAAATATGAAGATCTCAGTATTTTAATAAATGAAAAATTTTAAATCAATTTTGCTTATGTATTTATGAATGAATAATACATTCATGGGGTTCATAATTTAAAAATTCAATGGGATATAGAGTGAAAAATCTATCTTGCACTTCTGAACCCTGACCTTATTGGGGGCAAACAATAATTAATAATTTCTCACATGTGTTTCCAGAGATGTTTCACTTATGTAGAAACAAATTCATTTATTAAATTCTCCCTTTTACACAAATGGAATCATATTATACATTATTCTTCATTTTGCTTTTGACTTATGGTGCTCTTTTATATGATAGAGAAATTTACCTTTTATCTCTGATATGTGCTATCAATACTTTATTCTCAATTTCCACATATCTTTTGGTCAATGATTTCCTAATGAAAAATTATTTTATTTTAGTTGAATTTATGCATAAAGCCTGGAAGGATGTCTTTGAAATTATTATTTTTTAAAATTTTCTATACACCCAACATAGGAGCATCTAAATATATGAAGCAAATATTGATGGATATAAAAGGAGAGGCTGACAGTAATACAGTCACAGTAAGGAATTTTAATATTCACTGACATCAAGGGATAGATCTTTCAGACAGAAAATCAACAAGGAAACTGTGGCCTTAAATGACACACTAGGTCAGATAGATTTAATTGATATCTTCAGAGCATTTCACCCCAAAGCAACAGAAAATACATTTTTTTCAAGTGCACATAGAATATTTTCTAGGATAGACTGCATGATAGGAAACACAAAAAATAAGATTGAAATCATATTTTCATCAGTTGTTATTGGCCTATTCAGGTTTTCTGATTCTTCCTGATTCAGTTTTACATGATCTCACTCATATGTGGAATCTAATAAATAAAATAGACTGAGGAACAAAATAGATCCAGAGACATAGAAGCATGGAACAGACTGATGAATCTCAGTGGGAAGGTGGGGGTGGGGGAGTAGATGGAGAGAGATTAATCAAGTAACTTTTGTGCATATATGCATAATCTATGGACACAGACAATAGTGTGGTGA
The DNA here is from genome assembly GCF_054644295.1 of Miniopterus natalensis. Classification (NCBI taxonomy): domain Eukaryota; kingdom Metazoa; phylum Chordata; class Mammalia; order Chiroptera; family Miniopteridae; genus Miniopterus; species Miniopterus natalensis. Next base: position 51,564,457 of record NC_142084.1, read on the forward strand.
AGGCCTGGGGTGCAGGTGGATTCAGAGTAGAGGGATCAATGGGAGAAAAAAGGGGGGTATCTGTAATACTTCCAACAATAAAGATAAATTTTAAAAAAAGGAAAGATTGAAATCAGAGCAAGCATCTTCTCTGATAATGGTATGAAACTACAAATCAATTACAAGGAAAAAAAACTAAAAAACACTCAAAGACATGGAGGCTAAATAACACTATTACTAAACAGTGAATGTGTTAACTGTAAGATTAAGGAAGAAATCAAAAGATACCTTGAAACAAATGAAAATGAGAACACAACAATCCAAAGTCTATGGGACACAGTGAAAGCAATCCTAAGAGGGAAATTCATAGCATTACAGATATAACTTAAGAAACAAGAAAAATCTCAAATAAATAATCTAAATTTACACTTAAAGGAACCAGATAAAGAACAACAAACAAAGCCCAAAGTGAGTAGAAGAAAGGAAGTTAAAAAGATCAGATCAAAAGTAAACAAAATAGAGTCTAAAAAAACAATACAAAAGATCGATGAAACAAAGATCTGGTTCTCTGAAGATAAACAAGATTGACAAACCTTTAACTAAACTCATCAAGATAAAAAGAGAGTTGACCCAAATAAATAAAGTCAGAAGTGAAAGAAGAGAAGTAACAGCTGACACCAAAGAAATACAAAGAATTGTAAGAAAATATTATGAACAACTATATGCCAACAAATTAGACAACCTGGACAAAATGGATCAATTCCTATAAACATACATTCTTCCAAAACAGAATTAGAAAGAATCAGAAAATCTGAATAGACAGATTACAACTAATGAAACTGAAGCTGTAATAATAAGAAAACTTCCAATAAACAAAAGTCTTAGACAAGATGGCTTCACAGGTGAATTTTACCAAACATTCACAAAAGAACTAACACCTATCCTCAAACTATTCAAAAAAATTCAAGAGGAAGGAAAACTCCCAAGCTCATTTTACATGGCCAACATTATCCTAATTCCAAAACCAGATAAAAACACTACAGAGAAAGAAAATTATAGGTCAATATCCCTGATGAACATAAATGTTAAAAACCTCAACAAAATATTAGCAAAGCATATCCAGCAATACATTAAAAAGATCATACATCATGATTAAGTGGGCTTTATTTCAGGGATGAAAGCTTGGTACAATATCCACAAATCAATAAACATGACACACCACATAAACAAAATGAAGAATAAAAGTCACATGATCATACCAATAGATACAGAAGAAGCATTTGATAAACTCCAATACCCATTTATGAGAAAAACTCTTAGCAAAGTGGAATAGAGGGAAAATACCTCAGCATAATAAAAGCCACATATGACAAAACCATAGGCAACATCATACTCAGAGGACAAATACTAAAAGCATTTCCCTTAATATCAAAAACAAGACAGGGATGTACTCTTTCACCACACTTATTCAACATAATACTGGAAGTCCCTAACCACAGCAATCAGACAAGAAGAAGAAATAAAAGCAATACAAATTAGAAAGAAAGAAGTAAAACTGTCATTATTTGCAGATGACATGATACTGTGTATAAAGAACCCTAAAGATTCCATCAAAATGCTAGAACTGATAAATGAATTCATAAAAGTAACAGTATATAAAATAAATATCCAGGACCCATTGCATTTTTATTATTCATAATAAACTATCAGAAAGGGAAACTCAGAAAACAATGTCATTTTCAATTGCATTAGAAAAATAAAACACCTTGGAAGAAATTTAACCAAGATGTAAAAACCTGCTCTTGGAAAATTATAACATATTGAAGAAAGAAACAGAAGAAGGTACAAATAAATGGGAGCATATACCATTTTTATGGATAGGAAGAATTAACATCATTGAAATGTCCATACTACCCAAAGCAATTTGCAGATTCAATGCAATTCCTATTAATATATCAATGGCATATTTCACAGAACTAGAACAAATATTCCAATAACTATATGGAACCACAAAATACCCTGAACAGCTACAGCAATTTAAAGAAAGAACAGAGTTAGAGGAATCATACTACCTGATATCAAACTATACTATAAGGCCATAACAATCAAAACAGCATTGTGCTGGCACAAAAACAGATATACCAATCAATGGCACAGAATAGAGAACCCAGAAATAAACACACCCTTTATGGTCAATCAATATTCAATAAAGTAGGCAAGAATAAACAATGAGCTAAAGATAGTCTTCAATAAATAGTGTTGGGAAAATTGGACAGATATGTGCAAAAAAAATGAAACTAAACATCTTCTTATGCCATACAAAACAATAAACTCAAAATGGATTAAAAACTTAAATAAAAGACTTGAAACCATAAAAATCCTAGAAGAAAACACAGGCAGTAAAATCTCAGACATTTCTCTTAACAATATTTCTTCTGATACATCTCATTGGGCAAGAGAAAGAAAGGAAAAAAACAAACAAAAAGAATGGGACTACATCAAACTAAAACGTTTTTGCACAGCAAAAATAAAAAACACCAAAAAAATAAAAAGACAACCCACTGAAAGGGAGAACATATTTGCCAATGATACACCTGATAAGGGATTAAGATCTAAAATTTATAAGTAACCTATACAAATCAACACCAAAAACCCCCAAACAATCCAATGAAAAAATGGGCAAATTCTCCAAAGAGGACATACAGATGGCCAATAGACATATGAAAAGATACTCAATGTCACTAGTCATCAGAGAAATGCAAGTTAAAACCACAATGGGTTATCACCTCACACCTGTCAGGATGGCTATCATCAATAAGTTAACAGACAACAAGTCTGGAGAAAAGGGACCCCTCATGCACTGTTGGTAGAGATGCAGATTGGTGCAGCCACTGTGGAAAATAGTACGGAATTTCCTCAAAAAATTAAAAATGGAACTGCCTTATAACCCAGTTATTCCACTTCTGGAAGTATATTCAAATAAATCTGTAACTCTGATTCTAAAGAATATGTTTCCTTATGTTCATTGCAGTATTGTTTATAACAGCCAAGGTTTGGAAACAGCCCAAGTGTCCATAAGTAGATGAGTAGATAAAAAAGCTGTGGGACATTTACACCATGGAATACTACTTGGCTGTAGAAAAAAAGGAAATCTTACTTTTTGTGACAGCATGGATGGATCTGGAGGGTATTATGCTAAATGAAAAAGCCAAGTCAGAGAAAGACAAATACCACATGATTTCATTTATATGTGGACTCTAATGAACAAAATAAACAAACAAAATAGAAACTAACTCATTGATACAGAGAACAGATTGACAGCTATTAGAAGGGAAGGGGATTCGGGGGGTGGGTGAAAAGGTGAAGAGATTAACCAACCAAACAAAAAAAACCTCGAAGACACAGACAAGTGTGCCAGAGGAAAGGTGGTGGAGGAAGAGAAGAGGGGAGAGGAGTGATAAATAGTGATGGAAGGAGACTTGATTTTTAGTGGTAAACATACAATAAAATAACAGATAATGTATTAAAGAATTGGACACCTGAAATCTATATGTTTATTAAGCAATGTCACCCCAATAAATTCAACAAAAATTTAAGATAAAATAACATGGGTGATAGTACCTACTTCAAAAAATTATCTCTTGTTTTCTTCTCTAACTTTTATTTCATTTTTTTATACACTGAAAACATTGATATACCTGAAGTAAGGCTTGAAGTATGGGTCCAACATTAATCTTTTCCAGATAGTTACCTGGTTGTCTCAATTTTATTAAACACTTTTCTCACTGATTTGAAATGCAACCTTTATCGTAAATACTTTTCCAGATGTCCTTGGATATATTTCTAGACTTCCTGTTCTGTTTCATTGATCTGTGCCAGTATCATTTCTTCTTCAGCTTACACCTATATGGCTACTATGCTTATTACTTCAGTGAGATTCCTCTTGCTCAAAAATGTTCACTCTGACCGATGTTTCATGTCCTGGGGAGGGGCTGGCCATGTGCTGCAGGGGAAGAAGAAAGAACTAAGTCTCCAGGGGAAGGAGGCAGTTGTGCAGAAAGAGGAGCTCTCTTGGAATCCTCGTACTATCGATAACAAGCCAATGGGCTGTGGCCCAATTTAGTCACTTCTTTATTCTCTTTTATACCTTGTGCTATGGAAGTGAGGCTACATAGAGCATGGGCAGGTAAGCACATTAATGAATGTCTACACTGTTTCACACCTTTTCCTTGATGTTCATCTTGAATAATCTAATGACAACTTTAGTTCTTTCAAGTTAGGAGTGGGAAGTGGCTGGTTACTTTTTCCCCAGAAAAAAACAATTTTGTAAAAAAAAAAAAAAATTGATCAAGAAATATTTCAGATGTATCATAGTAAAATTATTATTATTATTATTATTTTAGTTATTTAAAGTTCTCAGAAATTGACTGAATAGAGTTCCATAGTTTTTTGGTATGATTTACATCTCTCATTCTACAGCATTGTTATATAACGCATGAGGAAGTATTTGAGACAAATGGATAATTCTTAGTAAGAGCATAAATTTTACCTAAAGGGAACTTCTGAATACATTGTTTCTTCATAATTTTCTATTGTTTCTTCATAATTGATTTAGAAGATTTTTAGGAAATTGTAATAATGTTAAAGTTTTTCAAAATAGATTTATTTTAAAATAGCTCTAAGTATAGATTGTAATCTTATACTTTTCTTGTAAATAAGCAAGTAATCATTTGTCCCTTATTGTAAAATTTGTCCATGTTTTTGTTTGTATGCTTTCATTTAATTGAAACAAGTCAGAGGATATTATTAATTTATAAATGTTCACAGGACTTCTTTCTTCAGCCTACCAAAAAGAATATTATAATTGTCAGTCCTGTTTTGTTGTTGTTAAAAGGTTTATCAGTTATCTGTTGCCGTAATAACGAGGTATATTAAATCATCTTGAATATCAGGAACTTTACATAATAAGAATTTATATAACTCACCCATCTATGGTCAAAGGTTTTCACAGGGCTTGATTGGACTATTGGTGGAATTATGTATAGGTCTCATGCAGACTGGCTGCCAGCTAGGATAACAGTGGTATCTGGACTAAGTATCTCTGATCCTCCAGCAGGCTAGACTGAATTTATTCCCATGGGACTGTCATTCCAGTCTGTATTCCCATGGGAGTGTCATTACAGTCTGGGTTTGCTCTTGTGAAGAAAGAGGGCAAATCCAGTTGGGCAAATGCTTTCTCAAATTTCCGCCAATATCCCCACAGTTTTATTGGCCAAAGCAAATCACATAGCCTAGACCTGTGTTAAGGTAGGTGGGAGCTACAGTTTTAGGCAAAAGACCGTAAATACAGAGAAGGGTGAATAACTGGATTCATTAATGCAATCAATTAATCAATCAGTCACAATAAGAAATAACAATGTATTATCGGGAAAGATGCTAATTAATTAATAAATTATAATTAATGCCAATACAATATAAGACTGTGAAAGAGGAGGAAAGAAAGCCTCATAGACTGAGAGTAGAGGAAGATTTATTTTCCTTTTTGGTGGGGAGGGAGAATAGATGAGAAAGAAACCTGTGAGGAAAATGAAATGGAAACAAAGGGCACTTTAATGGGTGTTTCTAAAGACTCTTTATTTCAGTCACTTTAATGTCATCCAAGAGGTCATAGAGTGAAATTCCTCTTTAATCACTTTTGGCTCTGAAGCTGTAATTCGTATGTGTCACAGCTCCATGACTAAACGGTGTTGATCTGTAGATCCATAAGTGTTTATTGCAGACACTCTAGTTTGCATGATCCTCATTACACTCCCCTTTTGCTTTTTAAATGATACATTATTTAGGTCTCAAACCACAGTGTCCTCTGGGATGCTGAATGCCTCCCTAAGTGCACTGGTTATAAGTATTGTCTTGCAGCTCCAAACTCATCAGTCTGTACTTTGCTATGTGATAAGGGGCTGGGATTCTGCAGGCCGTTTACTACCTTTGCCAAACCAGTCCTTGCCAGGCTCTGCCAATAGGGGGTGCTAAATGGAGCCTGGAGGAAGAAGAGGGGGAGTGCTTCCTCCTTACTGCTCATCCACCAGCTCTGCCTTCCAGGATTTGGTCTGAGTAATAGCAGTTGATACCAGTTTCCAGTTTCTTCTGCACACCAAGAACTAACTTCATCACGCTGGCTCAGAGGTATCAGCACCAGCTGTCTGGTGCTTCCTCCAGGGAGGTCTGTGTCTGAGCGCTGCAGGACATTTCTCTTCTGAACTCGTGAAACACTAGAGCCAGTAGCAAATTTTTTGATTTAGGCTTGAACTAATGTATAACCTAAACCAATTTAACTAACCTCAGATGTTAAAGGTAAAGAGATTCTAAAGTTATGATCGCTTCTAGTATTAGGCTAATATATATTTCTGTGCAATGCACTCCCCTTCCACATACACAAAACTTATTGAAAAGTGAAACAATTTCAACTGTTAAATTTGAAGCCATTTCTTTGTGTAAATTATTCTAGACAAATGATCTAATAGATGTCTTGGATTCATTGACTTATCAAGTTGCTATATAAGAAGAACTCTTTTGTAGAAAGTAAACATAAAAGTGTGATGACCAATTAAAAAGAAATAAAAACAACATTGTTTGGAATGAACAGAGCTTATTTATGTGAGAGTATATTGGAAATTAAAGAGAACTCATGTAGTAAATAGAAGAAAAATTTTGATGAACACTAAAATCATTCCTTAAAATTGCAAATAAGATTTTCTTTTCTGATTCAGAAAGTTTCTGAGAGATTAATTTTAACTTTGTAACATTTTAGTTTGAATTTCTCTAGTTAACTGTGAATCTCTTTTTTTTATTGTCTCTCATTTACATAATCCTCTGAGAGAATGTACTTATAATTGCAAGTATTTACAGTAATATATTCTGATGGTACAGGATTAAAATGAATTATCTTGAATTTTGGTATTTAAATTAAAACAAGAATTGTTTTCCTAGTGCTCATTGACAGTCCATTACCCTAGCTATTAATATAAATAAAAGAGCTATGGAAAAGGAATAGGCATTGTGTAGATTTGCTTGCCTTTCTATGGCATGGGAACATGGAAGAAGGGAATATAACTGCCTTTTCTTGGACTTATTCATGATTCTGTGCTGTCCATGAGTCTGGGGAATAACAGCATACACATTTTAATGAGTGAAATAGTAGACTTTATATTGACAATGCTATTGTGCACCCTATAAACGCTCTGCTGTATTTTCATTATAGATTTTCCATAGATATCATTCAAAAATCAGGGATATAATGGTATACAAGTTTTTAAACAATTGAACAATAGTTGAAAAAAAACCCAATGATAATAATATAACCCAAAGTTTTGAGGACAAGGAAAACCTTGCTTATTTCTATTCTCAGAAAAATATTTTTCAAAATTAAAGGTGAATTCTAAGTCATATCATCTCATTAACTGATTAAGAAATTTAAGGACTCAAATGTGTTGAATTTTCAAACTAAGAGCTTCTTTTCTATTCTTTCTGCTTGTGTTACCCACCTACTCCCAAAAGGAATAAACTTAAAATACTTTCATTTATCATATAATTTAAAAATTTTATTTATTTGCCCTGGTCAGGGTGGCTCAGTTGGTGAGGGACTTCCCATGTACAGAAAGGTTGCCGGTTCAATTCCAATCAGGGCACATGCCCAGGTTGTGGGCTGGACAGTGACGTTTGGCTCTCACATCAATATTTCTCTCTCTCTCAATAAATAAATAAATACATACATACATAAATAAATATATTTTTAAATGTTATTTATTTAATTGTTTATGTTTGTAGGTATTTATATTGTAGTAAGAACACAACATGAGATCTATCCTCTTAACAATATTTTAAGCTTACAATGCAGTATTGTCAACTATAGGTGCCATGTTTTACGGAAGATCTCTAGAACTATTCATCCTGCATAACTGAAACTTTATACAGTTGAACAATGACTTTCCATTTCCCCTCTCTCCATACCCTAGCAACTGCCATCCTATTCTCTGTCCTTATGAGTGTGACTTTTTTAAATGTCTATAAATAGACACATGCCATATTTGTCCCTCCATGACTGGCTTATTTCACTTTGCATCCTGTCCTCCAGCTCCATTCATGCTGTCACATACGGCAAGACTTTCTTCTTTTTTAAAGGCTGAATAATATTTTATTGTGTGTATATACCACATATTTTTTTAATTCTCACCTAAGGATATGTTTATTGGTTTTAGAGAGAGAGGAAGGGAGGGAGAGAGAGAGAGAAACATTGATGTGAGAGAGAAACATCCATCTGTTGCCTCCCGTAGGTGACCTGACTCTGGGATGGAGCCTGAAACTGAGTGTTTCCTGAATGGATAGCTAACCTGCAACCTTTTTTTTTGGTATACAGGCTGACACTCTAACCAACTGAGCCACCAGGACAGGGCTATACCACATTCTCTTTATCCATTCATCCATTGATGGACATTTAGACATTTAGGTTATTTCCATATCTTGGCTATTGTAAATAATATCAGATACTTTTGTGCTAACTGACATTAACTAAAAGATATACTAAAGGGATTATTTTTTAGACAAAAGGATAAAGATTGCCAGATGGAATGAAAGAAAAATATAAGAAAATGGATTTTTATCTATTAAAAATAAATACTAGTGTAACTTGGGGCTTAATGTGTGCAGGATTAAAACATATGGCAATATAGCACAAATTTGAGAAGGAGGGTAACTGCAGTTAAAGTTATAGAGTCTGTTATGGACTAATTGCTTCCATCCAAAATTCTTAGGTTGAAGCCCCAACCTCCAATGTGACTGTATTTGGAAATAGGGCCTTTAAAAAGATAATTAAAGTTAAAATGAGGTCATAAAATTGAGGCCCTAATCAGATAGGACATGTGTGTCTATAAGAAGAGGAGGGGACCCCAGAGCTTCTCTCTCCCCACGCATGCACAGAAGAAAGGCCGTGTGAGGACACAGAGAAAGGTCATATGCAAGTGAGGAAAGAAGCCTCATCACTAACCAACACTGCTGGCACCTTGACCTTTGACTTCCAGCCTCCAGAACTTTGAGAAAATAAATTTCTTGTTTAAGTCACCCAGTCTGTGATATTCTGCTATGGCAGCCTGAGCAAAGAAACAGAGTTTTTTCATTGTCCGGGAACAGATAAAAGTACTAACTTAAAATAGTAATAGATTAATGATACAAATTATAATATCCAGGATAACAACTAAAAACAAAAGTAAAAGAAATGTAATAATAATGTTAGTCATGGGCATAAGTTAAATAATACTAAAATGTAATTAGTCTAGAAGGTAAGTGAGGGGAAAAATGGATCGAAAAAGAGATGAACCAATATGTTATATTTACGTAAACAATAAACAGTTTGGATACAGCAATTAAAGACTGATTATCAGACTAAATTCAAAGTAAGAGATGTATATCTCGTCTATAAGGGCACAGAAAGTTGAAACTAAAATGACAGAATAAAATACATCATGCAAACACTATATAAAGCAGAGGTCGAGAAGTTCTTTTGTAGTGGCCTTGATTATAAATATTTTAGGCTTTGCAGAACACATGTGGTCTCTGTCACATATTATTCTTATGTTGTTGCATATCTTAAAAATATAAAAACCATTCTTTGCTTTATATATTGGTACTCTGGTTTGGGGTGAATGTGTGTTTGTATATGATATGTCTTCCTGGTAAATTGACCCTTAATAATTATATAAGGTCCATCTTTGTCTCTCGTAACATTTTATGACTTGAAATCTACTTTTTCTGATATAAGTATGACTGCCCATGCTCTCGTTTGGTTACCTTGTAACATTTGCATGGAATTATCTTTTTCATTCGTTCACTTTTATCTCGTTTGTCTTTCAATCTAAAGTGTATATCTTGTAGACAAAAAATAGTTGTATCTTACTGTTTTTAATTCATTCAGCCATTCTATGTCTTTTGATTGGGGAGTTATTTTCCATTTACATTTAAAATAGTTTTGATAGCGGACTTACTATTTCCTTTTAGTCTCCTGGGGGAGGGGTCACTGAGCTGTACTAGCGTCTGTCTGCAGCACTGTGTGTCCCCTGGGGTACAAGCATGCAACCCAGCTCCCCTCATGCAACCAGTGCATGCTGAGTCCCATCAGCACTCTGAGACAGGGAAGACAGAAACCAGTCCCTTGGACAGTGACCCAGAAAAGTTGGAATGTTAGGCATATGCTTTAGTCTTCTCTTTTTTCTCCCCAGGGAGAAACTGGAAGCTGAGTTTTCTCTGTCAAGCCACACTGAGCCGGGGGGAGGGACCATGGCCAGCGTGTGCCATGAATTTTTCTACCAGCTTTCTATGTGGCTGGTTTTGCATTTGCCTCAGGTTCAGGAGCCTCATACCTGGTTTTTGGATTTTTCACAAAGGAAATGGGTCCATGTATTGTTTTTGAGTCAGTGTCTCTGTGAAGGAAGAAAGGCCTAGGGCTTCCTATTTCTCACCTTGATATCTTCACCCCACTTTTATTCTATTTTTAACTTCAAATATGTGTGGGCTATGATTTCATGGAGGTTGGTAGAAGAAGTGAGATTCCTAAATCAGATACACTGGGTTTTGTTACTCACATTACAGCAAGGACATTGGGATATTTCTTGCCAGTTACCCAAGCTGCAGTTCAAATAGTATGTGCATGTAGGGAGTTGGTTTATAGGAGATAGATGAGCTTAGAAACTTGTATTTTTACACTGGATAGTAAGCATGCCTGCCTGCTTATCTAGAGAGAAACTGTCTTCCAACTGTGTAAGAGGACCTGTCTTTATTTCCAGAAGGAGACATTATCTCTACCTTCTAAAGTTGATCACTGTACACACATCCTTCAAAGTATAGTCCAAAATAGGTGGAGTCAGGGCCTCTGCTCTCAGATGTGCAGACATATAAGAGATCCATAGAGAGTCGTCTCCTAATGATATTAGTTGAAATAAATCATATGCTGTACTATAACAAAATCACAACAAGATTAATAACAAACCATAAAATTCAAAGGTTTTAACATACTCATAGAATATTTTCTGGCCACAGAAGAATTAGCCTAGAATTTAATGACAAAAGTAATAACAAATAATCTGCCAAATGTTTAAAAGTTAAAATGTACTCTTCAAAATTATACATGTCGGAAATGAATCACAACTGCAGTTAGAAAGTCTGTTATTTTCATTAAGTTAAAATATTAAAACTTGTGGAATGAAACAAGTCAAAAGCTGAAGGAAAAATCACAGCATTAAATGTATACATTCATAAATAAGAAAGTCCAAAAAACAATTATCTAAGCACCCTTCTCTTAGTGCGTGGGACGCTGCTCAGTCCACTGAGCAACACCAAAAGGGTCCAAGAGAAACCAAAGCAAATTAAAGTTAAAATCACAAAAGAAAAGAAATAATAAACAGAAACCAATAAAACCCACAAATAAACTGATGAACAGAAGAGATTCAATGACATGGAAGCATAGATGAGACTGACGAATGTCAGAGGGATGGAGGAGGGCGGGAGGGAGGAGGGGGAGAGAGTAACCAAAGAATTTATATGCACAACCCAAGGACATGGACAGTGGTGGGGAGAAAGACTGGGGAGGGGGAAGGGATGGGGTGGAATGGGTCATTGGGGAGAAAAAAGGACATCTGTAATATTTTAAACAAAAATTAAATTAAATTTAAAAAAAACCCACAAATGGAACAAATAAAAAAACCAACAAATCAAAATTTAGTTATTTGAAAAGATTCATAAAGTTTATAAACACTCTAGCAACACAAACTGTGAAAAAGGGGATAAAGAGAAACATACTTTAAAATATAAGTAACAAAGATATTACTATAGATTCATAGACTTGAAAAGATTATGGGCAAGCGTGATTAAGTTGAAAAGGATATCTTGAAATACAGAACTTAGAAAAATTGACAAGACAAAACATAAAATCGTAACATTCCTGTACTTATTAAAGAAATTAATGCAGTGCTATACAATAACAAAGGAGAATGGACTTGCTACGCGTAACATTGGTAAATCTCATGTACATAATAGCCAGGAAAAAAGCTAAGTACCTAACAGTACAAAATGTATGACACCACTCATGTTAAATTTAAAAATAGGCAAAACTGCCTGGCTGGGGTGGTTCAGTGGTTGAGCATCGACCCGTGAACCCAGAGGTCACTGGTTTGATTCCCCATCAGAGCACATGCTCGGTTTTTGGGCTCAATCTCCAGTAGGGGGTGTGCAGGAGGCAGCCGATCGATGTTTCTCTCTCACTGATGATTCTGTCTCTCTCCCTTCCCCTCTCTCTAGCATCAATAAAAACATGTTTAAAAAAATAGAGAAAACTAATCTATGGTGATAAAAATAAATATGGTGGTTACTTTTATATATAGGATAATGATTAGATAGCACCGTATGGAAAGTTTTGGGAAGCTGGTAATATTCTTTATCTTGATCTGGGTGGTGGGGATGTGCATGATAACCTTGTAGAAATCCATCAAAGTTTGCATAGAAGATTTGAGGTCTTTCCAGTATGTAGACTTACTGCAATAAGCATTAACATTAAAACAACTACAAAAAAAAAAAAATGTAGAGAGAAAATTGTCTCATTTCTTGAAGTTAATATCTGAGATTGCCAAAATGGTGTTCTACCTTTTTCTCTTTGTACTTTTTACATCAACATTACATTAGTCTTTTGGGGAAGATTATAGAATGGATAATTGTTATTAAACTCTGCATGTGGGATTTGATTATGTCAGTAAAGAATTAAAAACCAAGCTTATTTTTAGTATTTAGGCCATCTAAAATCACTAACTGACTTCAAGAAATTAAAAAAAAAAAAAAGGGTTTATGAGGAGTCTCAGTGGGGAGTGTTTATATTAGATACTTAGCGCTGCAGGATGCTGTGAGTTGGAAAACAGAGAGAGATCCAATTAACAGATTCTGCACTGTGGAAACAACCGTATTAGGCTTTTGCACAGCTTAATGTGTGAATGTGAGAACATACTTATGAGAAATGTTATCGTTTTATCTCATATAAGTTTATGATAATTTTTCTATAGCCTAGGGATTTGAGATAAAAAGAGAGATAGGTTGGCTCCTCATTTGTGGAACTCTCTAATAAATTTCCTTGAGAATGATTATTTAAGGAAATAATAGTGGTTTTGAAGGAGGAGTACCAGCATATCTGCCTGTGTGAGACAGGGAAACAGAACATGTTCTTTCACCACTACTCTCTAACCTAATGCTTTGGACCCTCCATACAGTTGAGGGACTTGCACTTAAATGTGCCAAATGAAGAGATTGTTGCCTATGACTAGCTGCTTTCTAGTGAGCATTCCAGCCAGCCATCTGACTTTTCCTTCATAATGCATTGTTTTGAAAAGACTCATTCATAGCCTATAGATTACTGCAGAAGTGTACATTTTCAAAAAGAAATATAACCCACTCATAAAACCAGAGTTAAAATTTAACCAATGATCTCTTTAGAGATTAGTGGAATTTGAATTGGAAACCTTGTTTCTAGAAATTTATCCTGCTATCTCTGACCTAATGGACTACATGGAATGATTAGGAATAATGTTTCTTGAATTGATATTTGTAGGCTTCCAGAGAATCAGAGCAAATTTTGAAAAGATTGCAAAAACCAGTGCTCTGGAAACCTCAAGAACTCTTTGGTAGCAGTAAGATCCATTAGCATGTCCTCCTACCATTACATTTGCTATTTTTTTCCTTTTGGCTAACATGCATTCAAGCATTCTTGCTCATGCATATTTTCAGGACTGAGACACATCACCGCCTCATTTTTGTTTTATAGATCATTACCTTCTTCCAAAGTTGTTGGCCAAGAAATCAAGGTGTGTTTGTGTGAGCGCATGTTTATAGTTCTTCTAAGTTGTGCTTTGTATTTGGGTTGAAGATAAAAGGAGAGGGCAAGCAGAATAAAGATTAAAGAGTAATTGGAAAAGTTACTGGAGAATGTGGTATAAAAAAGGAAGAACCATTTTTTTTTTTAGAATAGTAATTCTTATTAAATATACATTGTGAAAACTCAAAATGCCAAGGCTTATGCAAATGAATAAAACTTTAATTATTATTTCTGGGTTGCACATTACATTCTGAGGGAAGTATTTCATGCAAATTCACTGTGTTGGGATTGTCATGTTTTTATCCCACTCATACAATTCCACAAAAAATGATTTGCATTAATATCCCAACTAAAAAAGAAAAAAAATTATGAATCTGGCATTTAATTAAAAACAATTCAAAAAAGTGAAGTAATTGTTAGAAGATATTCTATGAAAGTAAATTTAAAAATCAGGCTTTCAAAATATTTGCTTTGATGAGAGAAGCTAATATTTCCAATGGAAAGATGTTTAAATTTTATTCCTTAGTAACATGAGCATTTTCAGTAGGTGCATAGTAGGAGGTGAGTGATTAAAACAAACAAACCAAAAAAAAAAAAAAGTAAAACAATGTAGTAGATATATGAATTTTTTTTCTAAAAGTTTAATTGTATAGTTCTTCACATTTCTCTAGGCTCAACTGAAAAAGACAACCACTTTCAAAATAATGTTCTTTTAGACTGTGATTTTTTTGCTTTCAGAATCCAAGTGAGTAGTTATGTTACCTAAGAAGTCCTCTTCCTCCCCTTAAAAGTTATTTTAAAAACTGTTAGTAAGTTTTCCTCAAATTTGTTATTTATTCCAGAATAGGGTGTGAATCAATTAAAATTTTAAAGAGCTTTTGAATGTGCAATATCCAAAACACCTGAGATTTAACCTACACAAAGTCATTTTTTAGAGGGGAAATAATTGGAAAAACGTTTCATATGCTACCACCTGGTTTTTATTGGTTTAACATGTAGATTTCCATAGACATTTTGGAACACAGAGAGGGTATTTCTTTTTCTTTTTTGAAAGCAGGAAGGCATTTTTTTTTTTTGCCAGGTGAATATTTCAGAACTCTCACAACTCTGATACAAACCAGCTTTAGATTTGTACAGGAACAGTACTTGTGAAAGTGATGGAACCAGAGAGAGGCTTTCTGTGACAGCACTGATTTATACATGATATTAGAGATAATTGTATCATCTGCTGACAACAATTGCTTCTGCAGTTGTCAACTCAGCAATTTTTAAGGAAGAGGGTGATGAGCATATGGTTGGTGACTCTTCTCATTTTGAAAAATATGTATTGCTAATAACACTGGCAAGGGAATTTTTACTTTAATGCATGCTCCTTGCAAAGCAAAAAAGTTGAGTTTTAACAATTTTTAACCTCTCTGAGGAACTCAACAAAGCTAATATAACCTGTAGCCTTATCCTGATGACTCTGCAATCAGTCTCACCCCCCACTCTTAGTTATCCATACTCTCCTCTAACTGTTTTACTTTTTCATTGCTATTCACCTTATAAATTAGTTTAGTTAATTTATTACTGTTTATTTTCAGTATCCCCCTACTAGAAAGGCCGGGGACCTTTGTCTGTTGTGTTCACTGGTGTCTCATGCTTGTAGTCGTGCCTAGCACATAGTTGATGCTCAGCAAACATTTATTGAAGTCAAAGCAATTTTTATATTTGTGTTGGGCCAGGTAAAACTTATAGATAGCATTTATTTAGCTACTCCTATGTGTCAGGTACTATAAGCCTTTTTTTTAATTCCATTTTCTCATTTAAACCTCACATACAGCTTCATGAGGTAGACATCTAATTAGAGACTATTACTGACACTTTAGAGATGAGGAGACTGAGGCTTAGTGGGTCAAGTGAAGATCAAATGGCCAGTAAGAAGCAGAACCAGGAATTGAACTAAAGTCTGTCCAACACCAGAGCTTCTGCTCTTCAAAACCCAGTACTCTTCTTTAGATAATTAATGTCATTCTTTCCAGTGCTTGAACTTAAATAAGTATTAATTCTAATTGGAGTTAGACTTCCAAATTATAATTAACAATTCTAGCAATAATTACCAAATATGTCTATGGAAAATTGGCAATCCATCTTAATCGAACTGTACTATTGGCTTTTCTTTTTCAGAGCATGGAACTTTGTAACTATTTGGTGAGTACGCACAGAGCCAGAAGATTGTCACCAACTGTTTACACTTGGCCACAACTCACTCTTCTAAAGATCAAGACATAGAAATTCAAGCCAGTGATTGAATTTTTAGCATCACATGACCATCTTTTTTCAGGGTATGATGCAAGTTGGCTTGTGTGGATAACATCAAATTCTCTTTAGTAATAGGCTAAGAATGGTGGATTTTGTTTTTGTTTTTGTTTTTTTACTTTCACAGTTATGTTGACTAGTTTATTAAGATAACCAAAGCTAAAGCGCCAGATTTGCTTGAGGTCTAAGGAAAGTACTGAGTGCCAGGGTTTGTTTACTTTATATTATGGGCAGCATAGCTCTCAGGGCAAGGAAAAACTAGAGAAGATGTTTATTTCAATTTTGATTCACCCAGCAAATGCAGTTGGGTGAAATCTAGATTGTGTGGATCTTCATATTGAAAAGTAAGGGGCTAATTTATTAATTACTTATTATTTGGGCCAATGTCAAGATCATAAACCAAGTAAATAAGGCATCATAATTATTATAAAACAGAAAATCCAAGTAGAATTTTGAATCACCTGGATTTAGATCATATGAGTAATTTAAAGATATTTACTTTCATTTCTAGTGTGTGCTAAGATTTTTATTTTAGTAATGTGACCTATTTAATAAAGGATAATATATATATTATATAGATATAAAGAATAATATATATGATATATATATTATGTATATATTATACTGGCATGTTAAAAAAACACTGCATAATGACAACACTCTTACATATATACTAATAAGGCATGATTTAGTATCATAAACTGTAGAATGATATATAGATATAGACAGGATTGCTCTGATCTTTTTGGAAGAAAAATACTCATGGATTTATAACATCAATAACAATATAGCAAGCATCCACATATTTTTGTATATTCTGTGGAGTTAGTATGAATGACTAATAAATCTCTTCTTTTATCAGATGAAGAGAGATTTTTAAAATGACTAATAACATGGGTAGTAATTAAGACAGAAATTGGCTTCTGCTTATGGAAGAGATGAAGAACATTTATTTTGAAGAAAGGCAATAATTACCATTAGAGTGCATCTTCATTATTCCACTGCAAAACATTTTAATAAGTTTGACAATGGAATAATATTTATGTAGACTTTTTTTACTGCATTCTCATGTACCAGGACATAGGACCATAATATGAATTGCATACTCCCTTTAACTTCTGGATTTTTTTTTTTTCCTATTTATGTGTGTGTGTTTTGAAACAGAAAAATCTCTGGTTGATTTTTAAATCATTTAAAATTATTTTTAGATGTGGTTGATTTCTATTTATAATTATTGATAGTTAAAATATCAAAGGTTTTCTATAACAATATCAATCTTATTTTTTTTGCAATAGCTCTACACTTTATTAAGGTTAACCAACATGGTATCTATGTATCTAAACATTTACTGTAAGTTTTCAATGATGTTTAGATTCTGAATTATCTTTCCATAATTACGTTAATAGAGGCACAGTGGTTTGTAGCTTATAGAAAACACTTTGCTTTCTGAGTAGAAAAGAAAAGCCTTCTAATTAGGGCATAAGAAATGAACTAAAATCTTTAGAAAGTATCCAGGGAGTTAGTCAATATTTATGAATGTTAAGTAATGATCAGAAGCCTGGGTCTACACTGTGCAAAGTGAGTGTAATTACATCTTTGTGGCTTCCTTCTAGGATTCCTCATACCCACATAACTGGTTCAAACACATCCAAGGCTGTTCCAGATGTTTTTGTACATTCTCTGAATATACAATGAGATGCCTATGAAATGCTATCTGCCTCACATCAACTGAAGCAAATGCAGAATTTTAGTACATTGGTAGTGGGCTTAAAGTAGTAAAATGGCAAGTTCTTGGGGCTGTCAGATTTGAGTTTACATTCTAAGTTAGCTACTCACAAGCTATGTGACTGTGAGCAAGAAACCTACCCTCTCCAATCCTTAGTTTTCCCATGTGTAAGAATCAGGATTGCAGTTCTTATTGTCTTGTTTTGTAAAGATTAAATAAAATAATGTATTCATTTATTCATCAAGACTATTTATCGAGGGCCTACCCTTGTGCCAATCTATGTGCTAGGTTCTTGTGATGGATGTAGTGTTGAAGCTGCTCATATGGAGCTGTAGGAGTAACATATTAAAGTATTTATCAGAGAGAATATTATGTCATAAGTGTCCTGCGAATGTCACCCATGTGAATGTGTTATCCTTTATATGGATAGTTTTGTGCATATCTGGGAGTCCAATGCTATTGTAAAATAGCTTCTTCAGAATGCAAACAAAAATTGAAAAGAATATGGGAAATGTTAACCTTAATAGATACAAAGGGAAACCCCAAGCACCCAGGTTATGTCAGATAATTAATTATTTAAAATGTGGGGAAATTATGAAAAGAGTGAAATTGTAAGGTAGTTAGATGTAGGCTCTTGATATAGTATTTGACTCTGCCTCTCCTTCTCCCTCTCCACTTCTCATCTTCCACAAGCTTCATTGACAAGGAATTCCACTCTTTGTTCTGGTTCACCTCCTGGCTATTATGATAGCATGTAATTAGTTGGGAAATAATTTTGAAATAAATCTGATGAATAGATTTACTTATAGGGCCTATTATACTCAAATCATAACCAGATGGTATTTCAAAACCTGACCAACTTTATACATTGGCAGAAGGAAAGGGGTAAAATACATCTGAATCCTGGAGCCATGACAAAAGACTTAGCATGTCACCCTCACTGAAAAAGAGAGATGCCAAATGATATGAAACTCCAAAGAGAAATTTCAGAAAAAGGGTAAGATGTGGAGGTCTTGGAAGAACAGAAACACAGATGCTCAGTTTGGCTTTATTCCATAAAACGATATAAAAAGAAGCCACAAAACCCAAGTATGGGTTGAAGGGAGACTTAGGTGTTGTAAACAACCCCCAAGAGTTCAAGAAGAAAAGGCATAGATGACTTCTTGTTACTTGGGAAAAGAAACATA
The DNA here is from genome assembly GCF_054644295.1 of Miniopterus natalensis. Lineage (NCBI taxonomy): Eukaryota > Metazoa > Chordata > Mammalia > Chiroptera > Miniopteridae > Miniopterus > Miniopterus natalensis. The sequence continues at coordinate 51,583,547 of NC_142084.1, forward strand.
TTTCTAAGAAACTGGAAGAAAAGAAAGAATTCTGGGGCAAACCAATGAAAGAATAAAATATTGGACAAATTTTTTGGCTTGTTTCTTTCCTTTGCTATGGTGTTGGAGCCAATAAGGACGGATACTGGGAGACAGCACAAATGAGGGAGCAAGTTCTAAAATATAATTTTTATTCTTTGTAGTTTTGCCTACTCTTATGTTTTACTATTCTTCCACACACTCGTGCCTATATGTTGATTACATGTATGAGAACCAAGATAATTTAATGCTGAAAGAGACCCCAGTATTCATCACTTTCAAAGTTCTCAATTAATGGTGGAGAAGGGATGGTCAAGGAAGTGAGTTGATTTTCCCAAGGTCACTGAGCAGAAAGGGGCAGAGCAGGAGTGCAGGTCTCTTGCCATCTACTCTTTTGCTCTGTCTGCGAAATTAGCTTGTTTCCTATTATTTACCCTGACGTTCAACTTCTAGAAAACTTAGCTATTTGGCAGTTTATGCTTTCTTAGAAAACCATACATTTCATTAATAATTTTAATTGAAGTCACACAGAATCCTGCATGCTATTGTCTTTGAAATATTTAACCATATTTATTGTTAATGATCTCATTGGACATTTTGTGAATTGTATACTTCTCATTTTTTTATTTGATTGGCCCTTAAGTTTTTGTTTTTTTGTAATTACCTTAAAAAATTATTCTAACATATTTCACTTCATTTTTTCCTATTCTTTCTTTACCATTTTATTTTGTCTACTTTAGATTTTATTTCTTAGAATGCTTATTAATTCATTTCCTTCTCTTATTAATATTAAGAAAACATTTAAGAGAATACTACATTTGGGCTGACTACAACTGTGCTCACATCCCATATGTTCAAATAAGCATATTTTATTGTTACTTTCTAAATAACCTACATTTGGAGTTCTGGCCTCTTTGGCTCAGTCACCCTCTGATTGAATTGAAGAGAAACATAGGCAGTTAACGGTCAGAAATGTGGGCTATGTAATTTCTGCTTTAAACAATGTCTTGATGTGTTCTTTATGTATTAGTATTTACTCATGTAAATACTATTAGTATTTACACTTGTATTTACAAAGACATTTTAAAAAGTCATAATTACTTACAAAATTTGTATCTGTATTAATTTATTCTTTTATTGATAATTATTTATATTTGCCAACATTGTGTTATTTTGTGTTTAAATCTCACTACCACCATTCAATTTTTAACACTTTAGTACCTTTTTTAATTCTGCAACCAGCAGACACCCGCGCAGCATGACATTGCTATCTAACAATATTTTGTTTGTTTTATCTTATCCAATAATTTAAAAGTTTTAAATTTGGCTACTATATTTTTGTCCCCAAACACTTATAACTCTAAGTATTACTAATTTTCTAACCCAATCTTTCTTTTGGATCCTCTTTTATTAAAAAAAAAGCAAGACATTTCTATACTCCAAACCTCCCATCTACAATCTCTAATCTTTTATTTATCTTTGTAATTCTTAAACTTTCCTTTTTTTTTTTTTTTAATGCCTAAGTTGAAACCTAGTTAGCAATGGTTCAAATCTCCAGCACATGTTTTGTTTGGCACCCTCCTGTGTATTTCTTTTTTCAATAGTTGGATTGTCTATCTCTCTCTATATTTTCTTAAATTGCAGTGTTACATATAGATTTCTGGCTTGTCTTGGAATTCGTTGATCTGGCCCATATTGCACGGGTATGAAGTGAGGGAGTCGAGTATCTTCTGCTGTCTTTGGATGGCAGACATGCTCCCTAGTTCAGCATTGTCCCCATTACTCCCTGTTTATTAAGTTTAGATCTCTTTAATCATTTTCCTTATATCCCAGATTGCTTAAAATTGTGATTATTAATCTAGAGATTGCCAGCAAATTATTTTTAAAATATTATTTATGTAATATATCTGTTTTTAGATAAAGTTTAAATACTTGCTTCAAATGTACACATATACCATTGAACTGTAGTTAATATTCACTGCCAACCTTTTTATGTGGTGACTTATCTAGTTTAAAATTATGCTTGGTTAATCTCTAGCTGTTAAGATACTGTTTTCTATTATTTCTTTCCAGGTACACATGTTAGCGTTATGTCTTCTGAGTTCACGCACATTTGCAAATATCTTTTTTTGTGGCCAGAATCTACAAAGGACACTCGGCAGGATATGCAATTGGGGGAATTTATATATATAAAACTCTAGAAATTCAACTCTTATTTTTCTGCGATTTACCATTTGAAAGAAGTAAGTACTAACCTGGTATTTATTAAATTAAAAATGTTTGGGTGCTTTCAGTATTTTTCCTTATCATTTTAACTCCGTTAACCCTATATATACTATAATATGAGATTCTATGATTTTTATGCTCAAGATTCCAGAACCTTTCTAATATATATATATGTTGGTCATTTATTTAGCATAGGAATATTTTATTCCATTAAATCTTTTCACTTGCTTCTGTGTTAGACATTGTGCTTTCTTCCACAAAAACTTCTACTTATTTGGTCATACTGTCCTTTACTGCCTTTCACAATTATGAATTTTTGCTTACTCCTTTCTTTCCCTCCTGCTGTTTTCCTCTGCTTTATTCAGAAATGCATACAGCTTGCTGTCCACATTAGGATTCTATTTTTATTCTTTGTCAGTTTTACTGTTTATTACTACCAATAAGCATTTTATTATCTTTTCTCATCTAACTTGTCTCACTGTTAATAGGTTAGAGATCTTTTAAAATCCCAGATCTTTTATCTCAACAGCTTTTTAAAGGCTTTTTACAGTGTTTTAGATGTGCTTTGTCTTAGTCTTTTTTGTGTTTTTCTGAGAATGCCACACTTTTCTGAACAATTTTCCTGTCTGCTCAGCTACTTAGCCTTCAAAAAGAGGTTCTCTATTTCTTGCTCTGCAATATTTTTCAAAGCCCATATCATTTTCGTTTTTATATTTTCATTGGAATGAGTAAAGATCTCTTGAGAACTAGTGTTTTTCCACAGACAGGCTGTATTGACTGCTCCTGTCCTTATTTCATTGATTTCATGTAGATTTATTCCAGAACTGTCATTGTATTACTGTGCACAGCTCCTAGCTCAGTTCTCAGAGTCTTAAAGTTGTATCTTTAATAGAGCCATTAAATTGCAAAGCAATGGAATATATACAAATTATAATCACCTAAGGCTTTTCTTGCCATCTACAATTCTTAACTTGGGGCTACATTTTCCAAAATGACATCAAACACTCTGAATCCCCTCTCTCCTCCCAATTCATTTTGTTCTCTTTATGCCTAGCTGCTTCCTCTAAGTTTTTTTTTCTTGCAATTGCTATTTTTTTTAATTGTTCAAAATATTACAGATGTCCCCTTTTCTCCCCATTGATCCCTTCCACTCTGCACCCACTTCCCTCCCCAATCCTTCATCACACTATTGTCTGTGTCCTTGGGTTATGCATATATGCATATAAATTCTTTGGTTACTCTCTCCCCACCCACCCATCCATCCACCCTCTGCTTCCCTCTGAGATTTGTCAGTCTGATCCATGCTTCCATGTCACTGAATCTATTTTGTTCATCAGTTTATTAAGTTCTTTAGATTCCACATATAAGTGAGATCATGTGATGTTTCCTTTTTCTGCCTGGCTTATTTCACTTAGCATAATATTCTCCAGGTCCGTCCATATTGTCCCAAAGTGTACAAGATCTTTCTTCTTTACAGCTGCATAGTATTCCATGGTGTAAATATCCCACAGCTTTTATCCACTCATCTACTGATGGGCACTTGGGCTGTTTCCAGATCTTAGCTATTGTAAACTGTGCTGCTATGAACATAAGGGTCATATATTCTTTCTGATTCGTGTTTCAGGATTCTTAGGACTTCCCTTAAGTTTTAATCTCTAAAACAGGTGGGGAACCTTTTTTTCTGCCATTTGTATATTTATAACATCATTTGGGGGCCACACAAAATTGTCAAATTAAAAATTAGCTATAAAAAGAGCTCCTAGATTTATTGAATTTTGAGTCCCACCTACGCTTGCCTTGGCAGGGCCAGAATAAATGATTTTGCTGACCATATATGGCCCGTGGGCCGGACATTTCCCACCCCTGCTCTAAAAGGATGAAGAAGGTATTTACGTGTGTGTGTGTATGTGTGTGTGTGCATGTGTGTGCTGGGGTGAAGGGTAAGATTAATTTTAGTTTGAGCAAGAAGGGCACTTGGGATTAATGAAAGTGTGATATCCATTCAATAGCGGGCAATTGCTTTGCTTCCTCCTTGGTATGTAGCTTGTGGAGCTGATCCCCTGGGCAGAGCTTAAAGGTAGCCAAAGTTCTTCCCACCTTATTTTAAGAGGGTTTTCTGATCAATCCAATCTCCCTTGCAGGACATAGAATCTCTTCTGGATTGATTATCCTTGTTTTCATTTTGGCTTTCCTATTTTTCTAGATCTTCCTAGGATTGTTTTGCGAAGTTGAGAGAAACTGCCTTTGGGATGACTAACCTGGCGTTTTAATTTTTTTTTAAAGTCCCCTTAAGTGACACTTTGAACTAACTTGATGATCTTGTTTATTCTCTCATAGACTAATAGGAGGTAGGGGGTGTGACCAGAATTAGGTACAGTGATAATAATGAAAAACTTGAAGTTACAGCTAGGTAATTAATTATGAACAGCAGTGGAGAACACAAAAGTACGCTGAAAAATATTTCTAGACCCCTAAATGAATTTTAAAACTAATCTCTCATTAAGAATTTTTTTTTAAAAAATATATCTTTATTGATTTCAGAGAGAGGACAGGGGAGGGCGAGAGAGAGATAGAAACATCAATGATGAGAGAGTCATTGATCGAGCCCGCAGTCCGGGCATGTGCCCTGACCGGGAATTGAACCCCGATTGCCTGGATCCTAGGTCGACGCTCAACCACTGAGCCACTCTCGGCCGGGCAAGAAAATTTTTAATTATTAATTTTTTAAAATGTGGTGATGTACATAATGCTTTGGTTACAAAAAGGAAAAAAAAAATGAAAGTTCTCAATACTTGAAGAAGCTTGATTTTATTATCCAAAATATTAATTTAAGTTGAATAACAAGTTCCTCAATATTTTCTATTAGATCTTACCATGCATATATCCATTCTCTACACACACAAACACACACACATTTGTCTTAGGCTATCTGTTGTTCCATGTTAGTTTCAGAGGAAATATGTGACTGGTAATTAAGATCTACAAATACAGTTAAAAACATGACACCACTACCCTATAATGAAACGGCAGAAGATATAACAAGCTCTTTCTTAGCATTTCCCCATACTATCTGAAAAGCATGCTTAGACTTTTCCTTTTAGGATTTCCAGACAAGCTGACACTGACGTCTTCGCACAAAGTGATTAACAAGTTTTCTTAAAGTTACGTGAAGATGTTCGGGCAGTTGCTGTGGTTTCTAATCACCCATTTTTCTGCCTCATTGTTTGAGGCTGTGTCCCAGCGACTCTTTAAAACTTATGATCTGCCTCATTTCAACTTGCTATTTACAACAGCTGCCAGGGCTTGTTGCTTTTATCTACGCTATGCACATGGTCAAATATTTTTATGGACACCCTAGGGCCGAACACTGCCACAGCATTCTTTCACCTGGGCTCTTTGACAACTATGTAGAGAATGGAAGACTAAAGAACAGCACAACCTTGGGAAGCTTCACACAAAGTTCTGAACCAATGCGACATCGAGATCCAGGTCTGATTCAAAGCCACTCAAGTAATTGTATCTTATGTCCCACGTGTTATGAAGAGGAATTTCATTAAATACAGTGGGGATTCCTTTTTGCATATGCAAGCATCAGTGGCTCTGTGTGTGTATGTGAGTGTGCGTGTGCATGCGTGCTCCTGCACATATATAGACAGAGAAAGATTGAGAAGGAGAGAAACGGGGACGCTGAAAGAATGAGTGTGCCTAAAGACACTGAGGATGTAACACTACGGTGACATTTCAAAAATATTAGTTTTTGAAATAGTAAATGGACAATCGTGCATATATAGAATTTGCAGAGGACTGAGAAATTTTATTATTCTGTATTAATTCAAGTTACAAATATAGTAATTTAATTTGTTAAAAAAATTAAACCATATTATCTAACAATGAATTCCTAATACTACTTACTGTGTGATGGTAATACATCATTCCCAGTTTTTTTAATCCAAGCTCAACATACATACTCAATGAGCAAATTTATGGCAAAGAGATATTTTTTGTTTATTTATTTAGTTTTTTGATTAGCATTTATATTCAATGCTATTTTGTACTGGCTTCAGGTGTACACATCAGAATAAACCCAGAACACTAATTCAAAAGACTACATGCACTCCTATATTCATTGCAGTGATATTTACAATAGCCAAGATAAAGGAAACAACCCAAATGCCCATCAATAGGCAAGTGGATAAAAAAGCTATGGTACATATATACAATGGAATGTAACTGAGATATAAAAAGGAACAAAATCTTATCATTTGTGACAGCATGGGTGAACCTAGAGGATATTATGCTAAGTGAAAGAAGTCAGTCAGAGAAAGACAAATACCATGTGATTTGACTTACTTGTTTATAAATAAACAAATAAAAAAGAAACAGGCTCATAGATAAAACAGGACAGACTGATGGTTGGCAGAGGGGTGAGGGTTTGGGGGATTGGGTGAAGGAAGTAAAGGGAATGAGAGTACAGATTGGTAACGAGAAGGTATTTTTAAAAATAAAAGTCTATGATTCTAAATAGTTTCATGCCAGATTTCACAGTCATTGAGGGCAAAAAAAATTAGACAGGATTTTACCTGATGACATATGTCTGCAAGCTCTGATTTCTTGTCAGGAATCCATTATCTTTAGTAAAGAGATAGGTATCCAAACAAATAAATACAATATAAACTATATCAGGTTCAAAGAGGTCTTGAGGGTAGTTTTATGTGAAGTATTTCCAAGATTCTAATTTATAACAAAGTAAGTAAAGATATACTTTCATCAGTGGCATCAGAGCTCAGGTTGAAAAATTATGTTTTGAGGGGAAAAAAATCTACCTTCCATATTTATTTGCCTTAAAACTTGATTGCTTTAACAATAATGTGATTCTACATTTACTGAGAATGATTTTATTTATAACAATGTTTCAGAAAAAAACTGGAAACAAACTTCTCAGTAAATTTATCTGTATAGATTGAAATTTAAATGAGAAATACATGTATATTTTGTTTGACTGTTGATTCACTTCTCAAGTGTCTTTGGAAAGGGACCAGTGCACATGTACTTTCAGAGCACAGCAAACCTTGGGAATTAGGTCACCTTGAATGTAAAATTAAAAAGCAAATTCAGATGAGCCATCCTTAAGGGGATTCTGGAAAGCTCCTTTAGAAAAATAATGTTTTCAACATTCCAGTCATACTACCAGCAATCCTATTAGAAAATAGCTTTAGAATTAAGAATTTTTAAAGAATGTAAACATCTCTTGATACTGTGAGTTCAATCCTCAGTAGAACACAAAAGAATGACCATTTTCTTTTTATGAACTTCCACTCACTCAAATGGTAGGTTATCAGTCATAACACCTTCTCTGCCACAGGACTGGGATCTTTGATGACCAATCATAGTCTCATCCCACTGAACTCGGTGACCATCTAGCATGGCCCCCAAAAAATCCAAACAGAACCAATCAAGGCTCTTTTGCAGGAAATGACATATATGCTAAAAGAGAAAAGACTTCTCCTTCTATGATTTTAGAAGCTGAGTATCATATAAAACTACAGCTTTTCAGACCCATTTTTGCTCTTCATGGACAGAACCTGCCTAAAATTAAATGCTACATATGAAAAAGAGGAGTGAGATATTTCTAATGATATCATTTGAAATTCTTTATCCAGTTGTGCATAAAGGTTATGTAACCATCTGAATTTCTCAATTATAGCAGCCAATAAGTTCTCTTTTTTGCTTAAACTAGTTTATCAGAGCATTTGTCCCTTAAAAAGAAAATAATTCTTACTATTATCTATATTTTATCCCTAATAGCTGGTTAAGTGCTGGCTCAGATCCAAAGAGGATCAATGGTGGAAAGACCAGAAGAGTTGGAAGGAGATGTGATTTGGGAGCATATGTTATTGTCAGAGAGGGTATGTTTTGAAGAAGCCATTGAATTGGGAGCCTTGAAGAAACTAGGGTAAAATATGGAGACACTCGTGGGCTTTGTGGCACTAGGAGGGTAGAGGAGAGCTGCAGAATGAGAGACATGGAAAAACATTGCTGTAACCAACATGTTTCTAGAAAAAGCCCCAGGGGAATACTATATGTTTTGCTTTCATTGCATTTTAGATACTTATCAAATAGTAAATAAGAGCCCTCATAGCTTGTGCATTTAGAATTATATTCTTCCTTGAATTTTGGCAATAAGAAAATCAGGAATTAAAAGAAAGTGGGCTGTAACACTGTACTCCAGAATACTTGTTGATTTAACTTCTTTGAAACATATGCAATTTTAACAAAGTAATTGGGTAAATTCTATTGGCTTTCCTGTTTAATAAAATGGAACTTTTAGTATTGCAATCAACCCTGACAATTTTCTTTCATCTGAAGACATATTTAAATGATAAAATCCTTCAAAATAAGATATTATGTCTCCATAGTTCAGAAACAACTTAATCTCAGTAATGAAGAGATTTAAGTGTTACACTCACATAAATTGTCACCTTTATCATATAATAAATATTTTGAAGCCAATTTTAAATTGGAAGCATCTGCTCAGCTAAAATTATCTTTTACACACTTTCCTTGCCAGAATATAATTTGGTGAAAACCATAAAAGGGATTTTTTTCTAATTATAATAAATTCTAAAAATACATGTATCCATTCATAATCTACATTGTGTTAATATACACTATGTATGGTGCCTCTAATTGCCTAGATGTTAAGCAGAACACATTGCTTCTTGCAGTATTGATAAATGGGCCAACTGGAGCAAGGGCTGAGATTTCATAGGGAGTATTAGCATTTGTGAGAAAATTAACTGTGAGGGAGTGGAAGATAATTAAACCAGAGCTAATAGCAACAGACTTTAATTTCAGAGGGCCACCCGGATATCTTGTTCTCAGTCACTTTCTCTCATGTTTCATTTTCCTCATTTGAACAGGTCAACAGTCATTAAAATTTTTCATAACATCTGAGGCAAATTATTGCATTAATTTATTTGTAAGGTGTTTGGAAACCACTTATTTTATTTTTAGCATTCAAAACATTCCGCTTCCGCCATTTTTTCTTCTTTATTTTCTTTTAAGTTGAAATAGCCTGGGAATCATTAAGTGCCAAGTGCTTTCATCAGGCCCATAAACAATACAAGGTTCCATAGTAAATGCAGTTACTTCGAGGGAAGTTTCAACAAAACACATTTTCACTCATTCAAAGCTAGGGGGAATAAATCTTGAGGTCTTTCAAGAAAGATGCACTTTAGACCCTAGGAGGCTGACACAGTACTGGATTTCACACAGAAAGATCACAAAAGCTATCCTGCAGGCTCAGTAAATTCTGGAGGTTCTTGGAAGATTTGACACGTGTCCCAGTATTGGAACCATTCTTCTTTGTCTCTTTGTTTATCTTTTGACCCAGCAACTTAGGTAAAATATGAGATGAGAGAATAAGCTTTCCAGAAGCTACCTAGTTTTAATCAAAGAGAATAATATTGAGGTCAAGTTATCATCTAAGGGAAAGTGTCTTACGATTTTAAACCTATTTTTCTTCCTGACAAGTGTATTTCTGCTATATATTTTTATCTGCAGCTTATTCTATACTGTGATAATTCCTTGGGTTTTAATAGGCAAATGAATGACCTTTAAAAGTTTTACCTGTTGGGAAATGACTTAATGGTAAGCGTAATTAAGCAGTAACTGTAAAATTAGAAAGCAATCACCAGTAAACAAGTTATTGCAAGAATATGTGATGATGGAACAAACAGCAGGGAAATGTACCCTGGAAAGGGGTCCACCTCCACATTTCTTTCTAACTACTCATGTGCATTAAGGAGCTCAACAGAGACTCCATGAATAGGCACTCCACAGAGCTTTCTCTCATAGAGGCATGATAATGTGAAACTAAAAGAAACCACACAGATGAAAGGCCAGTCGTTTTCACAGTATTATAGTCTGAAGACCACCTGTCTCAAAATAACACAGGATATTTGTTAAAAATTTAGCACCCTTGTCATCATTTTAAACCATTTGACTTGGTGTCTCTGGTGATTGTTGCCAGGAATCTGCATTAATAGATTCCCATGTGATTCCAACTGTCCTTAAAGATTAAAAGCTACTGGTGTGTGTTGGGGATAGAGTTATCAAGTTTGGTTGGGATTGCCATGCCTTTGAGCTGAGGAAGGAGTGGATCAGACAGCAGTTGGTCTCAGAGAGCCACAGGTCAATGACTTGTTCAGACATGTCCTTGATGATTGTCCTGGATATCCTCTGTGTTAGCAAGGAGACCCGATGTGGCTCTCACCCAGAAAGGGACAAGAGTGCCTCTGCTTATAGTCACTTCTCAGAAGTGCTTTTGAATCCTCTCTTCCTCCAGGGATAATTTGGTGACAGGTATAGCACAGGCTGATCTATATAGTCAGACTATAGAGAAACTAAACTGAAAGTCTAGGAAAATATATGTGCAAGATTGTTCTCCAAATAGTCCAACCAGAAGATACAAACATGATACATCTCACTAAAGAATATATGGTTGAGATTAATGGTCCTGGGTTGCAGCCAAAAAAGTCTCAGAGGGTAGCTGAGGATACAAAGAAATTCATCATTCAATGCATCATCACCAGACCAGACACATAAAACAAGAAGTCTTCATAAAAGCAATAACACATTGAACTAATGCTTTAAATTTATTTCATCTTGTAACTATTTGTAGAAAATGTCTAGCATGTTTCAGGCAAAGAATTGGTGCTGAGGGCAATGCAACTGCAAGTCCATTTATTAAAAAATGCAAGTGAAGAAATTTCACCAAATATGTGTGGACTGGTGAGGTGGGAAGGAGACAGCAGAGAGACATCACAGAAGTTTGTGCTTGTGGAGGGAATAGATGTTGGAAAAAAGGATCTGTAACTTGTAAGATATGTTTAATTCAAGAATTCGATGGGACTTGAAACTCTGTATTTGAAAAACCTTCATAGTTGCAAATCTATTGCAGTTAATCTGGTTATTACTTGACTTTATTATTATATTTTTTATGGCATGTATCTACTTCAGTGGTTACTGATGTTATTCTTGGCTATAAAAGGTTCTGGTTTTGCTTTTCTAATGTGTCACCCTCAGGGGGACTGCTTGCAAAATATTTGATAATGGGTTATAAAGTCATTTATAATGAAGATTATTACTATCATACCTTGGAACTGGACATTCAATGGAATGCAAATGACTGTACCATCCTAATGCAACACCAGACTTGAATGAGAGAGTTTATGGACAGGACAAAGATCATATTAAAAAGCACTGTTAGATGAAAATACTGTCCACACAGGAGCTAACACATACTTTGCTGAATCAGAAAGAAGGAGCTTCGATAAGTGGGCTGTATAACTAATCCTGCATCTCGAGTTTATTGTCAGTTTTAAGAAAATGAATCGTCCTTTCCTGTGTCTGAGTTTTTGTTTTGTTTTGTGTGTTTTTTAAAATATATCTTTATTGATTTCAGAGAGAGGAAAGGAGAGGGAGAGAGAGATAGAAACCTCAATGATGAGCGAGTCAGTGATCGAGCCCACAACCTGGGCATCGAACCCCGATCGCCTGGATCGAGCCCACAACCTGGGAATCGAACCCCGATCGCCTGGATCCTAGGTCGATGCTTAATGGCTGAGCCACACCCAGCCGGGCTGAGTTTTCTTGTATATGACCCTGTTTTACGGTTCTAAATGTGGTGGGTAAAATCAAGCACTAGACCAGAATCCAGGGGACCTGCAGCTTCCCTGCTAAAATTACCTCTATGATTATGGTCTAGCCGTTTCATCCCTTCAGGTTTGTGTTGACTTCCTATAAGAGGAGGGAGATTTGAATGACTCTGTTCCATTAAGTTAAACAAGAACTTGCTGAGTAGCAGGTCATAAAAATGAAAAGGCAGAGCACTTCCTGTAGGGAAGCTGAGATCTAGAAAAGGTAAACATAAAAATAAATGTAGCTCATGTCTCTCTTGATAAATATCCTATATTTTGGAAATAAAATTAAAAGGATTCAAGTCTCTCCTATCATATCCCCTGGGGAATCTATTGCCTGTCAGTTTCTGAAAATTCCTGGAAGATGTGTCAACATGGTCAGTTTTGGCTTCAGGTTTGGAGCCTGAGTTCCTATCCTGCCCCACACTTGATCTAATCTCCTGTATCTATTCTGTCACTCTAGGGCTAGCCATGAAAGCCAAGCCCTCTCTAGAGAGGCTGTAGAGCACAGAGTTTGTTTGGTGACAGACTCTATGCTCAGGATTGAAGTCTAGCTAAGACACTACCTTTGTAAATAGGTCAAGTAACTTAACCTCAATTTTCTCATTTGTAAAATGGGATAAAATTGTTTTAATTATGTTTTCAGGAAAGTAAATGTGATAATTTAAACAACTACTTAACATAGCGTGTGACATGTAATAAATAGTCAATATATTGTTTGCCAACATTTTTAAAAGTCATTATACTGGCATTTATGCGCACAGCACATACTCTGGAGGCCTGGGTGTTGGGAAGAATTTATTTCATTGCAGAAACACAAACCCTTGGCTAGTAGATATCCTTGTTTGCTAAAACCACATCTATTAAAACAAATTTTTTTCACTACACTACAAAAGTAAATTGTATTACATGGTAATAAATGCACTATTACAAAATACAAGTAGAGAAGAGGCAGTGATTAACTCTGTCTTGAGAAGGGGGGAAATGGAAGAATTCAGGAGATATTTGAATTCAGTTTTGATGCATGAATAGGAGTTTATCAAGTCAACGAGTTCAAAAGATCATTACAAGTAGAAGTAAAGAAATGTTATAAATGTCTTAATTTTTTATTTACTTAATCATTTCATAGAATGCTTTTTTGACATCTAGTACATGAAAGGCATTTCCTTAGGACCTAGGGTTATAGGAGATGATAAAACTGGTGTGAAGGCAAACACTGAAAGGGCACAATGTGTTTATAAGAACTGGTGTCATGTTCCCTGGGAGTATATACCAGGAAATCCTTACCTGGTCTGACATCAAGTTTCCTTGAGGATGTTACATTTAAGTTGACACTCTGTCAGGCTCTACTTTCAAAATATCCAGAATCTTGTACTGTCTCACCGCCACACTACCACCATCCCACTCCAAGTGACCATCATCTTTCCCATGGAAAGATCACATCTCTTCTCCCCTCTCTCCCTACAGCCTACTCTCATCACAGCAGCCCAAGTGATCCTGGTGAAACGTAGAGCCAGTTTATGACACTTCTTAACCCCAAACCTTCTCATGACTCCTATCTTGCTCAGACTAGAATCAGAGTGTTTATAATGTCAGCGAGAGTCCTCCATGGGCCGTCCAGTCCTGCTCCCTCTCTGAAGAGCCCCCTTCCTTGCTCCTGTGCTCCAGCCATTCTGACATTCTTGCTAATCTCCCAACACACCAAGCACGCTCCTTCCTCAGAGTCTTTGTGAGTGCTGTTCTCTGTCTAGAACGCTCTTTCCGAAGATTTACGCATGAATCATTCTCACCTCCTTCAGCTATTTTCTCAAGTGCCATTTTGAAAACTGTATATTGACCACACTCTATAAGAATCATCACCACTATCTCAGAACTCCTTTGCCCTCACCCTGAATTATTGCTGCCCAATAGTATTTGTTGCCGTTGAATATATTTCACATTATATATTTATTTATTCCCTGTCTTTTTCCTCCCATGAACTTACTTATGTGTACGACCTATGTTTCCAACAGTGCTGGTTACATGGGAAGCTCTCCCTAAATGTTTGCTGAGTAAGTGGATCAATACATGAGAAAAAAGTGAGCTTTAGACAAATAAGGTGGACGGCTGCTTGGGGAGGCTTCCAGGAGGTTGCTTGGGGAGGAACAGCAAGTTCGTTGGCTCTGAGCTTGAAAATACTCACTCACTTGGAAGGAATAAAACAAGTTCAACCTGGATGGAGTAAAGAAAGCGTAGAAAATAAGAGCTAGATGACCTTTTCTCTTATCCTCTATGGTTCTACTGCAAGAATTAAAAATGAGATTCACTTGTTTTTGATTCTGTGGTGGTCAATGGTAGGTGCTTTAGGATTATAAAAAGCCTAGATTACAGCTATACAGTAGAATATTTTGTTTGTAAAAAATTTCTGCCTTACTGTGCTGACTTTGTAGGTTCCATAAATAATAATTTTGAAATAATTTCATATTCTTATTTGATGGAGAATACTCTTTAGGGAAAAATCCTTTAGGTTCTAAAATAAAAAAAATGGCTTTTTTTTTCTTCTAGTGAGAGTGCAGGGGAGGGAGAGGGAAGAGAGAGAAAGATTGAGAGAGAGAGAGAGAGAGAAACATCAATGTGAGAGAGATCGGTGGGAGATCAAGCCTGGAACCAAGGTACATGCCCTTGACTGGGAGTTGAACCCTCAACCCTTCAATCTGGGGGCCGATGCTCTAACCACTGAACCAAACTGGCCAGGGCAAAAAAAAAAAGTGGCTTTCTTAATCTGCTTTTTCCTTCTGACCAATTTTAGGGACTTTCTCACATTTTGTGGTCAATGTCTGCAAGACATTTTTGAAATGCTTTAAAATATTATATTTTTTTCCCCCTTGGCTATGAGGTTCTTTTTGGCTGCTTCTTTTGAGAAGCCTGAGGAGTTTCCTTCTGGCAGATGGCTTCCTACACTGAGTGATGAGTGCATCTCATCTGTTTCGGGGACCAGAATTTTGAGCTCTGCCTGGCAGTCCTGGAACATGAGCTGGCCACTGTCATCCACAATCTGAAATGAAAAGTTCATGCTTGAAAAACACACGTGGTGAAAGAAAAAATTTCTTTTTATTTAAATGTGGGAATAAAATATAAAAAATATACATATTTTCCTACATGAAAACTCTGCTGGAATGGTTGAATTAGGAAGAAAATAAATGTGTAAATATACTTATGAAGCTAGGAAGTGTTACTGAAAGAAAGTAGACTGAAAACTTTTGAGTAACTTCATATTTTTACTTGAAAAATGCTTACTGGCTTCTTTTCTTAAGCTTAAATCATTTATTCATGAGGCAAAAACATTCTCTTTGAGTTGGAGCTACTTGCAATCTAATCAAGAGGACCTGGAGGAAACAAAGAAATTGGACACTACATGGTGATTTGCATAAATTTGTCCCCGTGGGCAGCTGGGGCCTTAGGAGCATGGCTGCTGGTGCTGCTGCTGCTGGTGGGGACGTGTCCGAGGAAGAAAAAGTGGTCGGCAGCCCACTTTGAGTACAGGATGACATTGCAAAGCATGGAAACAAATGAGGTGCTGAGGCTTGTGGTGGACGAGTTGGAGCGAGAGGAGGCCGGAGTGCAGAATCCCTAATCTTTTTGAGAAAATCGTCAGTCATTGAAAGTGAATGCCATGCTCAGATCTTCATTTCATTTATTTGTATTTCACAAGCAATTCAAGGGCAGGTAACCTCGACATTACAGGGACCTATATAATGCAAAGCAAGTCTTATAACTCGTTCAACTCTCAGGAATAATAATTTCTCTCTAAAGCTGCTTCATGTAGAGAGATTTAAGTGTTGTATATAAAGTTAAAAAAGTAACAAAGAGAAAAATCATAATTATAATAATTTTGGTAATAATAACATGACAAACAGAAGTGAGCTGGGGGGCATGTTGATTGTTTCTTTCATAGCAATGAATCGCTAGATAACATTTGGAGTTTATAGGCTAAGATTTAGTTTTAGACTGAGATTTAGTCATGTGATTACCTGGAAGTCATTACCTGCTAAACTGCTCCTTAACCTGCTTGTGGAGAGTTGACGCTGTGTTTAGAAAGCAAGGCGGGGAATGCACTGGGGAAGAGAGGAGTAAACCTGGGTGAAATGAGGGGTGGCTCAAGGTGTGAGGAAAATAGTGGGGAAACGAACAGTTCGGAGTCTCATCCCCACCATGTCCCGGGCCACAAAGAAGGGACCTGTAGTGAAACGGATGGAAAGGATGAGGGACAGCTATGAAACTTCAAACTGGTGTCCAAGTGCTAGCATCAGGAGCTGGCGGGGAAAGCAGGTGCCCATTACTTTGCTCGTATTCCAGAGAGAAGACGAACCCAGATGATGATGCTTCCACTCGAAAGCTGTGGATCGTCTAAAGTAATAAAGTAGAAGAGGTGTATAAGTTGTGATGTAGAGGGTTTTTTGAAATCAAAGCTTTGGAGTGGAAGAAGAAGCCGGTTAGGTACCTGGAAATGGGCCCAAAGATGAGACAGGGTGGAGTGGGGTTGGGTTAACCTAGAGAGTGGAGCGCAGAGCTCCACGTGATATGTGTAAACTAGGACATGGAAAACTTGATGTGCAATCCAAACGTAATCTCAGCGCTTTGCTAAAAATGTCTACGCATGCGACACTCACTTATATTTATTATGATTCATGCCTTATTTCTTTAGTAACTTCCTGATTTTTAAGTTCTTAATAATCTTACCTTTCATACTGCAAGATGTCTCTTTACTTCATTTCCAGAGGATCCAGTAGAGAGAGGTAGATAGGTAAAGAGAAAAGGGGGAGAAAGAGAGAGAGAAAGAAAGCTCATGCACGTAGCCCCTAAGCTCATGCATGATAAAGACCTTAAGTGATAAACTGTGCGACCTTTAACTTAGACAGGTAGACAGACATGCTTAACTAGGTATGCTCCAATCACTTTTCATTAAGTTCTGTAAATTAATAAATAAAAATACTTTGAAGATTTCCATTGAATTCAGCTATATTTTCCTTCCTCAATGGGACTGAAATCTTTCCAAGTCTGAAGTTTATGGCTTTTGTCCCATTTGATTTACATGAACAAAAAGAAAAATCTTAACAGTACTTTTTATAAGCGGAGAAGCACATTTCTTCTATTTTCATATAACTCACAAATAGCTAGACAGATTTTACTTAAGCCTTCAAAAGAAATTCCATTTTAGACTAGACACTAATGTGGAAAATTTGAGGCCAAATGATTCGACTTTTTAAAGTCATAACTAGGAGAGAGTGACAGAGAGAGGAGGTGTGTAAAGTAATTTATAAATTAATTGTATTATTTTTTTGAATTATTGCTCTAAAGTTTATATATATGTAAAATTTACTTTCCAATATTATGCAATGCTTATAGTGCACATATATTCACTACTTGTTTAATATATATTTTTATATTTAGTTGAATAATTATTTTTGTTTCTGGAAAGCATACAGGTTCATATTTTCTCTAAATTACATAATTTAAATGCAACTTTTAAGAAAATCAAAGGCAACTTTTATAATATTATGACAAAAAGCAGAAGATGCAGCTTGAATATATGTTAGTTTAACACTAAACATTCACAAAATGTGAGGGAAAGAAAAAAAACAAAGACCAGGTTCACCAGACACAGTTTCTTCTGTGTGTCGAACGCCCGTAGACTTCAAAGGGTTTACTGCTCAGAAACCAGACTCATACGGGAGTGGGAATAAAAATCTGCCGACAACTGCCAGTTGCAGAGTCTCAGCCAACTTCTACAAACTTGGGAGTTGTCCTCTTTGATTTTTTATCAGTGAAAAATGTCTGGAATGACTGAAGACACTTCTAAAGTCTTTTTGCTTCTTTACATTTGTATGGACTAAAATAAGTTGGGAAAATTAGATTTTCATTAAATATGTCCCAAGGCGTGGTGTGTTAATCTCTTATATTTTCTTCCGGGACAACTAAATTTTTTAAATTTTTGTATATTTACTAGAATCATAGTGTTTCAGGCTTTGAAAGCTTTTGGCAATTATAGTGTTATGTTAATTTGTTTTATAGGAAAAGATGCTTTGAAGTGCATTTTTATTTGTGTTTACACACTCCATCCCTTCTTCCTGTCCCGGGTGTGATACGTTTCCAGACTATCATCTGCTTTCCACCAGTGAAACAGTTTTCAAAAACATTACCAATGGCTTTGCTTGCATTTTTCAGCCAGTTACTTGACCACATTAGGAGTAGAAAGTGAATTTGGGCTGCAGACCGTAGAGAACAATGTTAGCTTTGATGGAAGCTATCAACACAGAAATATAGCACAGCCCAAACGTGTATTCTCTTTTGTTCTTTTGAACATAAATACCTATGAAAGAAGCAAAGAAGTAAATGATAAATCTGAGCAATCCTAAACAGACAGCAAGAATAAACATCCTCACTGCCAAGTGTTTGTCTCACATGTACCATTAAATTTGCTGGATGAGATGCACTTGAGGGGGGGAAAAATGAGTAACTCATCAATAACACAGTTTAATGTAAATATGTGTCTTACTCTCCTTCATTGGAAAGTGTTGCTGCATGGGTGTTTGCAGATGTGTATTTGTGTGTAAAGTTTAGAGTAACTTAAAGGTGGGTTTGTGGATGTGGCTTTTATAGAAGCAATTGAGCTCTCTTGCCTATGAACCTAGAATCTAGTATCATGCAAAGCCACTGGGTAGACTTGACAAGGATACGTATCTCTATTTTTTTTTTTATGGTGCCAAAATGATTTTTGTAGCATAATGAATTATTTGCTAGTTTCATCCACACACTGCAAAACAATCAGCTTGTTTCATTTTTGTTCTTTGGATTTAGGATTTGTTACTCTAACTTGCATACAATGCAAAATATTTTTGTTTTATTGTAGAAACAGCTTTGGGAGAGTTTTACTGCCCCTTCTATTGTAGTCTGACAGCTGCAACGAGTACACACATCTGCCATATTGATGTCAAGTGGTACACAGTCATCCATCATAACAGCTGTTGTTGGCAGATCATTTCAAGTATCCTGGGGATGGATGGAATATAGATGATCATTGCACCAAGTATATAAAGCTGGGTTTATTGGTTTTGACACTGGTTCCTTATCAAAATACTTTGTGTATTCACCTTAGTACTTCTCTAATGCTAAAAATTAGGTTACAAAATGAAAAGTAAATGTTTTCTTATCTAATTATCCAAAAATTCAAGAATGCTGAAAATGCTGCTGGTGTTACAGATTAGTGCGAGAAAAAAAGTTTTGTTGAAAGAACACTTTTTGCATATGCTGCCTACTTGAAATATATCATAACCTGAACTTAAAAATGTATATACAACTATAATAATGTGTTTTATATGTAATGTACTACAGAAAAATATACAAAATAATATATCAAATTGAGTGAATATATTGGTTAAATTCTGGTGTTATACAATAGGCCAAACACTGCTTTAATATTATTTATAAAGTCTCTGTATACCTATATATCTCCATTACTATCTCTGTTAGACCAGATGCCACTTCTCCTATAGAATCACCCTTGCATAGTAAGTATGCTATGTGTTATGTGCGTTTGGTCAGTTTTGCTTCTGTAAAACCAATATTTTTAAACAAAGTAAAAAGTGTATTTGAGAATTTAATATTAAAATGGAAATGTATTAAACACACACACAAACTGTAGGGTTTGTAAGCAGATTTGATCAATCTGGTTAGAACTAAAGGAGGCAACTTCAGTGAAAATAAGTTATTGGTTATGTGGAGAAATTACAAAGATGAAGATGTATTTTGGGGTAATTATCACAAGGGAAAGATTGTTGGGGGCAGTTATATGGTTTGGCATTGTATAATTCTATTTTCCGCTGTTTATAATTTTTTCTTTGTCTAAAGTCATCACAACCAACTATTAATTTTTTTGGGGGGGAAGAAGCTTCTATGAATAAAAACCCTCAGAACTCAGAAATTTTGCAACCTGCCTTTTAGACACACACAGGGAAGAGAGAACCTCTATGACAATATGATGCCAGGCCTTATTTGTCATATATCAATTCTATAAGAATAGAGTATTTGACTCCATATGATGGTCATGTCTGTGGAGTTCTTCCCTGGGTATAGGCACATTAAAAGAGGTCAAGCAGTTCAAAGTTACTTTTTTTTCCCCTCTATCCACACCCCTTTTAGTGATCTTACCCAATCCCACGGCTTTAAATTCTGTCTGTATATGCTGATGACCCAGATGCATCTCTCCACCCCAGGCTTCCCTTTTTCCCTTGTGTATGTAAATGTAGCTGATCAAACTATTCATTTCTTTACCCAGTCCACTGTTCCTTTGGTCTTCCTTATCTTAAAAAAGAAAAAAAAAAGTTATTCTATCAGTTGCTTGAGCAAAACAATTTCAGTTATTCTTCATTATTCCCTTCTTAAAAAATGTATACCTCCCATCCAGTCCACCAGCAAACCCCACTGACCTTTCCATCAAAATATACTCAGCATCGAATCACTTCTCAGCTCCTGCATTACACTAATCTTTCTCCCCAGGACTATTTCAATAGCTTCCTAACGAGCTTTCTCCTTTCAACACTCTACAGTATAGTCTCAATATAGTAGTCCAAATTTTAGAAAAGTTTGAATTTTAAAACTCTAATCAGATTGTGTCTCTCCTCAACTTAAAATAATAACTTTCCATTAACTCTCCTCAACTTATAATAACTTTCCATTTCATCCTAAGTAAAAGTCAAAGTTCTTACAGACTCCCAAGTCCTACATGGTCTCATTCTCTGTTCCTCTCAAACGTCATCTTCTAAAATTTCCCTTGTTGCACTGGCTTCTTGCTGTTTCTCAAATATGCTGGGCATATTTCCACCTTAGATTCTTTTCACTTTCTATACTTTTGCCTGGAATATTCTTTATTGCAGTCATGAATAGATATATGCATGCCCAACTCACTCATTTTTGGGGGTTTCCACTATGCAAGGTTTTCTCTAACCACCCGATTCTAAATCATCTTCATCTCCACAACCACACTCTATCCTCTTATCTTACTTGAATCTTTTTAAACATCTTTTTATCACCATCTGGTATTTTATAGCCTATATTTCTTCACTAAAATCAAAGTTCCATGACAGTGTGGATTTGTCTTGTTCTCTAATATAACTTCAGAGTCTAGAAGAGTAGCATAGTATATAGTAGGAATTCAATAGTTTACTTGAACATATTACTTTAATGTCATTTGTAAAGTCTCACTGAGTACTAAATGTATTCAAAAGGTTACTATTTGAACAAGAAGAAATAAATAGCTTTTCCAATTTCTTTTTTACAATAGAACTGATGTGGATTTTTTTCCCCAATAAAGAAAATAGTGGTCTTAATTCAATCAACACTGTTCTTGTTGGCAAAGAAAAACTTTCTGTGCACAAGAGGCAACTTGACCTCTAACTAATTTCTCCTACTCTCCTCTGCAGACAAAAAGGAAATGTATTTTTTTTTTTTTTTTTTTTAGAATATGCATAGTTGAATTAAAATCTCCAATGGGAAACTGAGATAAAATGTTTGAAAATACTGAGATGAGTCTATATATTTCCATATGTTCTTGGGTTCGTTTTCTTATTGATGTAAGATAATTTATGATTATTTGATCAAATGCATTATTTTAAATTAAGATCATGAAGAAACACTTCATACAAGGAATGAGAAACAGAAATAAAGATATCAGAATATTGTGTGCCAAGATAAATTTTAAATCTTTTCTATTTTATAGCCAAAATACATGCATTTTCCCTCCTCAATTCTCTGAAATGGGAAATTTCTGAGAAAAATCCAGGAATAAAATAAATCTGAGGTGTGAGGTCACAGTAACCTGATTTAGTGCAGAAGGTGAGCAGGCTGATAAAACACATTTTTTGAAGATCCAAATTTTGTTTTCTTCTGACCAGAAAGATACTTTCCTTTTCAGACACCTTCATATGTGCACTGTGGGATGTTTTGGATTTTGTTGAAGACTGATGTAACCATTGTTGGGCAGGTTACCCATGACTTCATCCAGAGAACAAATGACAGTTAGGAGATTTAGTATGCATATGTAATGATTTGCCACATATGCAGAGAATTAAATGTCCCAGGCTGCTCTTATGTTCCATGTAAGATCTGTTGTTTTGCTTGGTACTTGACTGTAGAAAGTAGCCGAGTTAAGAGATTTTAAGAACATGCAGAAACGATCCTAATGGCTTCCATATGTGAAGACATAGTCTCAAGAAGTGACTGATAAATGTATGTATGAGCACTGATCTAGGAATCTGAAGACCTGGATTCTGGGGCCCAGATCCATTACTTCCTAATGACATGCATGGGTGGCCTTATCTTTGAACCTAAGATGTCTCATTTTCAAAATGGGGAGAAAAATCATTGTTTTGCTTATGTAAAGCTTTTTGTAATATTAAAAGGCATAATAAAACAGTTGGCAAATGCTAAGAAGAGTTTATACATTTTTACATGGATAAAATGAGTGTTCACTGTGGATTGTATGGGAACAGGATCAAGGACACAAAAATTCCATGTTAAATTAAAAAGTCAACACATAACTGACAAAGTTAGACATGTGCAAAAGGCAGCATAAACATAAAATATTTCTAGTGCTGGAAGCAAGAAAAGCAAGACAATCTTGGCCAATTTAGCACATTGAAAGCCAGTCAAGAGCAATTCTTTTCCAACAGAGAGCTACAAAATCAGAAAACAATTAATAAAATAGCAATAACTACATAGCTATCAATAATTACTTTAAATATAAATGGGTTAAATGCTTCAGTCAAAAGATGAATGGATAAAGAAGATGAGGTACATATATGCAATGGAATATTACTGGGCCATAAAAAAGAACGAAGTCTTACCATTTTCGACAGCATGGATGGACCTAGACAATATTATGTTAAATGAAATAAGTCAGACAGAAAAAGACAAATACCATATGATTTTGCTTACATGTGGAATCTAAAAAACAAAATAAATGAACAAGAAAGCCAGAAGCAAACTCGTAGGTATACAGAACAGACTGATAGTTGTCAGATAGGAGGAAGGTTGAGATGGCTGTGTAAAAGGATAAAGATATTAAGAAGTACAAATTGGCAGTTACAAAATAGTCATGGGGATATAAAGTGCAGCTTAGTTAATAATATTGTAATAACTATACATAGTGTCTGGTGGGTGCAAGACTTATCAGAGAGATCACTTTGTAAGTTATATAAATGTCTAACCACTATGCTGAACACCTGAAACTAGTATAATATTGAATGTCAACTGTAATTGAAAATTTAAAATTTAAAAAAGGCAGTTCCTTTCAGAATGTTCAAAGAGAGAATGTGTTCTTAGAAGAAGGATGATGCCTTAGGGTGGGTTTACCAAAAGTAGACCCTTAATGAAGCTTGGTTTACAAATTACCTATAAGGAAAAATTTCTTTAAAAATGTTAAGGAAGTAGGGAAGTCAGATTCAAGGAGAAGAGGTAAATGGAGTCTTGTCAACTCAAGTCCCACAAAGGGTAATTTTGGCTGAATCCCACAGGAGAGATCTTCAGATCCTGTAGGTCACATCTAGAACTTGGCGGGGGGGGGGGGGGTGTGGATGGAGTAAGAGAGCAATCTTCTCAGTGTTTATCATTAAGAATCTGTCCCAAGGGACACACTGAATCTGAGAAATTGAATGGAGACCCTATTTGTAGCATGGTTGTAGGTAGACATTTTTTAATATCCCTTTGCTTGGTCATTCACACATTCTATGGAATATATATATATATAGTATACACTATGTGCCGCATTCTGAGTGAGACACCAAAGGATATCTCTAGGAGATGACCATGTGGTGCAGAAGACAGCATTAGAGGAGAATTTATAACACCCAGGTTGAGTGTTATGATATCTCTTGGGCTTTACCTGATTTCTGACACATATTACTGAAGAGAAATCAAAGCAGAAAACAATCAATAGTGCTATCCAGGTTTCTAGTTCTAGCTCCATCATTCATCACTGTGTGACCCTGGTCAAATTACCTAATGTCTCTCTATGTCAATAATTTCATCTGCACCATGGTGATAACTCTATCCAACTACTAGTGTGTTTTTGTAAAGACTGAGACCATACTTTAAAAACAAAACAAACCTGGCCTAGCATGGCTCAGTAGTTGAGCGTCAACCTAGAATCCAAGAGACTGCAGTTTGATTCCCAGTTGGAGCACATGCCTGGACTGCTGGCTCGATTTCCAGTTGGGGGCCTGCAGGAGGCAGTCAATCAATGACAACTCTCTCATCATTGATGTTTCTATCTCTCTCTCCCTCTCTCTGAAATCAATAAAGATATATTTAAAACAAAACAAAACAAAACTTGGAAGACTGTTAGGAAGCTATTACTTATTTCTATTAAATATTCAATTCATACAAGTAATCTTCATTTTTCTGATTCTGGTTTTGCCGAGAATGCTGAATATAATTTGTTTTTTCATCTAAATCTGCGTAGAGGAGTAAAAAGTACTGGTGAAAGGGTGGGAATGACTTAGTCTCCTGGCAGTTATATTTCTCACTATAAATCAAACTTCAGTTTTATAGACCAATGGCAGAATAACATGTTGTTAACATCTTTACTGCATCTCCAAGTAGGGTGGGGTCTGGTAACTGGAGGATTCTTTTCTTCTTGTTCTCACAAAATCTTCTTCACTGTAATGGCCTCCCTCATTCTTAGAGGAGGTACTGAGGGGTACACAAGTGGGATGCACATTTAGAGTTAGAGGGAGCAGAGCTCTTATTTACATACTCAAGACAGCTGCAAGTCAGAATCCTTGAAGTGGATGGGCTGTATTGCCTTCTCTTTATCCCATTGGTGAGGGAGGGATTCTTGCTCTGTACTTATGGAGGTGGCTGAACAAACACTGACCCTGGACAGAAGAGATCAGCAGCAGTTTCTTAGCCATGTATACTCACAGCTCAAGGGGAAGGACCCTGCATGCCATGAGGGCCACGCAGGGTCACCCTCAGGAACAGAATGAACTACCAGGGGCTCTGGCAGGCAGACTTTGTAGTATCAGAGGGTGTAGGCCTCTTGGTACTGGTGGGAGAATGTCAATGAATTGTTAAAATAATTCTGCATGCTGGCAAGAAACCAAAAAATCCTACTCAGTGTCAAGCAGAAATTGCACCTGGTACATTGGATAAGGAGGGTTGTTTGGCCAGAGGACCTCATCTGCTGGAGCAGAGTGAGGAGGAGAACTTTTAATTAGACCATCCCAGGCCCTCTGGCTTTCAGTAGTTGTCAAGGCATCACACAATTTTGAGCCTTAACTTTAGGTCTTACGCCACTGATGGCTACAGAGGAAGAGTCTCAGGGAAGAAGAGGCTCCTTGGTAAGTCATGGTAAAGATAACTTTGGGGAGAACTGTATGTTTGCTGGAGACATTGTTCACTAATTATTGTAGGTGTGTGAGGTAAAGCCTCTTCCTCCATCTCTCCTCTAAAATCTCTAATAACATCTATTTTATTAGGCAGGATTTGGTGCATGTAAATCACTAAGGTGACAACAGTAAAGCTCTCCTGAGGCTGGCTCCAATGTTGGCATAGGATTAGAGTAGAGGCTGCCTTTGTGCATTGTGGTCACTTCGATCAGTGTTTTCTGAGCTTGGTTTTCTGAGTCTATTATCTGTTTTCCAATTTTGTCAGCACCCTAAAGCTCACAGCCTGGTGTTTAGTCATTTGCTAAAGTAAATGTCAATCAATGAGCCTTCTTGTCTGATACCCTCTGTGGACTATGTACTTTCTGTATCTGACATGTGATCATTCTAAATTAAATCTGCTAATACTGAAATGCACTGGCTACTTTTCTTCTCTGGATTTTTTTCTGGTCCAGATTATTTTTTCTTTCATTTGTAACTTCTTTACAAGTTACACAGCAGGAAACAAACATTTTAGAAAATTAACTATCTCACTTTTCCATTAAGTATTTTTGCACAACTAACTTTGAGCAAAATTTTGTCCATAAACTGATTTTTATCTTTCAAGTAACCTATCTTTAACTTTGTGTTGGAACATTCTCTTAAAAGAACATCATTAACATTTCCAAGGAATGCATCTGTGATTGCACTGAAGTAAACAAGAAAGAAAATGCAGGGAAGAATAGGACTCTAATTCTTATTCAACTTCAATGTTTCCAGACAGGAGAGAGAGTGCACAGATCTCAGGCCAGACTAACGATTTTATGCATATTTACATAATTATATAAAAAAACCTCTTAAAAAATCTACAGGTATCTCTAGGCTATGGATAGGTCTTCAAAACACATAGATGGAGTAGAAAGGGGTGGAGAAAGGATGCAGATGTTAGAGGAAGTTCAGGGAAGAGTCTCAGAAAAATGTGAGTTTCCTGATTGTCTCTTTTTATTCTCTTTACCTTTTGTGTCAAATTGCCAGAGACTTTTTCAAGTTTATCTGACTCATCAACAATTTTTTTTAACTTCCCAGAAAATAAGTGGTGAACTTTGTGGTATATACCTGACCCATAATATAACTTAAAAATCTGTTAATCTTAACATTGACCTACTTTGACCTTTCCTCCATTTTCTTTTTTGTTTTGTTTTTGAGGATGTGGTGGGATTTTGTTGTTTAGATATTCCTAACCTCTTCTCCATCTCTCTGTGGCAACATTTCCTCATTTTGCCTTGGACAGATGATCTCTCACCATTTTTACCCAATATATTGACCCTTCCCTAGTACTTCAAGAATGGAGTACATAACCTAAGAATAGTAAAGATATCTATTTACCCTGGATAGTTATTGGTTCAAGGATGAGCTCATGATGAAAGAGACATCTTCTCACCTGTCAGCATACCTGTGATAAAGGACAAAAATGAAATGTAAGTCTATAAATAGGGGTAGGGGAGGTAGGCATATCTGATTAACTGCTTCTATTTGAAGGGCTCAAGATCATGCCTCTGTCAATGACTAATAGATATGGGCTATAAATGTCTGGGTCCCTTGCCCCAACCAGGACAACTCCAAAGGGTCATCTCAAAAGAGCACCCTACTAATCCTGAAGAAGCAAGACATTCAAAATTCTTCCTCTTGTGTCCAGAATTTACAATATAGAAAAACAGTTCTTAAAAAATAAGCTCTGATGCTTATGAAAAGTAACACTTTATTTTCTAATCAAGTACATTAATCACATTTTTACTTTGTAGCCAAGAATAATCACATAAATCTTTGAGCAAAACGTAGATTCTTTGAATAAAATAATAAAATAATAAATAAATAAATAAGTAAATAAATGAATGAATGAATAAATAAATAAATAAATAAATAAATAAATAATAGGAAAAAGCAAAGGCATAGTCTTCACTTTGAATTTTACTGATCTCTGGAACAGTAGCTTCCCTTGAACTGAGAACCATAACAGAATTAAGGAAAGATATTTCCATCCCAGAGACCAGACATTTGGAGAGCAGCCATTGTGAATATAAATCGTGAGCCTGGCCAAGTATTTTATTTCTTATTGGATTCTTGATGATTTCTGACTCTCATCATTTAGTGAGTCATGACTGACAGTGTATATGTGCATCTGCAGTCATTGATTCTGAGAGAAATTTCTCCCTGGATCCCTGCTGCTTTCTTTGGAACATACCAAGAGGGAACATTCTTTTAGTCCAAGAAGCTGCTGAAGCTGAAATGGAGAACCTCAGACGGTAAGGCTCATTTTACCCTGCACATCAAAGTGTACAAACTGGTTCTAGGTCAGGGTCATATGAAGAAAAGTCTGACTTGGGTCCTGCTGATCATTCTAGAATTGCTTTGGAATGCACACTTGAGATCACAAAAGCTTCATGGGAAACAGAATGTAAACATGCAAAGGGCACAGGATTTGAAGTCAGCAGTCATGGGTTTCAGTGCAGGGTTGGACCCTTAGCTGTATTATTGGGTGAGTCATTTAAATTCTCCAACCTCAGTCTCCCTTTTGGCAAACAAAAAACAGTAATATAAATCTATATAGCCAGATTAGTGGACATTTCAAGGACAGCTGGATTTTTATGTGAAATCATCCAAATTATATGGTCTTCACTGATCTTGTAATAAAATGTCTGCTTCCAATTCTTTTTTCTCCTCTGTTTTTCAGTCCTTGCTCCATACACTCCATGAAAACGGGTGATAACAACTCTCAGGAATCCATGTCACTAAACACAATAGAAATTTTTCAGTCTGTATCTTACTTGACCTCTAAGTGGCCTTTGAATATCTCAGCCACCCTTTCCTTCAATTTTCTTTCTTTGGTGTCGTTGACACACAATTTTGCTTTTCTCTTATAACTCAGATGCTCCTTTTCAGTGTCCTTTTAGGACTTTCCCCCTAAAACCTGGTACTCTTCCAGGATTTCTTATCTCAATGCTCATGGTTAACACCTATTCAGTTGTGCAAGCTAGAAACAGAAAGGAATTGACTGACACTGTTATTTTCCTCCTTCACACCTGGAATTTCTAATCCATGTGATTACATATCTCTTAAATCTTCTACTTTTCTCTATCTATGTTCTTGTTACCCGGGTCCAAGCAATAACCTCCACTCTTTTTCCCTTTTAATGCGTTCAACAGACAGATTGATTTGTTAAACAAAAATTTCATTATGTCCAATTCCTGCTCAAAACCATTCATGGATTGTTAACATTTTAAGGGGAAAAGACTTTTTTAATGTTATCATTCTAAGACCTGCCTCTTCTTTTCACTAACTTTACCATGAATTGCTTTTTATCTTACACTCTACCCTTTGACCTTCTGTTAGTTCCTAGAATTCACCAGGGTTTTTTCTGCTTCAGGTCTTTGACCTGGACCACACACGACTTTTTTTGACACTCCTCCAAATTCTCAGTCCCTAGAACTCATTGCATAGATGTCAGTGCATGCATTACTTCCACTGCAAAGACTTTACTGACCCTCCAGACTTGGTCAGATTCTTGCACTCTCATAGAAGTCTACATTTTCCCTTAAAGGCACTTGGGATAGTGTATAATCACATTTATGTCATTGTTGGGTTACTGTGGTCTCCAAACTAATCTGAAAGCTCCACAAAGATTCATAATATATATTTTATTCAAAATTATATTCCAAATGCTCAGTGTAGTTCCTGGTATTTAGAAATGTATAAATAAATACTGAGTAAATGAATGAGTTTTACTTTTATATTGTAATTCTTTACATATATTTAAAAATTACAAAAGTATTTTTGGTGATATGTAATAATAACAACAGCACGTCCCTTCTCCCACCCAGGTTTTGCATCCGGTGGCATCATCAAATCCATTCTGCTGTCTACAGGAAGCACAACACTTGGATAGATGTTTATTTAAGTATTATGTTTAGAGAAGTTAGAAAATCATTTATGTCTTTTTCTATTAAAGCACCAGGGAAAAGCATTTAACTATGTAATTTTAGAGTCTAGAATAAATGTCACTGTTTAGGGAAAGAATCATGGGATGCTATTTATTTCCATCATTTGTGTTTCATATAAGCTACTTCCTTACAAACCCAGCACAGATCCTTGGTCTATTACTTAGAAGACCCCTTTGATCACAGACTCGAAGTTCTTTGTTTTATTTTCTATATGCCACATTATTATTATAATTCCAATGTCTTCATATGATGATCACTACATTTGAGATTGTAGAAGGACTCCTAAAAGAATCTTTAGACTCAGATGTCAGCCTTAGCTAGAATCTCAGTGCAGCTGGAAAATGCCTCTGCATGGTCCTGGTTAATGCCCTTTTGATTGCTCCTAGTGTGTCTTGCAAATCTTCCTGTTATTCCTCAAGATCCATACCCAGTCATTCCTGACCTCAGAAATCTTTTCGTCTTCACAAAGAAAATAACATGTAACTTTGATTAGATTTCTTACATATTAAAAACAAAGAAACCTTCCTATAATCTCTGTCCATCTCTAGATGCTGTTATTTATTCCTATTTTACCCTCCGATAGGGCCATGTGTAATATCTGACCACATTTATTCATTTCATATTCTCTTCCCAATCAATTGCAATCTGGCTTTCCCTACGACTCCACTTTTCAGTGGAGGTTGCCTATATCTACCTAATTGCTGTCTCCTATGCAGGGAAATATATAAATTTCCTTTTTCTTTTTTGATATCTAAATTATTGTTAACACCCATCCCAAGCTTTAAAAAAAAATCTCTCTCTTCACTTAAGATCTCTGACACTCATTGTCTCTTCTTCTTTTTAACTCTCTGCCCCTCAGTCTCCTTTAAGCGTGTCTCTTCTCCCACATTATAAAATGTGAAATTGCTATTGATTAATTGTCCTCTGCATTCTTCTCTTATGTTTCCATGGCATCCTAGCAGTTTCTTCTGCACCTGTGTTTGATCCCCGTCTCTGTGCCATGGCTCTATGGAGTGGTGGTGAATTGTTGAGCTCAGGGGATAGACAGCTTCATTAGAATTCTGGTGCTTCCACTTCTTAGGTGAGTGCTCATGAGCAAATCACTTTGCATCTTTAAAACTTGGTTATTTTCTTTATCTTCCCAGTATTAAGTTTACAGTTCCTCAGTAGAAGTCAGAAAACAGCTTTTCTAATATTTTTTAATAACTGAGGATACAAGATATACTATACACTTTGCTAATCTACTTATTTAAACCCATGATTTGGAAGTTGGTGATGCAGAGCGGCAGGTACATCTGGTACTGGTGTGGTTGGGAATATCCAGCTTCTGAATGCAGTGGCAAAAGTTCTAGCAGTAGCCTCCATGATCTGGTTACATATACATATATACATATACACATACATATACATATGTTTACATGTAGGTTTGCCCTGGTGTTAATAGGGTTGTCTCAAGAAGAACTTTTTCTCCAGTGAAGTTGGGGCCTTTGAGCTTACAATTTGCTGTGTGGATTTCAAGTCCTTGTGGAGCAGTGATAAACTAACTAATAGCCTTTAGTCCTTTCTGCTAAAATAGTTAAAGCAGTTTTGCCACAGGAAGCTTCCCTGCTCCTTCCTGTCTAATGAGAATATTCCTGCCTTGATGAGTTTAGAATGACCTTGACAAAAAAGATAACCTTGAAAGGAAAGAAGATTTTCCCAATGACACCATTTTCCCTAAAACTACTTCAGCAGCTCCAGACCTGTAATTAGAATCAGTGTCCTGGGGTGTGTATTAAGGTATTTACAAAATTAAACCTAGAAGGACAAGGATTACACACATAAGGATTATACAGGTTTGCTAATTTATATAACAAGAACCTAGAGTTGATGAATAGATTCTGTGAGTATAGATTCTGAAGAAAGAAGAATAATCTTAGATTAGATGGAACTTACTGATATAGGTTAATATACCAGTAGCTGGGAGTGGTTTTAATTGTATGCAGTGTTTACTGAGTGAAATCTGGACTTGGCGGCTGATGCTAAAATAATTTGATGTGTGAAAAGTACCTGCTGCAACCTTGACTAGGTGTCAGCCAGTTTTGGCCTTGGGAGCCAAACTGGTCAGTGGCTTATTTCTGTGTTTTATATTAATTTTTTTAATGGCCCATGAGGTAAGATTGTTTTTTATGTTTTCAAATAGTATCAATTTAAGTGTTTCTATAAGTACCCATATTATATCCTTTATTTTACCTTTTAGTCTAAAATATTTGCCATCTTGGCCTCTAAGAAAAAGTTTGCTGATTCCTCATTTAGGCTAATTCCAAAGTCATGGAAATAAGTATGAGGAACTGACTTTGTCCTGTACTACTAATTATTACCTGCTAAATTTGTCCCCCTAAAGGGCTTTCTTTCAGCTATGAGTGTGGCGGCTATGAGTTGAGGGCAGGGAGGAGTATGTCTAGAACACAGGGTATAGCATGAGACTATTATATCTAATAGTTAAATTTAACAAAAGATTATAGCCTAAAGATCTCAGATCTCTGAGAAATAGGGGTTTAGGTTATCTTACTGGGTAAAGAATCCTAACCAATTGAGGAAAACAGAAACATGCCTTAGGAAAAGGAGAAATGGTATAGTCTAAAGGCAACCTTATGACCACTTTCAGTATCTACACGTTTTCTTCTTTTGTGTGTTATGTATACATTTGAATATTGCAATAAATCTCCCCTCTTGTTCTCTTTCTCTTTTATATAGGGTATTTCGATCATGGGAAACATTACTTTCTGCCCCTTAGTTTATAGTATATTAAGCAACAAGAGAGAATCATGACAGAACTAGAAGAGTAATTACATCATTCAGAGATCCAGGATTTGGTGCTATTTTCTAGATTGATGAAACTTTGTGATGTCTCCTTTGGGGAGTGTAAGGAAGTTTTCATTTGAATAGTGATGGTCGAATTATAATAGAAAGAGTGTATTTGTTCTTGCTTGCATATTTAAATAAGAAAGAAATGTGTAAATATGAAAGATTAGACTATAATGGATTTTTGTAAATTATCTTTGGTTGTCTGCATCATTGAATACTATGCTGTAGGGCATTTCTTAATGTATAAGCCAATTCTGCCACAAAGTCAAAGCCACAAATTGACTCCCCCATAACCTGCTCTATTATTGGAGGGCAGGCATATTTCCCAACTCTGCAAATCATACAGACCTACTGGGGACTTTAATTTGGAAGCCAGTGATACAAATAAAGAGGTGACATATGGGATCTATCATGATGAGGGACCAGCAGTTACACTGAGTTTCCAAAAGTTGCAGGGGTCCCACTAATAGCATCCAGTGTTCAGAGTCCAAAGTGAGATATGCAATTTTGTGTGGCTCGACCCTGTGGTGGAGGCAGTAGTGTATCCAGGAGAAGGTTTTGCACTGTTATTTGGACTTTGTTTCTGGCTTCAGTCTAATCACCTGGCCCTCCTGGAGAGTCAGTGAACTGTTTAATATTTTATTTAATGGAATCTTTCCTTGTTAAACTAGCTAGAGTCAGTTATGCTTTTTTTTTTTTGTATTTTAAGAACCCACACTGACACACTCTTCTATAACATCTCAGCTATCAAAATTATCAAAAATTAGCTTTTGGCCTGGCTGAATGTGGCTCAGTGGTTGAACATTGACCTAGGATTCAGGAGATTGCAGTTCGATTCCTGGTCAGGGCACATGCTGGGGTTGTGGGCTCAATCTCCAGTCAGGAGCATGCAGGAGGCAGCCCATCAATGACAAATCTCTCATCGTTGATGTTTCTATCTTTCCTTCTCCCTCTCCCTTCCTCTCTCTAAAATTAATAAAGATATTTTTTTTTTAAAAAACCAAAAAAATAAAAACTAGCTTATGTGGTGTAACCAACCAGACTCAAAAGTTGGTGACATAAGAGAACAATAATTTCCTAGCTCACTATTCTGTGAGTCAGAATTATTTTCTAGTTTTACTTGGGGTTATCTATGTGGTTGCAGTCACCTGGCCAGTCAACTCAGTACTTACTGGTTTCCGATGACCTCACTCACATGACCGGTAGTTGGTATTGGCTGTCAGCAAGGGATGAGTGTGACTCGGGCATATGCCTACAGTAGGCCCTCTTAGGCTTCTTCCTGTGCTAAAAATGCAAGAACTTTCTAACTTCTGCTTTATTACATTTGATAATATCCTATTGGCCACAGCAAGTCACATGGCTAAGCCCAGATTTAATGGGTAAATAAATAAAATCACCTTGTAAATGGATGCACAACAGGGATGAAAAATATTCAACCTGTTTTGTAATCTCTCTTACCAGCATAGAATATTTTTTGTTTGTTTAATTTGAATCTCAGAATTTTGAACAAACTCTTTGAAGCTTCTATACTTTTCATCACTTTATGTATTTTCTTTTCTAGATTATAATTTCTCCTTAGTCTTCCTAGAGAAATTTCCAGGCAGTCTTGTTCTCATAGTTAAGATTCCATTTCTTCAAGCTGAATAAATTGACTTTTACCTCAATTCCCACAAAATGTTGTAGATCTACCGTTTATAGTTCTTTTTACACTTGCACTCCATCACAATTACTCAGAGGATGGAGATTTCCTAGGGTCCAATACAATGATGAACAAATGGTAGCTGCTCATTTGCTAAACTGCTACTGAATAAGGTTTTTATCCACAGTGTTGAGTTTCTCTTTCCTCTGGGGCTCATTAGTAATGACCATATCTTGGAAAAAATCTATCTTTAGAACTGAAGAATTTTTATGTTTCTATGAAGTTTTACTAAGTAGAAGCTATTATAGCAATACAAGGTTTAGACCTTTATTGTGCTGCTCATTATTAATCCAGATTCTTAGGAGCTAGAGATTTTGACTCTAGAATATATCTGAAGCATGTTCTGACCACCATAATCTCTGCACTGCCTTCTTTTTAATAAACCAAAAGATAATATAAAAGACAATCCCAGTGGCATACATTAATCTAATTTATTTAGATAGTCAAAGCTTAAACTTAATCTCTTTTTTACATAGATGGATTTCAATGTTTTATTTTTTTCCCTACTTTTAGAAGAGTGGAAAATAAATCATCCACTTCAATTCATTTCTTCTAATAAGCAGGATAGCATACTCATAAGCGGCCTATTTACTCTTCAGCCTTTTGTTGAACTTATTGAGGTAGGTGAATTACAACTCTTTCCAAAGACTTAGACTAAATATAAAATTGCATATATTCTGGCATTTCTTTTACCCTAAACAGATGAGAAACCATTTAGAATTTAGAGGGCTATTTAGGGACTTTCCCATTATCCTAGCATAGACAGAATATCTTGTTCTTTTCTCGGTCCCCTTCCCCCAACTTTCTTCCAATTCTGAGCCAGATCAGATAGGCATGAACTGGGAAGATCTTTCCTCACCCTCTTTATGGCAGGAGAATGGAAAATGCTCCATTGGTCAGGTTTGAGCTCCTGGCAGCTGCTGTGTTGGCAACAATTAGGGGAGATTTTGAACTAAACTTCTGGCTGCTGAAAGTTTTTGGATTTGGGGGTTTGATGTTATCGAAAAAATTCATCTGGTCAGATGCAGAAACATATTGTTTAATCTAGCAGGAATGTGAGCAGGTTGTCCTTCACAGTGCATTTTGGAGTGCTCTGACTTTTTTGCGGTGAAGTCTACAGTAGTTGCTCTGTGTAATTTGAGAAGGGTATGTCTGGGGACAGAGTACTCCACCACATTGCAGTTGAGTCTGTTTCAACCCTTAGGCAGATTCCAAAGAGATTTCTCAAATGAATGAACTGGGTTAAATTTCCTGGTTTCTTTTGCAACGTTTGAATTATTATACTGATCTTAAGCTAATTCCCTCTCCTAATAAGATTTCAGATTACTTAATTCAGAGATTATGTTTACACACACACAAATGAATTTTGTATAAGGATTTATTTATTTTACTCAGGTGAAGTATTTTGTTGATTAGAAACTATTATTTATGATAATAATTTTGACCAAAATTCACCAAATTCTTTATGTCTGTTATTTAATTGTATCATTTTAGTTGTTAATAAAAATATAATACAGAACTCACCAATTTAAAACACAGTGTCTTTTTTTTTTTTTTTTTTTAATGTCTTTATTGATTTCAGAGAGAGGAAAGGAGGGGGAGAGAGAGAGATAGAAACATCAATGATGAGAGAGTCATTGATCGGCTGCAGCCCGCAACCCAGGCATGTGCCCTGACCGGGAACCGAACCCAGATTGCCTGGATCCCAGGTTGACGCTCAACCGCTGAGCCACGCCTGGCCGGGCTAAAACATAATGTCTTGAAATTCCTGAACATTAAGATTATAGATTATAGGGAGTTAGACAAATGTTTCTTCTAAGTCTCCAAAACACGTCTTAATTTTAGAGACTTTGTTAAGGAGAGGAACATTGATAAGATTATTTACAGGGGCAATCTCTTGTCTAGACTGAAATGTTTTCAGACATACAACGTTATTGGTAGGGGCCACTAGACATCCAATTTACAGTGTGAAGAAAAGTCTATAAAAGGAGAATATATTTATTCCTTGATCCTCTGAGCACAGACTGCTTATCTCTGTTTTCTACTACCTACTTTACTTTTCTTGCCATTAAAGTCATAGTATCACTGGGATAATTGATTCTTTTTAATTTCTACGAGAGTTATCTTGTTGGACAGCATCAGCTTTCATGTGTTTAGGTTTGGTTTGTTTTGTAGTTTAAGGAATAGTCTCGATAACACCTTTAAACCTTTTGAGGTCATTTAACTATGGCTTAAAGAATGGGATTTGCCTATATTTAAAAAGAATCTTTAATAAAATTTTTTACACTTATATTGAACTCTGTATCACTCTCTCCGATTATTCTTCTAATAACCTGCTACTTGATAGTTTTATTTGGTTTATTCATTAAACAGTCATAATTGGCCTGGCCTTTATATGACTGTCTGTATTTACTGTCTCATATTTCTGAAAAAGTACGATCAAAGTTGTCTGACAGTTTTCCTTGAAGTAAGTAACTTTTATATGGCCAAAGATGTTTTTAGATTCATCATTGCTGAGTCTTCATACCAGTAGCCAAATTGGACATGTGGAATGACCTGAGAATCCGTTTCAGCTGTGACTATAATTTCTGGTTGCTATATAAGCAAAGAGTTAAACATAGAAAATTAGGCCAATGCTATTCTTTGATCTCTCTACTTCTGCTACAGGAGTATGTAACAAGACTAAAAACATAAGCTAATGGTTACTCAAAATATTTAGAAGTATCAAGTGTCTAGAGAGTTTCCAGAAGCTTAACATATGAAATGAAAAGCTCTATGTGTCTTCTTATACAGTATAATCTTGTAAAAGAAAGTGTATGAGTATAAAAATAACTTCAGGAATGTTTTAAGATTAAGTGTGGTTGCATTGTGCAACTCAGCAAGCCCAAATTCGAATTTATCTTTCTCTTATTTTAAAACAACCTTTCCTTATAGTAAATTTCTCACTGCTGTCTATAGTAAAGTTTATTACTCCATCTTAAAAACCAGAAATGTGACATGGATTCTGTGACTTACGTTTATTATACTCATCACAATACCAATTCTTGTTCATTGTTTTGAAATATATATTAGATTTTCTCTTCTTATGCCTCCCATCTATTTCCAACTCTTATTTCATGCATTCACATTATCTCTTCATTAATTTATTTTGCTGTCTTTATTACTAGCCTCTTTATGATGATTCGGTTTGTACCCTTCCTCCAGTTTATTCTTCTGTTGGAGTCACTTTTGACTCTTCCCCCACCCCTCTTCCTTGCCTGATATACTGTTAGTTGTTAAGCTCCATCAGTGTTACTTTATTCATGAACATCTTCTATCAAGTCAGCTGTTTCTATTTCACAGCACACGGCACTGTCAGATTCGTGTTTTCAATCACAGTTATGATCATATGACTTTCCAGCTAACAAGCCTAGAGTGCATCCCATTATCTGATGCGTGAAAGGTCATATGCAAAGGAGAGGGAGGCCTGGCCTCACCTCTCTAAGTGTGCCTTTCACTGGTAGATGAAGCACTCGAGCCAAATGATACTTTAATTCTTACTCTGGCTTGCCCACCTCAGCACTTTTTCTGGGCTGTTTCCTCTACCTGGAATGAGTTTCCTTCCAATTCCAGATCTACTTTTTTTTTTTTTTTGTAATGTCTATAAAATGTCACCTTTCATAAAGTGTCTCCCTATCATCTTTAAAAATCTTTTTTTCTCTGAAGTCCCTTAAGACTTATTTTTGCAATAATCATTCTATATTCTATTGGCATTTGTGATTAAGGTATATATTTCTTATAAGCTCCTAGTTTCTTAAAATTTTTTTTGGTTTTCATTTGCTCTCTTTCCATAATTCTTATCATAACACCTTGGATATTATTGGTATGTAATAGAGTTGATTGAGTTTTTGAACTAATATTCCATAATGCTTCTTCACTGACAAAAAGTTGATTTTATTCTTCATGGCCATTTGTAATCCAGTCTCAAACCACCTCCCCAATTTTGTTTGATTCTCCAGCAGACATGATTTCCTACAATTAGTAAAGTCCACTAGTTTCATTGTTCCCTGTGTTTTACACTCTTACTCCTGCTTGAAGCTTTGCATAAAATGCATGCAAAGCAAAAGAACCCCATATTCTCTTTGGAACCATTCAATAAATATTGGTTAAAGTACCTGGCATTGTGGTACCTGGGTTCAATTCCAGCCCCGATGCTTGGAAGCTGGTTAATCATAACATAACATCCCCAAACTGTGGTGTCTCCTTTGTTAAAAGGGGAAATTAATATTATCCACATATTGTAAAGGAAAACAATTTAGCACAGTGGTTGCCATATATTAATAATAAATATTATTAACTACCCTTTTGGTTCCTTTCTCCTCTTTATTTTCTTCTCTATCTTAATGAGAAGAAGAATTTAAAAATATTGATTGATATTATATCCCAAGCACTATTTTATTACTAGGCACCCAGATATGAATAAAGCATATTCCCTGCCCTCATTCTCACCCTCCATTTTCAAGGGCTTATGGCCATAGCAAAAGATGAAAATCTAAATGATTTATAATGGGTAGGCATGAATGTAGATTTTTATAGTTGGGGGGTGAAATTAAAAGAATTCTATTTTCTTTATGTTATAGGACACTGAAAAAGTTTATGTATGAACTGAAAGTAATAGAGATCAGTTTGGACAGAAGCACTGAAGGCAGTAAAGGTGAGGTGGACTAGCCTCTTGCAAAAAGGAATATGATAT
This sequence comes from Miniopterus natalensis, assembly GCF_054644295.1. Lineage (NCBI taxonomy): Eukaryota > Metazoa > Chordata > Mammalia > Chiroptera > Miniopteridae > Miniopterus > Miniopterus natalensis. The sequence continues at coordinate 51,622,168 of NC_142084.1, forward strand.
GACTAATAACTAGGAAAGACCATAGGTCAATGTTGAGACCACAGCAGGATTAGAGATGACTACACCAATCCATGTATAGAGTATCACTGAAGGGAACAGAAAGAGAGTAGGTAATGTGCCTTAAAACATGAGAGAGAAATAAAGAAAGATTACTAGGAGGGAGTTATAGGTGTGATGAAAAGATATGGAGATTGACTGCATATGTAATGGAAACATTGCAGTGTTAGACAAGGAAACATGGCTTTAGTTCAACAAACATTTCTTGAGTCAGCTCTATGTTCTAGACACTGCGTAACTAAAGTGTGTCGTGTGCTATGGTGATGCGAGACCACAGAGGAGGGAACTCAGTGCAGCCTGATGGTTTAGGGAAAGCATTCTGGAAGAGATGTTTGAGCTGAGTGTTTAGCGTGGCTGGAGTGAGACACTGGGATTTAATTGGTGTTAGAGCCACCCAACAATGTGACGTTCCAGGCACAGCTTTCACAGCAGGTTCTTAAGGAGGAGCAGAGATTGCTGAAGTGAGTGATGTGCTGTTCTCTTGGGTGCTGAAGTTTTATGGTTGGGTAAAATTTATTTTGTGATTCTGGTGACAAAGTCCCTAATAGGAGAGGACCTTAAAATGTGAGTAGGGAGTATATCAAATAGTGAATTATGGCCAGCTGGCATGAGACTCAATAGAGGGGCTGTAGTAAGGAATGTGGTGGAAATTGATGGACTTTTGCTGCTCAGATTGATTGTCTTTTTTTATGATTAAGTATAATAACTCAGTGTTGCTCTGGGGAACTACCTCTTCCCCTATTCTCAGGCTTTATGCTTCAGGTGGATTTTGTTCCATAACAGGCTTTTCTGGCAAAGTTAACAGTTCTAGGATCAATTTGGGTCTTGCATGGTAAGGTATTCAATAACTCAGGTGATATATAATAACAAAAAATGTTTAAGAATTTTGTCAGATATAATTGGCTCTGAAATGGGCTAATCAAGGAGTATTGATGGAGATATATGATGTTTAAATAGATAACTATTAGGGTTAATTAGGTGTTCTCATCAAAGACAGTGAGAAATAAACTAGATGTTCTCATGAATCCATTTGCATTTTATTGCGAATAAATATATGAACACAGGAATTATAATTCACTTTACTCTCTCTGTGTTTTCCAAAGAGTATTTGCCATCATCCTTTTATTTTTCTGAGATAATCCCAGATTTATTACCTCTTTAGAGCATTGATCTTCTATATAAAAATGCAGACTGCCTCATTGCCAGGTGAAGTAATTGCCACTTATTAAAATAGCTGGATGAGTTATATAAATGATCTACCCTTTAAAATAGTAGCAGGTTGTCCTCAAAAATATTTCTTCCATTCCTCATAATTCCTTCTGAAAGCACAAACTAATGTATCTTACTCATGTAGCCATTAAAATGCTCTTGATAGCATTGTAATGGCCAATACATGCACTTTATTTTTCAAAGGATGACCTCGATTGATTATTCTTTCCCATCTGTACCTGTTAGAAATCAAGTTTATGGAATCACCACTCACTGATGGAAAGGAAGCTTTTATTATAGTTTAACCTGAGCTCACCAGTTCTGAGCAACTCAAAGTAGGTCTTATTATCTCACTTTCTCCTCAACTCAAATTTAACTCCAAACATTCAGAATTTACTGAATGTTTCATGGAAAGGAAAAGAGGTTTACTTTCCACACTGCCTATTAAACCATCCTTCTCCAAATCACCTTTAAACATTTCTGCTCTTCCCTCAAAGCTTCTCTCAATGAAAGTACCTCGCCACAGGGGCTCCTTCTTCCCACAAGTCTCTTCTGCCATTTCAGTCATAACACATCATGTTACTGTTTAAACCCCTGAACTTGACTCTATTGCTTAATGAAAAAATGTCAAACAAAGGTGTTTTTTTTTTTTTTCTTTAAGTATGCTATTGAAGGACTTACTTCCAAAAATCTATATTTTTAAAATAATTCTTTCATTTTGTTTTAGTTATTTATTACTACACAACAACTTATGGCAAAAGTTAGTGACTTAAAACAATGTGTATTAGTTCACAATTTCTGTGGGTCAGGAATCTGGGTGTGGTTTAGCCAGGTGCCTGTGGCTAGGGTCTCTCAGAAGGCTAAAACAAACTCCTCAGTAGGACTGCAGTCATTGCAACTCTTAAGTGGGAGAGGATCCACCTCCCAGCTTGCTCAGGTGGTTACTGGCAGGACCCAGTTCCTCTAGGTCTCTTGGACTGAGAGCCTCAGTTTCCTACTGGCTATTGTAAGGAACAGGCAGTTTCTTGGAACCCTCAATTTCCTGCTACGTGGGCCTCTCCAAGGGGCAGCTCACATGGCTGTTTGCTTCATCAATGCAAGCAATGAAGGAGAGACAGAGAAAGTGCAAGCAAGACAGAAGTCACAGACTCTTATAACCTAATCTGAAAAGTGACAGTTCACCACCTTTGCTGTATTCCTTTCCTTAGATGCAAGTCATTAGACCTATACCACAAATAAACTGAGGGAAGTGCAGAAGGGCGTGACTAAAAGGAGGAGGGGATCATTGGGGACCATTTTAGAACACCACACGACTCCCAGATATATTTCCCTAGAGATCTTGGTAACACATTCCTATTTACAAATCAATTTATCGTCATCATATACCTAGTAATGCTTGTTTAATTGTCATCATTCTTTCATTATTATGTTTCATGCTGTAATCTACAGAGAGAAATAATTATGTCTGTCCACTCACTTTGTACAGCTCTTATCACAACTTTGTCAATTTTATTAATGGGGGAAGGTGATTTCTCCTCTAGTCACTATAAATATGAGTGCTAAAAACCATAACTTGGAGGAGCAGATATGGAAATAACTACATATTGAGCCAAAATAAAATAATGTTCAGCTAAGGGGGAATTAAAAAAGCCTGGGGTATGATGCATTGGTCAGTGTTCTTTGTTCCAAACAACAGAACCCATTCTGAATAATCTTAGCAGAAAAAAATGTCCTATTAGAGGTTATAGACACAATGACCAGGGAGCCAATTGTCAAAAACACCAATAAGATCATAACCCACCTCAATATAGAAGTTTCCCAAATAAAAACACTATAGCTACATCCATGAGAATCCTTGGACATCTCAAACTGTGCACCTGCAGACCCTGAAGAACTGGATATATCTACAAAGGCACTTAATAGAAAATCAGTATCTTCTTACATTGTCTCACACTTGAATTCAAGTGTCACCTGGGTAAGTTTGATTGGTGGAACTTAGATACTGTGCTGAAAAGTGGTCTGAGGACGTGAGTTTTCTGTTTCTACCTTGGGAAGATGAACCTCATAATGTGTAAATAATCTAATATATAAGGATATTATATTGTAAAGATGTGGACAGCTTCCAATAATGAATGTAATGCTTATCAAGTAAAACAGAAAGTGGTAAAAGTGTTTCACTCTTGCTTCTCACCATGTTCACACACGTGCATGTGTGAATGTGTAAATGTCATTTCTTTGGTGTTCTGCGGTCTTAAGGAGGTCTATCTTCCCTGATCACCAGTGCCAAACACTTTTGGTGTAATGTAACCTCATACCATAGACGCCTTTCCCTAGTTCCCTTATTCTGTAACACAAACCGTCCACTATTTTTGTATTTTGTTTGGAAATTTGATGAGTTTTTTGTTGGAAAGAAGTTCTGCTAAAATAAGATAAGAATGCAGCATGCTTGGAAGAAGTGAAAGTGTTCTTGCCCTCTCTGAGCAACCACAGTGTATAAATCATATTCGAAGGTGAGACAAGGTGCTTCCTCAAATCATGTAAATAAAAATATGTGTGAAGTGCTGTGGAACATTTGTATCCCAGCTATGAAGAAAGATCAGTAAACTTCAGAACCTGCTAGATTCCTTTTAGGTTCCTAGGCTTAGAAACCAGTTCTTGATGCAGTCATCAGGGGGTGTGCTTAGCCGAAGATGGCTGTCTCTCATAGCTCATCTTTGTAGGTGAAAGGAACGGAGGAAGCTTTCTGTAGAACATTTAAACATTGCATCACAAGTCAAATGCATGCTTTCTTCCCCCACCCTTTGCTTTTTACTTTTCCTTTGCAGAGGTAGGTAGTGGCCTGTTAAACATCATTCAGTATGTCTTGAGCTTTATAGAATTTCCACTGGGATGTTAAATTCCTCATCGAAGTGTATTTTTTTCATTGTTTTTTTCCCCTTCACTTTCATGATGAGCTAGGGAAAAGCCTGCTAATCATCTCTCACAGCCCCTAAATTTTCCAAAGTCATATATCAAATATATCATTTCTAAGCAGACATTTTTCTAAGAAAGGAATGATTTAACCATAGAATAATTGTATTACATGAAAGATTTTACTATGTTCTTAATAAAAGAAAAATGGCTTTGCCATGACCACAGCGCCCAAATATGGATAGGAATGCTGGGAAGAGAAATAGTAATTCACTGAGATATCACATTATCAGGTGTTCTCTTTCCAGTAGAATTTTCCAAGGTGGACTTAGCTGAATCTACTATGACTCATAAAGGAGCAATAGAAGCAATTACAGTTGAGGGCAAGCAGTTCAGGCATAGAGATTTGAAGAGTGAGCAGATAAATTGTAGAGAGAATTTAAGGGGCAGAAGACATCATTTATCATTGCAGGGAGACTCTGCCCTAAAACCTTGACCATTTTGTCTGCAGCAGCTCTCACTTCTTTCTTGGCACCCTCTCAGCTCCCGTCAGGATTAGTTCCTTTGAGTGCCCAAAGTGTCTGATCTCTGAGAGAGTTCTGGATCTCTCCTGGAAGGAAAATGGATGTGATCTGGTTTAGTGTGACTCAGTTTAATTTGCTGAAATTGCCGAAGGGTCATTAAAGAAAGAAATGTTTCTGCAATGGTGGGTGTTTCAGATACTATAGTAAATTAGAAGAAAAGCTATCTTGGTACAGTGGCTTTTTTCTGACACTTACCCTCAATCACACCTCACAGCAATGGCTTGTTCTATACAAAGGGTACAGACAGCAATATTTCAGTGGAATGGTCAGAGGATAATGTGATCAGGAGTTGTTTAGTTAGGAAATAAGAATAAAGTCTTGATTCTAAGACATTTAGTCAGCTAACTAAAATTGATAGTTGTGGTAATGTGGGGATTGTTCCCTCCTGACTAAAATTTAATAGTCCAACTAGCTCATCTACTGATGCTTTCACAGTGGGTGCTGGTGACATGATCTCGTATCTTCTGTTACATAATTTTTTTCTAGTTTAATACTAATATTTCTTAATAGAAGCTTTTTGAGTTAAAAGACTAAAATGGTCCGTTTTTGTGAGCAGTAAAAACTTATGAATTTAAATATTCCATTTTTGCAAAAATCTGTTAATTTTCCTTTCTTTCTTTCTTTCTTTCTTTCTTTCTTTCTTTCTTTCTTTCTTTCTTTCTTTCTTTCTTTCTTTCTTTCTTTCTTTCTTTCTTTCTTTCTTTCTTTCTCTCTTCTCTCTCTCTCTCTCTCTCTCTCTCTCTCTCTCTCTCTCTCTCTCTCTCTTTCTTTCTTTCTTTCTTTCTTTCTTTTTTTTCTTCTTTCTTCCCATGAACAGTCAAGGCTAATGTGGTTTGGCTGCAGTTGGATTAATGTTTACACTCTAGTAATGATACAACCTGGTCTCTTAAATGTGATTCTATAGTGCTCAAGTTCTATCACAGTTTTTTTCATCGTTTAGCCTAGTTAGGAAAACTCAAAAGCAGAAGAGATAATTGAACACAACTGGAAATGTGTTCATCTTTATGGAAGGAGTTTCTTCTGAATATCTGCAAGTTATATAGAATAAGGAAAGATAAAAAAGTAAGCACTTTAATAGGATAAGTTTTGAGGAAAAATGATGTTGGTGAAATATCTTTGCCATTGTTAAATGAAAATAATTAATTAATAATAAATAATTATAATAATTAAATTAAATAAAAATAAATAATAAATTAAATAATATAATTAAATAATAAATAAAAATAATAATTAATAATAAATATTTTGGTAGCTAAAGAATAAATTTATTCTCTAATATCAATGAATTATTAATGATAATAGATGATTATATAATTAGTAGTTAATTCATTATTAACTTCTCATGTGAACTATCTTCAATGTATTGGGGAGTGGGTGCTAAAAATCTTCTATAGCTGTTATGATTATATAATTAATAGTGATCAAAATCAAGTTGCCGTGCAAACTTCTGTCATTGTAGGCTCCACCACCCTTACTTTTTAAATGTTGAATTTCTGCCTGATAATCTAGCTGAATTCTCAAATCATAGGACCAAAAAAGCTTTTTTATTTTCTTCTGTATTTTGGAAGTTTCTTTTCCTGTCACAAGTTGAGACAGGAAGTGCTGAAGCCCATGAAAAACTGGGTAAAAAAAACAAAACAAAAACAAAATGTCTCTGAATTTCTGGAACATTTGCAAATATTTAGTTTATGTCGAGGTTTGGTTATTGGGAAGGCTATTTATATGGACCAAATGTTCTTAAAAATATTTCCCTGAACATAAGAAAATAAATCTTCAATGAAATGGGACCATAAAGCTCTTTAGCTTATAATTTTGTTAATATTAGATCAATTAAAACTGTTAGTTATGTGTGCATACTTTCCATATGAGATATTTTTTTGAAAATTCAGAATAATAGTGGAAATGTGAACAGAACAGTTTGCAGAGATAACCAGCTTAAAAACTAATGGCAAGTAGTGATCATGGCACCGAATATTTGAATATTTTGGCATTTGGATATTACAGTCTTTTTTACTAAGCCCCAAGTGTTTGGTGTGGTTTTTTTTTGTTTTTGTTTTTGTTTTTGTTTTTTTAAAAAACTGACATTACCTAATAGGCATTCAAGAGATAAAAGATCAATATATTCTTCCAGCTTTCTGCTTCTGCCTAATGTTCTTGACTGAACGATCTCTTGCCACATTCTCAGAGGATGATTCTTTGATCCTTTCTTTATTATTGAAGTTGAACAGAAAAATATAAAACTTTAGACACAATTGCAGATGCAACCAGCATCTCCATTAGATATCCCATTTCCTGTATTACATTTATATTTGGTTTGGACCATTTCCTTGGTATGATATGAATAACTCAGATGAGTTTCCTATTCTGTTTAGGAGTAAAAGGTTTTCCTTTAAAGCTCTACTCTAGCTTTCTCATCTGGAAAATTATCTGCTCATATCTAGACTTAGACATTTCCTAGTCAAATTATCTTTGTAACATTAAGTAAACCAATATGACAGAGTGAGTTAAAGAAAGGATAATTTTTTTTTGCTAAAAAATGTCTCTAAGTAGATTCCTAAGTGGAATCAGAGAGGGACAGAGAGGTCAAGGGAAGCACAAAGTGCTACTTGAAATAAGCAGTGACCCTTTGACGGTGGCCTGGGCACTTGTTGAGATCCAGACATGCTGCAATCAGAAAACCAACATTAGCCCAGACAGGATGTATGAGTCAAGGATATCTAAAGGACATGGAAAACGTGGCATCCGGGCATTTGCAACTTTCCAAATGCCAGGCTCCACTTTTGGTCCCTGCTGCTGGTCGGAACATACTGGAAAGGAAATATAAACAGTTTAAATTGAGTATCAGAGTTAACAGCTCTCATGTGACTTTCTGAAAAGATGAGGAATGGACCTATCAGAACTGCTGGAAATCCTAAGTCTGGTGGGGCAGAGAATAGAAGAGGGAGTCTCGGCACAAATGAATAGAGAGCCCGAGGATGCTGCCATATATGGGTAAGAGGCGAGACTTTCCAGCAAAATTCCTGTGATCTCAAAACTCATGCTACTCAGACAGCTGCATCAAATTCCACTCAATGCCAAAGTAGTACCTTAAGCTAGTTTATCTGGTTTGGCTTTGAAGTGGAAATAAAAACCAGGAAGCCTCCTGACCTGGGTCATTTCTAAAAAGAGTTGTTTTCTTTTAGCTTTACCCATTTTACGAACAGCTATACTTATAGGTATTTCTGTGAAAGTGCAATAAAGAGACATTTACTAACACAGGAAAGTAGTCCAGAAATCTTTCCTATTTATTGTAGGTTTGAGCTTTAAATAGCAACAGTATAAAAAGTGAACACAATAGCATAAAGCAAACACTATTTTCCATCAGATACCGTATAACAGCATTAGAGAAATCTCATTGATTCTATTCTTTAGTTTCCTTGTTCCATCCAAATGACATCCCGGATTAGAAATTCCATCTGCACGGAAAGAGGGTGAACAGTGCATGGTTGTCCCATTTTGCAAAGTTGTCTTCCAACTTTTTGGTAAAGAGCTTTCCTCCAATTAGTTCTTTTGGAAAACCTGCAGTGTCAAGGGTTGTCCTCTTCAGAAATTTCAAGGAAAGGCATCATTTTTGAGATGGTTGAAAGTCAGCTTTACTCAACAATAGTTATTCAACACTTGTAGCTTTGGAAAATGTAGTAGCCAATACTTTGTGGTGATCAGTGTTTCACTTCATATATTTTATAGGTTTTTTTTCTCTTCATTTTGTTTTATTTCTGCTAAAAGTATCTTGGCCAATCCACTACTCATTATAAATAGTAGACAAAAGAATGAGTGCTGTTTAAGCTAAGTTAGTTTCTGGGTTTTTATTAGCTTTATGAAAAAAAATCATGAAGGAAGAAGTCATTAATTAATTTTAATTAATAAATTAATTAAAATAAAATCTTTTGTATTTAACTGAGAAATTCAATGCCCAAGGATTTCTGTGGAACTCTCCTACATGGGAAACTTTACCTGAACAAGGAAGTCCTATGCTAATGCAAATTGGACCTGCCCTGTCATTAATCCACCTTCTTCGGGACTCTTACAAGCTAATTTTACAACACTATTTTATGGGATGTGGTATAATCCTCAAAGTAAAATTCATCTTTAAAATGGGACTCTAGATTCTAGAACTGAAGAAAAGATTAGCTATAGGGCATTTCCAATACCCTGACAGTTGGTGGAGCTCTGTAATGAACCTTGACTTACTAAGTTGATTCTGTTCTCTAAGAGAAGAGCCTATTGTTTTTGGTTACTTGCCTTGTAAACCACAAACAATCTAAAGTTGATTACAATTTATTACTTTTCATTTTGCATTAACCTCATCAGTAATTGCTAATATACCCCATTCCCCTTTTCTTTTTCTTCCTTATATTAATAGACTAAAGAATATAAGCATTTTCTACAATTTGTTTATTAGTATTTTTGCCTAGTATTTTCCTCCCAAAATCACACCAAAATGGGTGTTAAAATCACCAGCATAGTATATCAAATTCCTTTTAGGTCACTTTGATATCCATCAGGCTGGTTCTAATTTCTTTTAAGTTCTAAAGATGAGAGCCATTTACTATTTTTATGGCTTTACACACAGGTCTGCTGGAGAGATAAATGAGAAGCTTGGATGCTGACTTTCTCTGTATATATGTAGATAAGGAATACCTGCTGACCTGAAAATAAGACATAAAATCTGTGACAGATTCCTGCAGAAGGCATCCAATGGGAAAGTCTAACCAAAATTCCCATTTCTCAGAAGCTATTTACTTCAATAAGAATTATATTGCCAGAAAGTTATCTTCTGGGAGACTAATTATTAAATGTTATTTTGATTTTGCCTGATGGTGTCATTGAACAGTGAATACTTTTCTTCCATGTATGTGTCAGTTTTATTTTTTGAAGCAAATCAGAATTCATTGCAGAAGGCAGCATTTTGAGAATTTAGAGTGAGTTAATATTTTGGCAAAGAATACATGAGAAACTTTCTTCATGGGTATTTTTGATCCACTGGGGAAAATACCAGATATGTGCCTCAATCCCTTCTCACAAGGCTTATGATTGGAAATTCACACACCCACAAGAATTACATAAGAATCTACCAAGGGTTTGGTCCTTGTGCGTGCTTCTCCAATTGCTAACAGTGTTTTCACCCTTTATTCAGTCTCCTCTTCCATCTGTGCTGATATCTGGATCCTACAACCCTTCTATCTCTTCCATTGTTTACTCAATGAGAAGAGTAAACAATGGGAGTGACAGAAGAGAAATCAATGAAAAGCACACCTTGTTTTGCACATGAGTAAAAGAAAAAAATTCATTTGAAAATGTCAGCTTGCAACTGATACAACTTCCATTGACCTGATTCTACTCTTTTCCTTTGAAGAGAGATTACATATAATACATTCCTGGGAGAGAGTTGCTGCAAGTAGGTTCTAAATCCTTTTTTGCTCATGAGAGTTTTCTCAAGTCTTCTTCCCCTTTTCTTGTGCTTCATCGATTGTGTAAGAAGCCCTTTCTAATCTCTGTAGATAAGAGAGTGCTTCACAACAGCATCCACATGCTTAAATTGTCTAGAAGATAAAATTAAGCTCTGAATTGATTTGAGCATACTTTTAAATAAAAAACTATTTAATTCAGAATTTTTCTTTTAGATGTATTAAGTTTACAAAATGGGATAGGGTTTAGCTTTGGAGCTACTTACTTAGGGAACCAACCATGTCAGGTTGATCAAATGTGGATGTGGTGGAGACATGGTTATTGAGCTAATGTCAGGCACAATGCTGAGTGTCAAAATAATGAGAATATCTGATCTTTATTTTATAATTACAATGTACGAGGTCATGTTCTAAACATATTACTCTTCATTACAAATCAGATAAAATATTGCCACTATTATTTTCATTTTGCAGATGAGAAAACAGAAGAGGAATTAAAATTTTTTACTAGGTCACACAATTATAAGTGACAGTGTTGGGATTTAAGCCCTAAATTCTGGCTCCAAAATATATGCTCTTAACCATTACCCTGTATTTCATGTATATGTGTATTTTCCAAATAGTTTTACAAGTCATTGTTTGATAGAAGACATTTACTTTTGTTCTTTTAATTCAGTTATTCTGTGTTACTGAGGGAATTGGTTATCTTTTGGTGTACAAAAAAAAAAAAAAAAATTACACCAAGACCTAGTGATTTAAAACAATGAATATTTATCATCTTATAGATTCTATGAGCCCAGCTTAGCTGGGTTGTCTGCTTCAAAGTCTCTCACAAGGTTGGAATTAAAGGATTGGCAGGGATGCAGTCTCATCTGAAGGCACAACTAGAGAAAGATCCCTTTCCAAATTCACTCTCATGGTTGTTAGAAATCTTCAGTTTCTTAGTGGCTGTCAGCTAAGGAATTTATTTAGGTACTTGTCATTTGGGTCTGTCTATAGGCAACTCACAATATGTCAGCTAGCATAAGTATGCTTTTTACAACACATTTAAAATGTTTGCTGTACAATAAACTGTTACTATAATGGGAATATTATTATGTGGCTTTTACTCTTTTGAACATGTTTTATATATTTTAAAGTCCATGCCATCAAGTACTTATTAAAGTAAATATGTTAGAACCTTATTTTCAATGGCAACATACATGTTTAGAAAGTCTTTTATTACTTTTTGAATAGACCACAGAACATTATATAATCAACCTTTGTTCATGAATTAAATTTACCAATACAATACAACCCAACTGAATTCAGTGTATTTTAGAGAATGAAGGAATTATATTCTGTAAGAAAGAATAACAGATATTTGTTTACATAGGTATATAGGTTAAGTACATAATGAAAGGACATATTTAAAGTTCTGTTTGACAGTCTCAAATATTCAAGCATTGCTAATCTGCTTTAAACATCCATTTTGTGCACTGGATAGCTTTTTAAAATACATATATCATGTGTGTGCCTGTGCATTTTAGTACAACATAACCCATTATAAAAATATTTTTTGATGTATAGATAAGAGTAGCCTCAAATAAATATTTATTCTTTAATTTATTGAGAATTTCTGTGAGTGAAGTTTTATGTTCAGCTCTTTTGTGGATTAAAAATGAATCAGGTCTCTCAGACAAGCATGACTTGATTTTAGAATAAGAGAAATGGGAAGCTGTTAAAAGGTTTTGAACCAAGGAGTAAGAAGATCAGATATTATATATTTTAAAATCTCTTGGTTCAGGGTAGAGAAAATTTTGGAGAGAGACAAGAGTAGAAATAAGGGACCAGTTACAAGGTAAGAGTTTGAAGCTCTCACAAAATGAATATATTTGGAGTTAGATTTTGCAATCAGACTACTGACTTTGAAATCTAAGCCCTATAATCAGTTAGTTGGGTATACTTGAGCAAATTGCTTACCTTCACTTAGTCTCTGTTTCCCAATTTGTGTAATGGAGACAGTCATACTACCCACTCGATATAGGAATTAAGAAAGAAAATTCATATAAAGCACTTAGTGCTTGGCAAGTGCTGGAGATCATTGTTAATGTAAAATCAATGGAGACCGAGAAAGCGAGCCTCATATAAGTAAAATCAAGAGGATTTTGTGACTGATTCTATGTAGCGTAAGGGAAAGAGAGGACTCGAGGATGAATCCCACTTTTCAGATTTGCAACAATGACTGAGAGAGGGAACAGGGAAGGTAAGCTGATTTTGGGGCATTCTGAGTTTGAGGTGTCTTAGTATCCTCCAAGTGGAGGTTATCTAGTAAATAGTGTATAAAGGCATCTGAAAGGGTCTTATTTGCAGAGAAAAACTTGAGAATGGCAGCTTATAAAGTATAGAGTGAAGACAGAAATGACTGAGCTCCCTTCTCTAGCCCATCACCACTAGCCACTGTAAAGATTTATTGTGCTGTAAGCACAACTTTGTTAGAAATAACCAGAACTCTTGGACTATTAAAAAAGAAGTTGATTTTAGACTCTATTCTAAAAAATTAAGATTAATAAAATTGATTGTGTTCTTTGCCACTCCCAAATTTTCATTAAAGAAGTAAAAGCAAAGAAACATAATTATATGTTTGAAGGAACTGAAAAGTTATTCAAGAATCATCTCAAAAAATGTTAGAAGACTGTTTCTTCTCCTTTTGAATGACCAAATAATTCACTTTCTATACAAACTGGTGGGAGTATATATGATCCTACTTTGGAAAATAAGCTGATGTGTTACAAAGCTGAAAATGCACTTGCTCAATGATCCAGCATTTCCACTCATAGGTACATACATAGAGAACCTCTTGGTAGGTGTAAACTAGGGGATACATACAAGAATGTTCAAAATAGCATCATTTATAAAAGCCCTACACTAGAAACAATTTGATATCTATTAATAAGAAACTAGAAATAGTAGTAGTAGTAGTACTTGGATTTTATTGCATCAGCAGAAGTAAATCTCAAAGGCAAAGTGGAGTGGATGAAGCTGCAGAGGAATACATTTGGTATAATAACATTTGATGTGTTATTATACACATCAAACACACACACACACATATATATATGTAATTCCTTATATACACACAGAACTTAAAGTCATATTGTTCAGAGATACATACATGTAGTAAGAGAAGAGCAAAAACCCTAAGAGCCCTAAGGAAAAAAGTTCACAGTAGTGGTTACTCTTGTAGCAGAGGACGAAGACTGTAATTGTTGGGCTGGGGGTGGGCACAGAGAAGCCTCTCAGGTATTGGAAACAGTCCATTTCTTAAGCTGATGGTGGGTTTAGGGCTGTTTATTATTCATCATCCATTATGTAAATTATAAAATAGGTTCTTAATTTATCTCCAGTAATTCTAAGAATATTACTTCCATCTATCATAAATCTTCATGTTCATATGGGGCACATGCTTTGAGAAGATAAATAACTGGTTTGGGGGTATACCATTAAATAACAGGGTTCACTAAAAGGTGTCTCTAAATTTCTAATTTCAAGAAATCCCTAAATTTCTAATTCCAGGAAACCTCTGAAATTAGAATGCAAGCAGATATGTTAATATTTAGGATTTTTTAAAATTAAGACAACTGAAAAATTTAGAAATTTCAGATTTTTTCACAAGGAAGTTTAGAACTAAAATGGGGCTCAATGGTCATCTGGTCAATGGAAGCACAAGAGAAGTCAGGTATTTTTCTCAAAGGCAAACAGCAAAGAGCCCACAGCTTGCTGGTGATACAAAGAAGACTAAAAACAAAATCTCTAGACTCCCAGGCTAGAATTTTCAATACACAAAAATAGATTAAATGTGTTTTAATAATATTGTCTTCATTTTCCCCTCCAATTTCAGAGTTTTGTCTGCCTGTGTGGAGGATTCAAAAATATAACATTAAGTATTTTCTTTTTCTTCTGCTAGTTCTAAAACAAAGTGAAATTGACAGATTAGCCTGATCACACTAAAAGGACTAAAATATCCTGTTTTTCCCCCCCAGGTTTTAATACAATGGGTCTTTCATAATTTTCCAGAGGTATGTGGAAATCGTAGAGTTATGCCGGCCTGTTAAGGAGGAATGTTTTTTCTTAGACAGATAAGGATCAGGTTAGTTTTTGTGGTGCCAGAAATAAGATAAAATTTCACTTCAAAACTTGAGCTATGTTGATCTACCTATCCTCATTACATGTGGCCATTTATAGCAGGCAGGTTCAGCAAACTGATCTGCCGCAATTACTTTGCTGCCATCTTAAAAATGTGACCGTCCCTCAGCAGTGCGCATGACATTCAACAGCACCTCAAATGAGCTGATTGCACTAACAGCAACACAAATGTACCTGCTGGCACAATGCTGTATATTTTTCAAAGGAAGTAGGCAATTATAAGGCTTCTTTCATAAAGTCGGGTATTTGCAGTAAATGGTATTTGACCTAAGGTGAAAACCCTATATTTAATTGGAGTATGGAAACTCATTTTTTTCCCTTTGCTCTACTTATATTTATTTTTTCATAGAGTTCATGGCAAAATGTTGTATTTTGAACAGCACAAACACACTTTCCTTTGACCTGTTGCTTTTCTTGCTGTTCACTTTAATAATAATTATTCCAAGTTTTGAAAAGTACCATGTTTGGCTCTTGGCCAACACTGACATTTATTTTGGGAAATTAAAAAAAAAAAAAAGTAGTTTATGCAAATATGTGAACTTTAGTGTTCATCTTGTTAAAACTTTTTCAATAAAATTTTTCATAATACAAGACTTCTTACCCAGGTCCTTCAAATTATGTAAGTTCAATTTCTCCAAATTCAAAATGCAAAACTGGATTTTCAGATAAAGGCATTCATAGTAAGTCAGTGTTTTGTCCATGTAATAAGATAGAAGTTATTGGATTGCATGCCATTCAACAATCTTACTAAACAGATCTGAAACCTGAAGCCTAGGGCAGGTATGAACTTCTGGAAGACTTTGGCAAAGATAGACCACACCTGTTCCAGATCCTAGTAAAATAAATCACAGTTGTAGAAAGAACTGACCATTAGCAGTAAGAGAATATCCTTCAGTGCACTTTCAACTATTCAAAGTGAAAAATGAAAATACCGGCTCCCTTCTGCATATCTTCAGACATATACAAGTTTTCTTTTGTTTTTATGAAAGCTATTTCTTAAATATGACACATAGTTATAGTCATTCTACATTTCTGATTAAGATATTACCAGTATTGACTAAAACCCGTTAGAATATATCAGTAATATTCAAAGTGCTTAGATACCCTACAACCAAATGCATTTTAAATGTGAAGTACTGTGTTGTCATTTGGGACCCAGACTTGGCCAGTATAAATCTCTTACTCACCTTTTCAATGTTTATGATGACAAGTTGGAGAATGCAATTTCAGGATAAGAAATAGGTGGGTGTATTTTATTTTAGCAATGCCACCTATTGTATTTCATAGTGATCATCAGCAGGGTTATATAGCTTGTTTTCCCTTTTACATTTCTTTATAAAAGATGGTGATAGAGGCCAGAAATAATTCATGAACCATAAAACAGTTAATTTCACTCAAACCTTTCTTAGGGTAAAACATTAAACAGGATCATTCTTAAAATAAACCACATTTTCCCATTCCAAGAAACAATTTTATTTAAAAAAAAAAAAAAAAAAAAGGCCAAGTTGTTAGCATAAATCAGCCTATCACAGTAACCATTCAGGAGCTATGCCTCTCAAAAACATCAAAGTTAATAAAGGCTTATTATAAAATAAAATTGTAGAAAAAATTGCATGGCCTTTTTATGATATTCAGGATGGTGCATTTACTTGATTACTATATGACCCATTCTTTTTAATATGTCTGTCATTATAGATGGTGCATTAAAAAAATTATATAAATACAATTGCATTACATTAGATGCTGAACTATAAAGACTTTGCATTACATCACATACCTAGATACTAAATCACACAAAAATAAATGACAAATGCTAACATTATCAATAAGAAAAACCTAGAAAGTGAATATAGTATATTTAATTAAAGAAAAAGTCACTTGTACCTACAGACAGTAATTAATAGGTATAATTGAAAGAAAATGTATAGACAAGGTAACCTAATTTTTGAATGGTTCCTCACCATACAATTTAATTTTATCCTTTATATCCTCATTCTATTGGATAGACTGTCCTAGTTCACTAAATAAAAATATAATATTCATAAAATCTAGGTAAGTTGCTCTTGCTATGCTTTATTATTTCTTGTCTTAATTATTGTAAACCATTATAAACTTTACCACAAGGCTAAAAGCATTCTAAATTGAATTATTTAAGCATTATAGTTGTTTATGGAGACAGAAATTTATTTAGGTTCATTGTCTATGATAATGTCTTTGCCCTATTGACATCTCCTTATGATTCTTATTTCAAGTGCTCAGTCATAGGAATTTTATTGTTTGCATAATTTTCTTCTTTAAAACCAACTGGCTCATCCCCAAACCTGCAGTGCTTTATATAGCATATTTGAAAGGTTGAATAAAAGTCAGAATGTCAATATATTTATTGGCAAAACAAAAACTTATTGTATTTTCTATAGCACTTTCATATTTTATAAGGAATTCAGTGTGATTTTTTTTTTTTAACTTGTTTTATAAGAGCATTCAAAGAAAAAAATTGTGTAGAATTTATGATTCTCAAAGCTCCCCAAATCATTGGGTCTTTATATATTTTTCACCAGCCTAAGTAAAATTACTGATTTACTCCTAGGAGGTACTCTACTGAGTAAGCCAGATTATTGGCACCATTTAAACCACAGACACTTCTGTTATACTTCCTGGTGACCTACATTTTTAGGAAGATAATTGAAGACATATGAATTTGCTTTTGCCTGTATTTACCTAAAAGGTACTCTAAAACTTACTTTTTAAAGAAAAGAATTAAATAAATAGTCATATAGCAGTAAGAAAGAGAGTCCTGGCCCTGACCTCAGTTTATACTGACAACTGGGGAAAATAAAGAATTTAACTAGTAACTGAAGTGAAGTACAGTGTGATTGTTTTAAGAGTGAAAGTGCAGAGTATTTTTGAAAGACATGGTGGTGGTGGGTGGAGGGATGCTTAACATAGTGTAAATTTGTGTGAAAGCTCCACTAAAGAAATTTCTTTTTTAAAAGTGTAATCTGAAGGGAGAATGTTGACTAGAAGGTAACCAGGAACATAGGGAAGGAATGATAGAAAAGGAGTTATAGGCAGAGAGGAGAGAATACGGGGAAGCCCAGATTAAATAGAGTTCGGCAAATCTCACTGAGCTAAAATGTCCAGTGTGTCTAGAGAACAACCCAAGAAGAGACCAGTGAGATGCTGAACTAAAAAGACTTTGTAAATTACATTCAAAGTAGCGGAAAAACACTGAAAGGTTTAAATAGGTGTAAAGTGATCAATAAGTATTTACTAGGGTCTTCCTGGTTTCAGTGTAGAAAAAATAGTTGAATGATCACCCTTGTCAGGATGAAATTTTGAGCACCTACCTCCAATTCATTTAAATATATTTATTTATAAATTTTATAACTGTTTTATTGACCAATATCTCAAGATCCAATGTGCATTTAGCCTAAAGTTCATTAAGAGTAATAATAACAATAATAATAGATCATTTCAAATTTTATCTGATTTCTTGTCAAATTTGTTTAGATCATCATTGTTTTTTTACCTAGTAACTTAGCTAAGAAAATCTAGGTTTAGTATTTTATGCTCTGATGTTTTCTTATTGATTATTTATATTATGACTATTAACCTCAATTCCAAGTTTTATTTTAGGAATATTTGTATATCTAATTCTTTTTAAATTTTTTGAAGATTAAAATTTAGTGACATAAATTATAAATTCACTTAAAAAAGCAGTTAACTGCCACACATTGCAGCATACTGAAGCTGAATGACTAAGTTTAGGGGCCACTATTAACTGCTTCATGCTGAATCCCAGTCTTGCCTCTGGATGCCTTTAGTGCCCTCTGTAACATCTTAATAAACGACTTGGGGATTCATTATAAGTACCTATGTCAATTCCAGATGTTAAATAATTGTAAAGCTTTATTTTTTTTTCAGATAAAAATAAATAAAAAGTTACAATATTTTCTTCTGGAGGTGAAATAAATCATATTGGAGTGCCTGGTTTCCATTTTAAAAATAATCAGGGTAGAGAACTGAATGAGGAGGAGCAATGCCCAGGGAAAGGAATCAAATAGAAGCTGCAGTCTTGCTAGGAAAGGATCTGTTGTTAAGTACGCAGGTGATGACAGAGGGCTGAAGGGAAATGGAGAGGTTTACAAGGTGAAATGAGCAGGACAAGTTTGATATCTTTTGGAGAACTAATCTCCAGAGGAGTTCCCAGATTCAGTTTCCTTCTCTTCATGATCTCATGACTTCTAGCAGAGGATCAAAACACATCCTTTGCAAAGAGCTGAGCCTGAACCAACTGTAGCAGAATTGCCAGAAGTGATGTAAATGAAGATTTATCTGTCCCACTTTAGTTTTATTGTTATAGAAGCTCTTAGGACATTGTACAAGAAGCTAAATTATACACAAACAACCCAGGTAAACTTAATGCACAGTTTAAGAGTCACTGATCTAAACAGAGCTCAGGAGGAGTAAACTACTTGAGAACCAATGTGGGTTCACCCAGTATTGGAGTGCCTTCTAAAATAAGAGTCATTTGATCAAGTTGCTAACTAGTTATTTTGCCTAAGGGCACTCTTATTTTGAAGTTTTTTTTTTCAAATTCTAGAGAACTTGAGGAAGATTTACCTTAGACAAACTTTTTTTTTTTTTCCAATCTGCTGAATAAATGGATATATATTTTTTTATTTTATTAAGTATATTCAGGTCACATTGGTTAATAAGGTTAGGTTTCAAATATACATTTCTCTGATACATGATCTGTATATTGCATTGTATGCCCAACACCCAAAGTCAGGTCATCTCTCTACACCATATATTTGGCCCCCTTTACCCGTTTTTATAGATAAGATAGACTTTCAATAGCCAAGTAAGTTCCTCCAAAACAGGCAAAGTCTTAGCAATTAACTATTTATTATTATTATATTTGATAATGAAAGTCGTATAGAATTTTGCAAAAGGCATGATTACCTTATCAATCACCCATAAATGTATCAGTAATGAAAATGAAATACAAGATCGTTTTCTGGAGCATGTTTAGTGCAGCTACAACTCTGTATATTACAATTAAAAATCACCATTGTTCCAATATATTTCCTACATTTTTTCCTAATTAAGGAGATTTTATTTTTGTCTGCTTTCTTTAGGTTTGAGGTTTTTAAACTACTCCAATGATAAAATATGCCCAACAGTTAAAAATACAATAAAAATTAAAGTAAAAACTTTGATTTTCCCTGGCACACTTGAACTTTACAGAGACAAACTTTAGCAATAAATTAATTTGCACTTGCATTTGTTCACTGGGTCGGTATTTAGGGAGTTTAAGAGAATAAATCCTTTACAATGGTGCGGATTTCTGAAGTAAGCGAAAAGAGCTTAGACATACTTGAAAGTGTTGAGTGCAGCTCAGCTTCACTTGATTTTCTTTGGAGAACAGTTTGAATTGTTTTGGAATTAATCACTAACTATTTAGTTGCAAATGCTCAAAACACAGCTCACTGGAGGTCCTTTGAAAAATTCAGGGCTAAATCTCCAAAGCCTTTAGCTCAGTTTTACTCAGAATAATATCTGAAAACACAAATACCATTTTCTCAGGTCGGCCTTTCAACCCATTCTTGATGGGATTAAGAAGGTCACAGTAAAAGCAGGGACTTTAGAGTAATTGCCGCTTGGGTTTGATATTGTCAGTACCATTTACTGCCTGTGAAACTGTGCAAGTTAACTTATTTACACCCTCTGTGCCTCAGTATCACAGCTTTGAAGATGGCTGTTGTGATTGTTATATTCTTAATGTTTTTATCATAATCATTGCTATATTAAGTCTAACTCAATATGAGAATTGTCAAATGTTGTGCAAATGGTCCAGGAAAGGAAAAGGGATAGTAAAGGATGGTGGTGGCAAGGGATGGGGGATTTCTCTCCCGAAAGACTCCCTTCAGAAAAGAGTGCTGGGGCAGAGTGTGCCTGTGGGCCAGCATTAGAGAAACACAAAATGTGCTATTTGTCTTAATAAGAAGGAGGAGAGAGAGGGAAAGGGAAGGAATTAGAAAGAGGACATATATACTAGACACAAGTCAGAATAGGGTATTTTGAGGTAAGTTTCCCAGGAAGGACAGTCAGAGTCTGGCACCAACTGGTTTAAGAGAGGATGTGTCATTCCTGAGACCCTAGGTACTGGCCAATTCCTGAAAAATGTCAGTGTACCCTTTTCTGCTTTGGCCTCATGACAGTCCTTGGTCAGGTTTCCTTGCTAAATCAATCCCTCTGCTGCTAAAAATACTTACTATGCATTCACTCTTCCTTACTTGCCTCCCATTTCAAAGAGAAAGAGAGATAGTTCTTTACAAATGTCCTCTTACCTCCTCCCTTATATCTAGTTATTTATTCTTTATAGGCTTATTGCATTCAGCCTGCAGCTATAGTTCTGTCTTTATAGGCTTATTGCATTCAGCCTGCAGCTATAGTTCTGTCTTTATAGGCTTATTGCCTTCAGCCT
The DNA here is from genome assembly GCF_054644295.1 of Miniopterus natalensis. Lineage (NCBI taxonomy): Eukaryota > Metazoa > Chordata > Mammalia > Chiroptera > Miniopteridae > Miniopterus > Miniopterus natalensis. Next base: position 51,643,050 of record NC_142084.1, read on the forward strand.
ATGACTATAGTTCTTCCTTTCTAACAAAACAACAAATTCTTTTCTCTTCTCTGCTTCGTCTGTTCTTCCCTTTCTCAAGTGCACCACAACATTCTAGAGCAACAGCACAGGTTGCAAGCTCCACTCCTCGCCCTCATCACTCCCATGCCCATTGCATGCTGACTTTCCCAGTCCAGTCTATCAGCCTCACCCTCCACCTGCCAAATCCAAGGGTTTCTTTTCATATCTCATCCTACATGACTTCTATACTTTTGACCCTGATGGCTGTCTTCTTCTCGAAGCCTCTTCTTCTCTTGATTTAATCATTGGCCTTTCTTCCACTTCTCTGTCTGTTTTTCTCTCCCTGTTTCATTCCCTGGCTTCTCTTCCTCTACAGGCTGCTGTTCTCCAGTGTCCCATCCTCTGTCCCCAAAGTATTATTTCATGTCACTGCTCTAGACTCCTCTATCTATCCTGCAGCTTCATTGCATGTTCTCAATGTACACTTTCCAGCTTATGCCCACCAGTCCTTCTCTATACCCTTCTTCGACCACCTGGGTTAAATTCTGCCACTTTATAATATTCAACAATCCTAAGTATATGCAGGATTTTCCCTTCACCCCTCTCTGCCTTTAATTATGTTTCCCTCCTGCTTGAAATGTCCTTTCTTTTCCTCTTGGAGAACTCTCACTTACATTTTAAGGAAAACTTCTCTGGGGCATTTAGTAGCAAGGCCTTTTCCCTGAGACTGAGAAAAGAAATGTGCTGCCTGGCCAGGCGTGGCTCAGCGGTTGAGTGTCGACCTAGGATCCAGGCAATCAGGGTTCGACTCCCGGTCAGGGCACATGCCCGGGTTGCGGGTTCGATCAATGATTCTCTCATCATTGATGTTTCTATCTCTCTCTCCCTCTCCCTTCCTCTCTCTGAAATCAATAAAGATATATTTACAAAAAAAAAAAAAGAGTTTAAAAAAAGAAATGTGCTAACTTTTGTTCTCTATGCTTTCACGACCTCTTTCTTTTACTACTAGTATAGCATTCATTGTGTTGTATTATAATTAATTACATAAGTGTATTTTCCTATGCTAGAGTTTAGTTCCTCGATAAGAGCTGCATTGTATGCAACTTTTTATCCCTAGGAACTAAAATAATGCCTAACATACAATGGATTTATTTAAAAATTTTATTTGCTTGTTCATTACATGTGTGTTGGAAACAAAATAAGCATTAGTTTCTGCATATTGTGACTTTTAGATACAGGAGAAATAATAGAAAAGACATTTTTAGCATTAATCTACTTTAGGTAGATTTAGTACAATTCAAAATACATTTACTAAGTGTTAACATTTAATTAGTAACATGTCATTTATGTTAGCTTTAAGAGTAGACATTTGAGGAAGAAAAATGAGATTTGCTTCAGGAAAGAATATAATGTAAGAATGCAGATTAGATTTATAAGCTATTTTTGTATTTTAAAATTCATTAAGTTACACATTTTATTAGATATTAGACTAAATGCAGCTCATTAGACTCCTCACATAACGGTGATATCCACGTATCTGGATATTTTAATCACTTATACTTTCAAGAATATGTTGTCTTTCAGAACAGTACAACACAATAATCTGTTTCCTATGTCATGCTTAGAAATACATATATTTAAATTTTCCACCACTTATTCTTCAAAACACTCTCTGGTTTACATTCTTGTCACTGAAATGACTGAAGTTGCTCTTCTCTTAATTAAATAAACATACATGCAAAAGGTGCACAAATCATAAGTGCATAGCCTGATGAAATATCGTAAAATAAACACACTTACATAACCTAGACTTAGATTAAGAAATAGGACATGGCCAGCACCACAGAAACCACTCTAGTGACCCTTCCTAACCACTAACGTCTTTCTGTTTCCTAAAGATAACCGCCATCGTGACATCTCATACCATAGCTTAGTTTTGAAATTTACATAATTTGAGCCTTACAAAGTGAAAATCATGGAGATCTGCTACTTAAGTACCCCTGCAGAGAGGACTCCTTGCCAGCTGCCAGGAGTGTGGTTAGCTGACAGCCTCTAGTTGTAAGCTTCTGTATGGTCTGTCTCAGCTTTTGAGCCAGGGCCACGCTATTTTTGGTGATTCCCCAGTCAATGACTAAGTCAGGTGGCAGTAACTTAAGGACATGCTCATCTTAGAGCAGCCCACAGGCATTACCAAACAAGCTGGTGGCAAAAGGGCTTAGCCATTTATGCCCAAAGCAGATTGCAGTAATTGCCAGTCTTTGCTCCAGAATTCCCCACTGCGCTGGCAGAAACTGTCAGATTTGCATCATGCCCTGACAATGCCTTTTGCTCAGTTCTGTTACCGCTCTTTTCCTTTCCCAGGTACATAAACTTTTCGCTGTGACACAGAATCTCTTTGCCTTTCTTATTTTTTAAACTATTATATTAGTTTTTTCACTTTGGACTATTGTGAATAAAGATCCCATGAACATATGTGCAAGACTTTTGTGGGCATATGTTTTCAGTTCTTTGGGCAAGTTTATATTTATGAATGAAATTGTTGGGTCTAACAGATCTCTAATAAACAATATATGAGAGTTTCAGTTGCTTCATTTCCTTACCAATATTTTGTGCTGCCAGTCTTTTTAATTTTTGTTCTAGAGTGTATGAAGGAATATCTCATAGTGGTTTTAATTTGCATTCCCCTAATACTCAGTAATGTTCAGCACCTTTTCCTATGCTCATTTCCATTTCTCTCTTCTGTTCATTATATGTCAAATTTTATGATATTGACTTTTATTTTTAACTTGAAGAAGTTATTTATATATTCATGGCACAAGTCCTTTGTCAAATGTATTGTTAATATTTCACCAGTCTATCTTGCTTATTAATTTTCTAATGATATTTTTTAATGTATAGAAGTTTAAACTTCGATGAAGTCCAATTTATCAATTTTTGTTTTATTGTTAGTTTTTTTATGTGTTCTATCTAAGAAACCTGTGTCAACCCAAGAATATCGTGAAGATATTCTCCTAGATTTTCTTCTAGAATTTTTATGGCATTAGCTCCTATGTTTAGGCATATCATTTATCTCAATTAATATTTTGCACATGGAATGTAGGCCTCAAATATTTTAGCCAAATATATATATATGTGTATATATATGTATATATACACATATATATATGGTTTTCTGAACTTCTCCTTGAAGTATTATATAAAAATTAGTTCTAATTTGATGTAAAGGGTAAAATTGAGTTGAGCTGTAAAGAGAGCATTCAACAGATGAATTCTTATTAATACTCATGCTTTCAAAAAGAGAGACCTACACAGATATATTGTCACACTCACCCACATATACACATATTGAAAAAGAACAAATAAGTTAATTGGATATAAAACAAAATGTAGTCGAATCTCATGTAAGCTGACTAAAGAAATGAGTACAATGCTGAGAACTGAAAGGGACGTGGAAAATACAAGGACAGAATGTAACAGATTATACTAGTTCAATCAGGGGTTCAAATAAACTGAGAGAAAAGACAGAGAAAAAGGTCACTGATGATATCACTCTTTAAGGTATGGTATTGGATTTCACTCAGGATCTTATTTATTTCCAAGCTAAAAATATATCAGGCTTCTAAGTGAGTAAAGTTATCTCCAATTTGGGACTCAGAAATACATAGCTGTCTAAAAGTCATTTTGATTTAAAGATTTAAAGATTAATATAAAATCAGTCCCTATTCATTTTGGAATTGTGCTTTTAGGAATGTCTAACTTTTCACATAAAAGTAGTTTATTTATTTTCGGATTAGAGCATTAAAAAAAAAGCTTTAAGGTCTATCTTCTCACCTTTCTACTCACGAATTTCTTTTAGAGATCAAAGAAAAAACAATGCATTTCCTGCCTTTGATGAAAAACATGCTATTGCTTTGTCATCACATAGACAAAGAACATTAGATCAAAATAATTGGGAACAAATCCCTCTGGATAACTGTTATTTCAAACTTGATGTACTCTGGCTTTGAGAGAGAGAGAGAGGGAGACAGAAATCAAGTAAACATTTGTGTGAAATATTGCCCTGATTAATCATGGTTGCTAAAAATTCTAGGTATTTAGAGACCTATTTCAGAGGGAAGGGGAGTGTGGGAAGAGATTAACCGAAGGATGTTTGTGCATATATTCATAACCCATGGACACAGACAATAGTGCTGTGAAGGCCTGGGGAAGGGCAGGAGCAGGGTGGAAGGGGCTAAGGGGGTGGGGGAAGCGGGACATCTGAAGTACTTTCAACAATAATGATAAATTAAATAAAAAATAGAGCTATATTTTAAATAAATCATTGATGATTTTGAGGCAAGAATTTACAAAATTAGTTTTTATATTTTATAGATACGGAATGAATGTATTTCAAATCTTCAAAAGAAATTATATATCCATTCTCTCCCCAAAACTGAAAAAGGATCCTGTATGGCCATGCTATATGCAAGTTTATATTATCTTTATGCATCTTAGAAATCCAATCAATAAGTCAGTTGATTTTGTTTTGTTTTGTTTTGGGTTTTTTGATGGCATATTGTCTAACAGTTTAAGTAAGGACAAAATGTAATGGTAATATTGTTATATAGTAGTGTAGCATGTGGGTCCCTGGTTTCAAACACTTTCCTTTTTTTTTCTTTCTTTCTTTTCTTATGTGTCAATAACAAAGCTGAGAGAAAAACAAGTTTAAAAAAATCAGAGCTGCTGAGGTCACTGGGCTAGCTTGTTAGTAACCTTTGCTATTTAATTTCTCTTCAAAGTAAAATAAATTTTATAGCTTTGAGCTTCAGGGACCAGAAAGTAAGTGGTAGAATATAGTGTTGAAAGTAGAATAATAACTTTTGTATGTTAAAGCAACTTCATTTATTTTTTTTATTTGAAGGAAAACCACTTTATAATTTTCTACATGTAGGGAAAACACTTTGTAATTTGTTATATGTATTTTTATTTCCTGCTTTTTCTTACAAGGAGATCAATTTTTAAAAATACTAATTCTGTTTTAAAAATATAAAGCCATAATCTGAGAAGAAAGAGCCATCATTGCAAAGAAGACGTGGGGATTTAGGTGCAAGGAATTAGCAGGACAAATACGATGAAGTGGAATAATTAGAGTAAGCTGGTAATTAAAGGATGCTGAAGGGGGAAAGAAGAACAGGCTGGTAATGAGAAGTGACCTCTGCAGCCACTCTGTGCAGCAAATAAAGAAAGGGCTTGCAATAGATCTGAAAGTCAGTTACTTAAAAAATATGTTCATGTTAATAACATTTGGAACCTGAACCTTTGTAAGTTATAGGTACAAAAAAGCAAAATGATTTTTAAAAATCAAGTTTCAGTTAAATATTGTGTAAAAGTTTTAACATTAGTCGCAAAGTAATTCAGGCAAAATATATAACTTTTAAGATTTATTTTCTAGTTTATATCTTTATATTTGAATGTAAGTATCACTAATGTTTATCATATTGTTTTAGAGAATGTTAATTATAAATAGAATGATACATTCTCAGTTTCTTTCATTAACCTTCACTGGTCAGCAGGGCATATGGGCTCAGAGTATTTGATTTATCTGTAGATAGTTGTTCATTTTCAGGACTAGAGCTTAGAGGGAAAGGGCCAGACTTGCAGATCCAAACTTGTTAAATGCTGGCATGTCTTAAGAAGAATTTGTGATATATTTGGAGACATTAACAAAAGAACCTTGAAATATTTATGATATAAGCAAGATAATTTATTGTCAATTTCATTTCATTGTTCAACAAATATTTACTGCGTACATTTAATGTACCAGAAAGTGGTCAAGACCCTGGAGGTACGCAGTGACAGAAGTGACAAAACCCTCTGCCCTCAGGAAGCTCCTTCTCTACAAACTAAATAATGGATTAGAACTGAATGCTGAACTCTAGGGAATAGGGAGATCAGGCAGAATAAGAGCAGCATCAGGTTTTGGAAGAGAGGAAGGTGGCATTAACAGGGAACTCCAAAAAGAAGAGCAATAGGTGAGATGGTCAAGAAATAGTGCAGGTTGGGAATGAGTGAGCAGATAGTAATATAGGAAGGGAAGGCAGATTGTACAGTGCCTGGGAAATCCAGCAAGTGACTACAACAGTGAAGCAAAATAAACTTTAGTGGAATTTTGGTATTAATTTTACACAATTATAAGATACTAGTATCGATAGCATTAAAAAACAATTTAAATTAATGACATCAAAAATAACAGTGATACTAAATGTTAAATGTTTTAAATAATATTTAATACTTAAAATAATAAAATATTTAATATTGAGTATCATAATGGAAGGGATCATAATGGAAGGAAGTTGAAGAGATGGGCAAAACCAGACCATGTAGTTTCTTTAGTCCATAGTAAAGGATCTAGGATTTATTAGAAATTATTAAAATGTTTTTAGTAGAAGTAACATAATCCAGTTTGTGACTTCCTTTGCTATAAAAAGCATGGATAGGTGGATGAAAAGATTAAATGTGATTGCCTGTCACAGGGAACTAATTTTTAAAATGTAATTATTGTGATGTTGGAGAGAAAAGCATACCTATTTTAAAATGCTTTTAATTGATTTTAATTGAACACTTCTGGTTCATGTTTTAGGGTTTAAAGTGGTTAATATTTTTCTCATATATAGGAGTAGAAACACATTTTTGCTTTAGTGGAAAATATAAGCATTATTAAGCTGCCTATTTAGCATGCAGAATTATTTTCCTATTTTTTATATTTAATGCTAGAATTTTTCAATGGCTTAAAGATGTGTAGCTGTGGCTCCGGTTCTTGGTTCTCTGCACAATAGTTTTATTCTCAATCTTATGTTACTGGTCCGTATCTCCCCTTAATTTCCCATATCTATTTTCTCATTGATACAACATAGTAAGGTCTACTCACCTTGCAGAAGTGTCATTGATTTTTCTAAGTTTCTAAAACACTTTCTGTGTCTTGGAGAGAGACTGTGTTTACATATAACTTGTTTTTCCTACATGTGTTTTTTTTTACAAAGTTCAACTTGATAAATATGCTTCTTGAATCTGTGCAGATTTCCAATATGTTTATTAAAATGTTGAAGAAAATTTGCAATGGGGGAAATTTCAGGGGGAAATACATACAAAGCCCCACTGGCTTTTATATGTGTATTGGCATAGAAACAGCTAATGGTTATAAAATGAGTGTTTAGAAGATAAGATATAGAAAATTAAATATCCACTAATTTAGTATACTGTGAATTTAACTTTAAAATGTTCATCTATTTTTAAAATGTTTTTTACTTTATGTCATTCCTCCAAATAGGCTAATGTAAAAGTCTATTGACAGGCAGAAAGTAAATTAGATAACTTTTCTTTGCTTATCTGATAATCATTCTTACTTCCTTTTGGGTCTATTACTTTTCTGGGTAGAATAACACAGGTTTTATTAAGTGCAATGTGATTTTTTTTTTTAAATGAACAACTGTATTTGCAAATAAGCACGCAAGCATTCTTGCAGATAGTAGTTCTTTGAAATTGAAAGTTAACTCTTACTTTAGGATATGTAACTATGATTGCAGGTTTATATACAGAAAACATGATTTTCTATAGAATTACTAAATGAGAAGGAAGGCAACCACAAAGATAGAAGTCAAGAGTAATGTACTACATTATTTTCAGGACAGTGTTCCAATATGTCATATACAAGGCAGTCACGCAATGTGGTCCCATGTTAATTGTCATTTCTCCAGGCCCTGGCCAGATAGCTCCTTTGGTTAGAGCACTGGCCCAGTAAGCCAAAGATGCAGGTTGGATCCCGGGTTAGGGCACATACAAAAAGCAACCAATGAATGCCTAAATAAGTAGAACAACAAATTGTTGTTTCCATATAACTACAAGGAAATTGGAATCAACTTGACAACATTAAACTCAAGCAAAACAAAGAGACAGAAAGAGCCTAGTAATAAGCAGCTATTCGGGCAATATGGAAAAAATTTCTACTGAGAGATTTCCAGGCATTAAAGCCATTGCACAAATAAATATACAGATAAAAAATGAGATTAGCAGTAATAACAGATAACAAATTATATGTATTTTATTATTCACTATTCAACAATGACTCTTCCACCCTCTTTATCTCATCCCTTTAACCAGCACAAGCATTTCATTTCTGTCTCCACAGAGAGGGATAAATGTTTACTACAAGGAAGGATTTTCACTTTTGCTGTATTTTTAGCTCTGATCACTGCCAATGGCACCATAAAACTGTGATGACAAACCCAGATATATAATACATTTGGTACCATGCACTCTTGCTTTCCCACTAAGTAAAAAGCCACTAGCACTAATCACACACACACACACACACACACACACACACACACACACACAGTGGTAATCTTTGCAGTTTCAGAAATAGAGATGAGTGGATTACAAATATGGCTTATTTGTGACAATCTAACTTATACCTGTTGTCCTGGAATAATAATGAATAGCTCCTCCTTTCACACTCAGAGGTATTCTAATTTGCACAATAAATTATATAACCATTCTACTGATAAGTGCAAAGGGCAATAATACCTGTCCCAATAACATTAAAAATATTTATAAATGATTCTTTCAGAAATAATAGAATATGAGAATTAGTTGAATGATAAAAAAAAAGGTACTATTTTCTAATTTACTAGCATGGCCTTTCAAATTAATTGGAATAATAAATTTTGATTTATTTACATATGTATATGAACCTTAAATAGTTGTTTGTGTCAGGTCATGAAACAAGCTGCCACAGATTATGAAACTACTGCTGTGTGTAAAGTCTAAAATTGCCCATGCTTTATATTCATGAACAGCCATACCTAAGAAACTCATTTTGTTATTGATGTGATAGCTTTTCAAGGATGTACAGATTTACATTTTCTTGTCATCTAGATAACTCCAAGTTCAGGAATGATAAACATGTTTTTGTCATGTTTAGAATTTTTATTATTTGTGTTTTAAATCTACAATTTCTATTGATTTTTCTTCCAGAATATTATTTAATTTGTTGGATACTCGAGAGTGTGGATTGTTTAGGTCTTGTTTACCACTTTATGTCTTATACATAAAATAGTTTCTGACAGAGATGCACATGAAATGTTATTTAAATGAAGCCCAGAGGGAAAAGTACTTAAGGTCATATTTCCATTAAGCCTGAGATAGGGACACTAAACTTCATCCGCTCAGTACAGCACTTTGAGTAAGCCCACAGGCTCTGGGTAGTGTCAACCTGCTTTGGAATCCTGGCTGTCTCACCTCCTGAAGGTGTAGCTTTTGGCAAATTAGCCTCTCTAAATTATTATTTCCCTACCTTTAAAGCAGAGTAGTTGGAAGGATTATGTACTGAAATTCATGTTAAAAGCTGAGCATTGTGTCTGGCAGGTCTAAAATTTACAATGGTGCCTGTCTTCTTATAAATCTTAATTTATTCTCAGATTTGGCTCTAGTGGGAGTATCTCACATCCTCACTAAGATATTAGATGAGGTTTTTCTTTTCTTTTAATTTTCTATTTTAAACCCACAGTTAATGTACAATTATTATATTAGTTTTAGGTGTACAATCCCATGATTGGACATATATATAACTTACAAAGTGACCACCTTGATAAACCTAGTACCCATCTGACACCATATGTAGTTATTACAGTATTACTAATGATATTCTCTATGCTGTACTTTACATCTCCATGACTATTCCATAATTACCAATTTGTACTTCTAAATCCCTTCACCTTTTTCACCTTCCCCCCAACCCCCCTCTAGTCTGGCAACTGTCAAAATGTTCTCTGTATCTATGAGTCTGTTTCTGTTCTGCTGAGTTGCTCTTGTTCCTTTTAATTCCCAAGGGGTGAACTAAGTGTCAGGAGCTTTCCAGAAGTAGATTTGCCATACTAAGCCTTTAAAATGAAGGACACCTAGTTAATTTTGAATTTCAGATAAATAACAAGTATTTTTTGGTGTAAGTATGTTCTGTATATCCTAAACACTACTCACACATGCTGTGGAATCATTCAGTTGGGTTCACTGTGAAGACTTGGACAAATGATGGGTTAGGGCAGGAGAACTAAAATTGGGAGAGCAAAATTTAGTTGTTTATTTAATCTGATATACTATAGAAATATAAGTAATGTTTTATTTAATTATTAGCATGTGACCACAATGATAAATTGATTTGAGATAGCCAAATATTATGAAATAGAATGAAAATGTGAACTATAATTAAGGAAAATTAGAAAAATCTAAAAGAGATTAATGTTATTATAACAATATTTTGATGCTCAAAGAATAAAGGTGTTCTTTTAAATTCTTATAGAACATCAAACCATATGTATAATCAAGACTTAAAGATGTTCTTCATAATTGAAGGAGAGATAAAGACTTTCTTAGACAAACAAAACCTGAGTTTGTCAACTCCAGACATGTCTTACAAAAAATGCTAAAGAAAGTCTCCTTCAAATTGAAGTGAAAATATAATAAACAGCAACATGAAAGCGTATGAAAGTATAAATCTCACTGCAAAGGTAAATATAGGGATCAATACAAAATACTATACATTGAAGTCGTTATCGGTTTAAATTGGTTTTTATAACTATAAGGTGTATAAAATAAGCCTCAGTACATACTTATAGAAGATAATACTAATGAATAACACATAGAAAATACTTACAGAAGGTTCATTAATGAATCAAAGTCCATGACTATGCAGAGGCAGGCAGCAAGAGAGGGGAAGAGAGACAAAAGAATAATAGATATATGAGAATTAGACTAACAGAAAACAATAAAATGGCATTAGTAAGCTATTTACCATCAAAAACTACTTGAAGTTTAAATGGATTAAACTTCCCAATATAGACATATGGTGGCTGCATGGATTTTTAAAAATCCAATTACATATTGTCTACAAGAAACCCACTTTAGATTTAAGGACACCCAATGTAAAAATGGAAAAAAATATTTCATGGCAATCAAAAGAGAACAGGGGTGGCCGCACTTATATCAGACAAAATAGACTTTAAATAAAAAATGGTCACAAGGGACCGAGAAAGGCATTATTTAACAGTAAAAAATGTCAACTCACTAGAGAAACAAGGCAATGATGCTCACTCCCTCACTCTTACTAGTTCTTTTCAACATAATACTGGAAGTCCTAGCTAGAGCAATTAAGCAAAAAATTAAGTAAATAAATAAATAAATCCACATCAGAAAATAAAAAAGTAAAGTTGTCCCTGTTTACAAATGATTTGATCTGCAAATCCTGTGTAGAAAACCCTGAAGATTCCAGTTTTCAAAAAACACAAAACTATTAGAACTAATAAATTAATTCAGCAACATTGCAGGCTACAAAGTCAACATGCAAAAATCAGTTACATTTCAATAACCAACAATAAGCAATCTGGAAAGGATATTAAGAAAACAATCCCATTTACAAGCATATCAAAAATAATAAAATACTTAGAAATAACTTATCCAAGGAGATGAAAGACTTGTACAATGAAAACTGCACAACATTGTTGAAAACAATGAAAGATGACACAACTAAATGGAAAGATATCTTGTGTTCATGGATTAGAAGATGTAATATTGTTAAACTGTCCTTATGACCACAAACAATATACAGATGCATTAAAATCTCTATTAAAATCTTAATGGCACTTTTACAGAAAAAAATCCTAAAATTCATATGAAAGTACAAATGATCCTGAATGGCCAAAAATATTTTTTTGAAAAATGAACAAAGTTGGAGACCTTACACTCCCTGACTTCAGAACATATTACAAAATAAGGTAAAAAACAAAACAGTATGCCACTGGCATAAAGACAGGTATATAGACCAGTGGAACATACTAAAGAGCCCAGAACAAAAAAAAAATGCATGTACAGTCCAGTGATTTTTAACAAAAGTGTCAAAAATATACAATGGAGAAAAGATAGTCTTTACAACAAATGGGGTTGAAAAACTGGACATTCACATGCTAAAGAATGAAATTAGACTCTTATACCATCCACAAAAATCAACTCAAAATAGATTAAAGACTTAAACACTAAGACCAGAAACTGTAAATCTCCTCAAAGAAAACATAAGGGGACATTTTCATGACATTAGTCTTGATAACGATTTATTGAATATAAATAAAAGCTGTGTTAAAAGCACAGTCAACTTAAGCAAAAATTGACAAGAGGGACCATATCAAATTAACAAGCTTGTACCCAGCAAACAAAACAACAAAGTGAAAAGGTAACCTATAGAATGGGATAAAACATTTACAACCATATATATGATAAGGGGTTAATATCCCAAATATCCTCAGTAGTTAAAAAATAACTAATAATGTGGTTAAAACCTAAAGAAATGACTTGAATAGACATTTCTCCAAAGAAAACATATAAATGGCGGACATTTATTTGAAGATGCTCAAGGTTATTAATCATCAGGGAAATGCAAATCAAAACCACAATGAACTATCACCTCACCCCTGTTAAAATGGCCATTATAAAAAAACACACAACACAACACAAAATACCAAGTGTTGGCAAGAAGTAGGAGTACTTGGAAACCTTATGTTCTCTTGGTTACTATAGAAAACAATGTTAAATTTCTTCTAAAAACTAAAGATACAAATACTGTATAATTCAACAATCCCAATTCTGGGTATTTATCCAAAAAAAGAAAAAAAAAGAAAAGAAAACAGGATCCTGAAGAGATATTTTCAGTCCTGTGTTTATTACAACATTATTCACTTTGTCATGAGGTGGAAACAACCTAAGTGTCAGGTGAACGGATGAAGAAATGTGGTGTGTATATATATATATAATGAAAGAGTCATCCTTAAAAAAGGAAATCATATAATATGCTACTATGTGAATGATACTTGTGGCCATTATATGAAATAAACCAGTCATGGGAGGAAAAATACTGCTGATCCACTCACGTATTGTATTTAAAGTAGTCCAACTCAGCCAGGCTGGAGGGGCTCAGCGGTTAAGCATCGACCTATGATCCAGGGGATCAAGGTTTGATTCCCGGTCAGGGCACATGCCTAGGTTGCAGGATTGATCCCCAGTAGGGGGCATGAAGGAGGCAGCCAATCAATGACTCTCTCATCATTGATATTTCTCTCTCTCTCTCTTTCTCTCTCTCTCTCCCTATCCCTTCCTCCCTCTGAAATCAATAAAGATACATAAAAATAAAAAAATAAAAAGGCTTAAGGACAGCAAGTGAAAAAGATTAACTTCCTTCTCATATTTGGCCGATCCCTTTTTTCCAGGCAAGCAAAACTTTCCTGTAAGGATTCAAATGTGTTACACATGTAGCGTGGGCTGATTGAGTCCCATCGCCATACAGAAACTGTTTACACTGAATAATCAAATATGCATAACGGCAGTGCTTATGACAACATGAAATGGGTTGGCTGCTAATATAAACACATTAGTCACCCTCAGGGTTGCAGCTATTCTTAGTGTTGAAGACAGCTATAAAGAATGAAAAAGCTAAAATCTCCTTATCGTCTGAAGACCCAAGTCATTTCACAATGAGCCAAAACATCAGTTTGACGTTTATGGCCTTTATATTCTGGTCATATAATATGATAATAACGGATGGTTTATTCTCTAGTTTAATTTTAATCAGCCTTTGCAATTTGGTTGGCAAAAATGAGCACAAATAGATACTGTGTAATCTAAATTTTCCTAATAGAAGATTTAACAGCAGTTAATCTTATTTAGAAAATAATAAGAGAGCATAAAAATTGTGTACCCAATTGTTTCAGACTCAGCTTTGAAAATGAAGATCCTAATAAGTCAGCAATTTAATTCATATTCTTAAGCATTTAGACCAACCAGTATTTCCTCACATTCCAAGAATATGAAGACAAACTCACTAGTTGGAGTGACAACAGTCATAGCCTTTGTTTCCCAGAACCACCTCTTCCATGAGAAGACTGTTATCTGTATGGCAAACACAAAATGCTTTTGAAGAGAGAAAACGAGTAGGACCATTGGTATTATAATTAGGTTATAAAGAGAGAGATCTGGAGACCTTGAATTACCTCCAGTTATTTTTACAACTGACCTAGCGACCCAGGAATAGGTTTTTCTTCTTGTAACCTTAAAAGAGGGGGCGGGAGGGGAAGGAAGAGACGGTGCAAGTGGGAAGAGATCTTCGTGCAGAGACTTGGAAAAGAGGGAGTTGCTTCAGCGAACAACACTTATATGCAAAGATTACTTCTATTTTGAGTTGCTTGACAGAGCATTAATGAGGTGATTAAAAACACAAAAACAACAAAATAAGAAAATCCTCAGTCATTGTGAAAAACAGCATCAGATTAGAATATGACAGTAGGTCTGAATTCAACACTTCCCTCTCTAAGCTGCGTGACCTTGGGCATATTAGTTAACTTTTCTAAATTTGAGTTCTTTTCATCCACAAAATCAGATAATAATAATACTGACTCCTTAGACTATGGTGATCATTCAACGTGATAATGCATGTGAAGCACAGAGTAGAGACCCAATAAATCTCAGCTCTTGTGACGTGATGATAACATTCTATTATCTTAGGTTTCAGACTCAAAAATAAACAGGAATATTAATACTTGACTTCCTTACAGCTTATTTCATAGTATTAATGGAATTATTTATATATATACTCTATCTTTCTACAAGACTAGGTGCTATTATTATAATTTTATAAAAGTTGAATAAGTTTTCAAAGTACAATGCCATAGACTGTGGTGACAGTAGGGTAATTTAAATCTTCAAAGATATTCTCTTGTGAATGCTCACCCACTTTATTTCAGAGCAGGGCAAAACCATAGCTTGTTCCTCAATTAATTACTGGACTGCAGTGTTTGGACAAAGGTAGCAATGAAAAATGGACCTTTCTAATTCTACTAGAAGCCTTGCTGTCCGTTCTTCTTTTGAATTTATATCTAAACTTTGGGGCAATACCAGGCGCTCCTTCAAATACAATCTATTCACTAGCCCATAGACAGAGGCAAAGAACTCTGAAGCTGGATTAGACTTCTAGGATGGTTAAGATCCCTCTCCTCCGTTCTACCCCTCTGAGCCACTTATACTCTTAGAGTCAAATTCATACATAGCAATGTTGCTTGGCTTTCTGTTTCACAGATAAAAATGTTCAAGTTCTTAACATTTTGTCTATTTATCATCTGCCTTATACCAAGATGTATACCTATCTTGCTTTCTACAAAAATGAATCCCTTTGATCTACTTTATTCAATTAAAAAACTATTTAATCAGTGCATCCTATAGATCTACACTTTGCATTACATGCTGCAGATAACATGGTTGGACTCCCTGGCTATAAAGAGTTTACAATAGAGTGGGTGAGTGATACAGCCAAATATAATAATGTAAATACAAGAGGTTACAGGAACATAGAAGGTCTAAGCCCAACCTAAATTTAGGAATAAAAAGAGTAATTGAAATATTAGAATAAGTAGTTTCTGAGCCAATAATTGAAGATTGGGTCAGCATGACTCAGGTAAAGAGGTAGTGTGGTATGTGACTGAGGGGCATTGGAGTTTGTGGGAGAAAGAGTCCCAGGCCAAGGAATAGCATGCTTGGAGTCCCCAGGTTAAGAGCACAAGGTATATTCAAGGAACTGAAAGAACTGGCTTAGCTGGAGCAGGGAAAGGCACGGGGGGAGAAAAAATTAGGACACAACATAAGGCTGAGGAGGACAAGTATCAAATCATGGACCTTGTGTGCAATGTAAGAGTTGGGATTTTATTATACAGTCATGCAAACAAGGGGCATGGGCTTTGTAAGTCTGCTATTTACTGCAGTAAAATGGCCAGACCTGTGTTTTAGAATATTCTGGCAGAAGAATGGAAAAATTAACTATAGTGGGTCACAACTGAAGCAGGAAGACATTCAAGGAGGAAATAATGGTGACTTAGCTGGGCTAAATTAGTACCCTAGGGCAGACTTGGTGGTGTGTGGAGAAAAGGACAGGTGTGAGAGACAGAGAAGGAATCAATTGGAATTGGTAATTACTGATCTGGTAGATTGGAAAAGGGAGACCTTAAATTGTGCTAGATATAGAGCAATGTTTTATGGATAGACATGATATTAGCATTCCATCAGTGCTTTTCTTATTCTGAGAAGTTTGTCAACACAGACAGATTATACTTGAAGGTTCTAATTTGTCCTGACATTTTTGTGTTAGCTCTGTTACAGTCACCAAATGTTTATTGAGAGCTTACTTGGTAGATAGATAAAGTCAGAATGATTGAGATTTCTTCCTCACAAAGCTAATGGTTTTATGGGAGACACCAACAAGTAAGTTGGAATAAGGCACAATAAGAGCTACAAAAGAGACTCATGGAACTTTAGATGGGCACTTGAACATGTAAGTAAGAGAGCCTTGTCCTAGCTATCTCAAAGAATTGTCATTTGCTGTCAAATACATCCCCTGGAATTGGAATTGGAATTGGCTGCCTCTCCCCCCTCCATCTCTCCACTATCAGCTTTGCACACTCTTGTTTTTGCTTCTGCCTGTGCATCTGGACCACTATCCTTTCTATTTTCAAATAAGATTCTGATCATTTCTGCTGCTTTATAATTTTGGCTTATCGGGTCCCATCAACATCCTTCTAACCCTTCTTCAAACATGACATACCACTTGATATATCACCATTAGCTTTGCTAATGACCTTACCACTCTGTATTTCTCATACTTAAAACTGTAAACAAGAGTCTAATAATGCCATTTAAATGTTTTTGCATTGGGAACATCGACGAGTCATGCAATTCCTATGTGTTTGCTGCCTTTGGTACCTTTGCCCACACTCGGGCTATTTGCAGGAGATGGAGGTACGTGCATAGCAGGTTTTCTCAGGGTCAGCTTATTCAATATACAAAACATTGAATTCAGCAGAGCAGTGGAGCATCCAATATAAAGTGCATGTATGTGAGGGGTGGGGTGTATGTGGAGGAGAGGAGTCTGGCAGGAAAAATGTTCCAGAGTAGATGGTATTTAGGTTGATTCTTAAAAGAGGGATGTAGAATGGTAAAAGAAAGGGTGGACCCTTGTTAGTGGTAATTACAATTGCAAATGGATATGAGAATCAAGGCACCTTCAAGAAACAGCAAAGCCAAAATAACTGATCGTTCTTCATTTCACTCAGCTAAGAAAATGAAAACAGTTGACTGTAACAGTGTTTTTCAAAAAGGGATCTGTGGCTCTCTAGGGAGTGGATCAGTAGTTCCAATAAACCCACAGAGACTAGCAAATTATAATCTCCTTTTCTTTGTTTTTAAGTAAAGAGAAAATAAAAAAGATATAGAATTTTTCCTTTTGTATTTAGTTTCCTTGGATTGCCTTAACAAAATACTGCAACCTGGGTGGCTTAAAATAATAGACATTTATTCTCATAGTTCTAGAGGCTAGAAGTCAAGGTATTGGCAAGGTTGGTTGCTTCTGGAAGCTCTAAGGGAGAAACTGTTCCATGCTTCTTTCCCAGCTTCTGGTGGTAGCCTGCATTGCTTGGAAATCCTTGGAGGGTGGCCAAATCACTCCAATCTCTGTGTCCATCTTCACATAGTCTTTTTATAAGGACAAAAGTCATGACATTTCTGGCCCATCCTAATCCACTATGACTGTTTTTCTTAACTTGATTACATATGCAAAAACACTATTTCCAAATAAGGTCACATTCACAGGTAATGCAGTTTAGGACTTGAACATATCTTCCTGGGGGACATGAGTCACCCTGTGACAAGCAATGCTTCTCAAATGGAGCCTGAGACTCTTTGGGGAGTGATTCAGTTGTTGCATTGGTTCCATGAAAACTACCAACTTATAACCTCCTTTTCTTTGTTGTCAAGTAAAAGGAAACTAGAAGTAATATAGCATCCTTTTTTTTTTCTTTCTTCTTGAATAATTGTCTATTTCCTCTGGTCTTAGGACACATTTTTATTTTGAAGGCTGCAAAAGGATTTAAAATAACAAGGTGGCCTGATGATATGCCTTATGTAGACTACCCTATTTAATGAAAACATCTATACCAACCAGGTCATTCATATGAGGAACATGAATGGGGCCATGAGAACAAAATAATTGTACTGTATCAAATGTAAGAGAAAAGTTGTAAACACAGAGTATGGAAGAGTGCTTTAGCAGCATATTGCCTTGAACTTCCAGCCCTCTGACATAACTGCTGACAGCAAGGCTACGAATGGAAGACAAACCTCAGCCACAGGGGCGTGCAGCTATAAGAAGGGAGGTAGCTCAAGTCCAGAAATGTTCTCCAATTAAAACAAAGGCACTCCAAGAAATATAAGTTTGAGAAGCACAGCCACAGAAGTCCCAGACCTCATGAGCAGTTTCTAAAAAATACTTTTTTTAGCCTAGAGTAAGGGGATTAGGAGGGAAGCCCAGGGCCTAGACTCTTCTGAATTTCCAGGAAGTTTACACCATCTGAGCAGTAGATCTGTGGTATTAAGGGTTTTCCCTATGAGGGCTGCTCATAGAGCAAGACCCAGTATAAACACCAAATTAAATGACAGTAATCCTTGTTGACATGCAAAGTGTGCCAATCTTACATCTGGCACTCAGTAACGCAACATAAATTCTCATATCTTTGAAGGGGATTAATCTGTGTTTCCAGTTCATAAAGATGTTTTTTGTATATATTTTGGCTCTCAGAGAAGGGTTTGCCAGAAAAACTTAAGCAACCAATCTCTTATAGAAAATGCCTCAATCCAAGGACAGATGAAGAGCTTCCCAGACAAGAAAAAGTTAAAGGAGTTCATCACCACCAAACCATATTATATAAAATATTAAAGGGTCTTCTTTAAGAAGAAGAGGAAAGAAAGGTAAAAAAATATGAACAATAAAATGGCAATACATACATGTCTATCAACAATTGAATATAAAAAATAAATAAATAAACTAACAAGCAGAACAGAAACAGACTCATAGATACAGAAAAAAATTTGATCGTTGCCAGATGGGAGAAGGGCTGGGGGATGGGTGAGAAAAATGAAGGTATTAAGAAGTACAAATTGGTAGTAACAGAATAGCCATGGGGATGCAAAGTACAGCATAGGGAATAGAGTCAATAATATTGTAATAACTGTGTATGGTGTCAGATGGGTGTGGGATTTATCAGGATGATCACTTCATAAGTTATGTAATGTCTAATCACTGGGGTGTACACTTGAAACTAATATAATAATGTATGTCAACTGTAACTGAAAAATAAGAATAAAAATGACTTAAAAAAAGAAGAAGGCTGAAGACAGAATCTCCCTGGCTGAAGCTGAAATAGGGAAGCTGAAACCTGAAGGGTGTGTGTGTTTGCACATGTGTGTTTCCGGACCAGAGCTGAGCTGACTGATTCACAGCTCACAGCAATGCCATATCACAATCAGGCTGTTTGCATTGAATAGTTTCCTTCTTCACCATTAAAAAAAAAAGCCTTTCTCCCAAATAGGAGAGATAATGACATTTCATTTCAAAACATAGTATTATACAAAATATTCTTATAATAACCATTCAAATACAGACTTTTATTGAACAACGCTTATGAAGTCTCATCAATAGCACATTAAAAAGCACATTAATGAGCTTGTAGTAGGATACGTGAGCTTAATTTGCGAAAGTAAAAAAAGGGTTAGGGGAGAAGCTTCTCATATCCAACTCCCTCTTTGGCATTCTCATTTGAATGTTTAATAGCCTCCCAAACTTAATATTTCCAACAACGAAAAATTCTAGAAATTGGATTCTTCCATGAGTTTGAAAACTCAATCTTTCATTTTCTCAGGCCATTATCTTGGAGTTATCTTTGACTCTTCTTTTTCTATAATGTTGATATATACCATCAACTCCTTTCCGCTCTTTTTTTATTTGTTTGTTTTTGGAAGTATAAGCAGAATTTAGCACTCACCGCCCTATTCTAAGCCACTATTTTTCTCACCTAAAGTTGAAAGCTTCTTACTTGCTTCCCTGCTTCTAAACATGCCCCATTTGGTCTTTTTGGCACCCTGAAGCTGGAGTCATTTTACCACATAGGTCAGATTATGCCTGTCTTTGCTCAAATTTGTTGAATGGCATTCTATCTCATTCAGAGTGAAATCCAAGTTCTTATTGTGGCTTGTAGGGCCCAAGGTGATCCCGCCATTGCCCTTTCCACCAACCCCTCTCTGGTCTTCTCATACTAGATTTTTCCCTTGCTTGCTCTACTACATTCATCTCCACCCCTGGTTCTCATGCTGATCCTTGGATACTCCAAGCACATGCTTCCCTCAAGTCTTTTGTATTTTACCTGTTTGGGCTCCTCTTTCCAGGTTTACATGCCTTACTCCCTCAGGTAGGTCTCTGCACAAATGCCTCCCAGCTAAGGTCTTCACTGCACATGTTTAATGAAACCGCCATACCTGCCCCCTTACATTTTGTTTTCCCTTTTTCTGCTTTGTTTTTCTTCTTCTCATTGATTATGACCCCACACTTTATATGTGTATTTTTGGTCGGATTATTTTCTGTCTACTCACTAGGATGAAAGGGCTATCATAGCAGGACTTGATTTTATTTGTTATAGCTCATTCTTCAGTGACTATAATAATACTTGGCAGTAGTAAAAATACTACTACAAAAAGTATTATTGTACTCACATTTGTTAAATAAATGAATTAGAGACTTCTTGGCTAAAAAAATAAATACATAAAAGGGAATTTTATACATATGCTAAAAATATACTATTTTCCCTCTAGTTTTAGTGCAACAGAGACATCTAAAGGTATAACAAAAACAAAAGGCAAAGCTGATGTGGCAATATTGTTTTAGTTACTACAGTAATTGTTAGGAAACATCTATGAGTCTATGAGTACAGTAATGTAAATATAAGAAGCAAATAGCCTAAAATGCAATCTTATAGATAACCATTTACCTAATTGTACAATGTAAATAAAAACTTAGATTATGGAAAATTTAAAGCATTGCTGCTTTTATTTCAAGATTTTTTTTTTTTTTTTTTTTGTAATTGACAGATCTTAACCAAGTGAGAATTAAATGCATGGAAGGTGCAGTTTTAGGGTCACATGAAAAGGCAAAGGAAGACCTTGCCTTCAAAACATTTCAGTTTGTTGAGGTGACAAAACATAAATAACAAGAAGCAAATTGAGAATCAACATATTTGATATCCTAATGAAAAAAACACAATGAAAATTAAACCAATAAATACTGAGTTGTCAAATAAAGAAGTTATCAGATATATCCAATGCATTTTGAGTCCCTCAAACCAAGATACACATTTATAGAATGGTATGTGAGAGTAAATACAAAATGGGAAAGAAAAACAGTGGATGAATTGATTCAACAGCATTTATTGAGCACATACTATATACCAGGCAGTATGCTAAGCATTGGGTATTCAAAAAGGAAAAAATACAGTCTGTACCCCTAGTCTATGGCAAAATAGATGCATACTTTGGCCAAGACGATATAAAAAAAGAAAGGAATATTATGATTAGCTTTATAGCTTTATGTAAGCTAATGTATGTGAAATCTCATGTTTATAAATTACTCTGATTGAAATTTATTTTTTCTAAATATGATTTAAGCTATTGTTTTCTAAGCTGTGTTCTTAAGCTATTTTTGAAAAAAATCATGTTAATAAGTTCATTTTGATATGCACTTTATATTCAATATGATTTTAAGAAAATCAATATTTTTAAACTGGTATGGATGGACAGCCATATTTAAAAGCTTATTTTCATGAAAACGCATATGCTCCAAACCTTTTTTCCAGAGAATTGCTGCTCTTTAAAGTGAAATAGGCTAGTCTAGTGGAAAAGCATTTTTTATAAGTTTTGAAAATAAACATACACAATCTTTAATTAAAAGGCTGCATTTCTGCCAGATTTTATTTGAGGTAAATTCATTCTTACAGTTAGTTTTGATTAAAATTTCAGTAATATAGTCTTTTTAAAAAAAATACAATTGCAGTTAAGTTAGTTTGGTTGAAAATTCACACTTACAAGCTCCCTTTATGAAAACTCATGTTTTTCTGAATTTTCTGATGAAAATTTTAGAATTTTCTTTGTTTTAGAAAAACTAAAGTACCTGAACTCTTTTGGATTAAAGTTTACGTTCACAGGCTATTTGTATTAGAATGCATGTATCTAATTGTATTTGAGGAAGCTTACTCTATTCCAAAGGTATATTTTCAAAATTTGATGATTTAACAGATATAGACGTGAAAGATATAGGTAAGTTAATTTATAATTTTGAGTAAAATAATTACTCCTATTAAAATGCATTTTCAATGCCATAAACAGTATATAATAATGTTACTATGAAAATTTGGATTTAAGTGCTCCTTATGGCTTTCATAACATGAAAAAATCTTCATTCTCTCCAACGTATTTTTTATTTTCTGTTTTAGTCACAGATTCCCCCCTCCTATTGCCTCTTTAATATGGACAGTATTCAAGTTTTAATCTCTATTTCTCTTCTTATTTTCCTCTATACTCTTTTCAGTAAGGGCTAACATTCACTCTGACAGATTTGGTTGTATCTACAAGGTTGGCTAGTAGTCAACAGGTAAACAGTTTCTTAATGTGCAGCTTTGTATTTGTAACTCTCTGCTGGACATCTTCATCAGAGGACCCATGAAAGATCCGGAGAATTCCTGCAATCACTGTTTCAAAATTCTATCCCATTACCTTTCAAAGCTCCCCTGGTTTTGAGTTCTCTTTTCTATCGTATGGTCCCCAATAGGTTACTGAATCCAAAGAGCCTCTGTAGTATCTCTCATATTTATCTTCTCTTTTTCTTTCCCACTAAATATCTGTAGGCCATTAACTCTGCATTCATGAACAGGGCTCTACCTTCTTACTTTTCTCTGTTTCCTGAATTAACCTTATGAAATCTGTCTTACTTACCAGAGCCAGAGTGATCTTTATAAAGTATAACTTGGACATGTCCAGGATTTTTTTTATGCCACTCTGTAAGCATGACAACCAATATATCAAAATGGACTCATGATTTTTCTTCAACATCTTTTCCCTCCTCTAGCTTTCTCCACTTCATGGGATGGCATCTCTAACAGAATGTGAGCCGCATCATTGTTTTCTTCCTCGCATCCTAGAATAGCATTTATCATGTAGCAAGTACAAGTAAATATTTTTTGAATGAATGACATCATCTTTCGTCTCTAATAACAATTACTGAGTTTTATATATTTTACTCCCAAACATTTCTACATTCTCCTTTCTATGCTTTCTACCACCAGTCTGCTCCACTCGTATGTCTTGCCTGGAACAGCTGTCCATAGTCTTCTTGTGGATAGTTGCTTCATCTTATGAGTGGATATTAACATGCCATTTTCCTGTCTAAAACTCATCACTGGTTCTTTGGGATAAAGTCCTGAGTTTTTAGCTTTGCATTAAAATTCTCCATGATCTGCACTTGACAGTTTTGCCGTATCTTATACTGCCATCCCTTCCTTAACTTTACATTCTGTCTCATTAAACTGGTAGTCGACCTCATGTCCAGCCCACTCCCTAACAACTGTTCCAATCTTTCCAGAGCTAAGGAGGTTCCCAGGACATGAAGTTTTTAGTACTAAAATTGGGAAAGACTGGGGAAAACTAGGACTACACTAATACACTAGGCAGTTTCTAGCCTCTGTGTTTTTAGGACATAAGTTACTTCTCCCTGGACTTTTATTTTTCCCCCTCTTCATTTGTTTAAGCCTCACTGATCTTTTAAAATTATGTCAGGCAGCACTGCAGTAAGTCCCTTTCATTAAACCTGGACCAGGATAACCAATGACTTCCTAAAGCTCAAAAATTATCATGCTTATTTTTGAATTTCTAGAAATTATTGAAATATTCAATTTATTAAATAGTTAATAAATATGTTTTAAATGAGTGCATTGCCTTACAACAGAATAAATTCTAAAATCTTCAGTTTGATTTTCAAGACCTCCATGAACAAGCCCTGGCCTAACCATTAATCTATTTCAATTCATTCAATTAGATTCAACATAATTAAATTCATTTTAGCCAAGATTTATTGAGTGTATACAATATTCAAGGCTTAATCCTCTTTGGTATTACTTTCTATTATTTACTGCCAATCGAACCATTTTTCAAATGGCCATTTTTTTTTTTTTTTTTTTGCCTTTACTACAATACCATCTTCAAATATACTTACTTGCATCTCTACTTCTTTAAAGCTATCATATTTGTTGAGGTTCATATTAACTACCACAGCCTCCTTAAAGACTGACTTGATTTTCAGGTCCAAAGTAACTTTTTTAACCCTATACTCTTATAGCACCTAGCTTGAGACTTTCTTATATTTCTTGATATTATTTGAGTTGGACCATATTATTTATAGTCATCTTTTCTTCCTTGCTAGATGGGAAGCACTCATTTCTTTATCTTCTTCATTCTCTAATTGAATGTCTTGTGCATTTATTTTACTAAATAATTTGTGTTTTAAAATTATAAATTAAGAATGTGTCATGGTCTTTGAAATCCAAATGAACAGTGAGAATGTCTATCTACACTGAATGTAAAATTATTGTGCTACAGGCCATCTGGAGAGAAGTAGACAGATTCAAGAACATTCTACTTTTATTTTTCTAAGTATGAATTCAGAAATTTCTGGTATATTTTACTACATCTAACCTTGGCAGCAAACTTTCCCCTATTTATTTCAAAGGATCACTTAACACAGAAAAAAATTCTTTATGATTATTAAAGTCAAATATGCTTCCTTTGAATTTAAAATTGTCTTAACGTATTAAGTTTCTGTACGTCTTTCATAAACCATTGCCATGAAAACAGTATTTCAGACATTTTGTCTTCCCCTAAATGTCACATCTGCTATCATGTTATGTATAACAACATCACACACACACACACACACACACACACACACACACACACACACACAAAGGATGCAGACTTTTTTTTAAATGGAGATCAAAGTGAGTATTTCACAATATGAATACACTATCCTTTACATGGTGGCTAATATTTGGAAAATAATTGGGGAACAGTAGGACACTCAAGATTTTAAAATGTTGAATGAAAGTAATTTACAATCTGAAAAACTGAACTAGTTTGTTTTACTAAAATGTTATTTTCAGGTGTTCAGCACACCACCACATAGTTCTGTTATTTTGAAGTCCTTTGTGAACATCACTTGCCTTTTAGATTTACTCAAGTAAATAATTGCCTCTTCAAGTAATGTCAGTTCTATGAAGAGCCTTCATTCTTCCTTGAATTCCTGGTTTAGCCTCTGTACCTTTCTCACTCATACAATGAGATGATGGAATCCATCCTTTCACCCTCACACTGCTGTATAATTATGCCCTTAATCCCTTTCATAAAGACATTGACTTAGCTGTTTGTTTTCCTTTCAGAAAACGGGTATGTCATCATCACTAGGTAAAATGCATAGAAGAAAGAGACAAAGATTAGATGTGAAGAATTCTGACTGGTAGCATTTGTGTTGAAATATGAGTTCTCACCATTCAGAGGACTCAGCAAGGATTAGTATCTGCAGGGCCTTTTCTTTGAAATCAATTATGTGACCAACTGTACAGGTTCATATCCTCAATCTGGGTCAGCAGATCTGTTATTTTTTCAAAATTCTACCTCTTCCCTGGTGTGTGCCCTGAAGGGAATCTTATGGAACGTGAGCACTACAACTTTTCCACAGCTAGTTCTTACTGCAGGGTTAGTAGGGTCATAAATATTCTAGAAAAAACTCTGTATGGAAATTAACTCAAAATGAATTATTCCTTCTATAAGTAGCTTTCTCAGTAAAGTAAGTTTATTTCACTGTCCAATTCATTTATCCACATAAAAAAACATAATCTGAAC
Organism: Miniopterus natalensis; assembly: GCF_054644295.1. Classification (NCBI taxonomy): domain Eukaryota; kingdom Metazoa; phylum Chordata; class Mammalia; order Chiroptera; family Miniopteridae; genus Miniopterus; species Miniopterus natalensis. The sequence goes on from NC_142084.1 coordinate 51,668,937, forward strand.
ACTTTCTGGGATGGGAACTCTATGATAAGAAGACAAGATACTGGACTGAAGGAGTTTTTAGCATAGTAGGATATGTACAATGGAGCCAAAAAGCATATTACATCAAAACTGGATAAGCATCGCAACAATATTCAAAGAAATTCTTAGAAATTCAATGGCTTACTTCTGAGTGGGAGGATCATGGACTAGCATGAGCAAGGACATGGAAGTAGAGTGATATATGCCTTGAGGCTTGAGAGGATATTGATGCCAATTACAGACATGACAAGTGAGGTGGAATGTTTGATTAAGAGGATATCCTTTTAGATATTCTTTTAAACATGTTAACTTTGATTTGCTCATGAAACATCCAGGGACATCTCTCTAACATGCAGTTATAAAAGCAAAGCTGAAGCTCAAGAAATAGATTAAAGGAAAATATATAAATATGATGATCCACTACACTGACACATTGGTTGAAGCTTTAGAGATCATTGACTTATGAAAGATGACAGTATTAAGATTGAAAGGAAGATAGTATAGAGGTTGCTAAGGAAATAGAGAGCAATAAGCAAACAGACAAGAAAACGAAAAACTTGGGAATGTTTATAGTAAAGATAAGAGGAAGAATCCGAGTTATGATGAAAACCATGAGAGTACAATATGATGAAAGCCAACAAAAGGTGTGGAAAACACAGGAAGGAGAGGGTTTATCAGTCCCATCACTTGGAGCATTAAGATGAAGACGTGACCTTTGGTTATAATTTAGATACCAGATTTACAGGACCACAGGGGGAAATGACTGCATGGGGCTATGGGATAAAAGCAAAAGCAAATATACACTATCATTTGAAAAAATTTCAATGAAAAAGTATAATAGACTTGTGTGAGTAGCAGAAATTGTACAACCACAGGGTTTTGTAATTATCAATTGAAAAGACAGAATAATATTTTGACATTTAAATTTTTTGTTTCCCTTTCTGGCACCTGTGTATAAATACGGCATTGTTTGACTTTTTTGTATGATTTGTGCCATTCTCACGTGTGTGTGTGGGGGGGGGGGGGGGGTAAGAGCTTACATTATCTCATAAAATAGTGTATTTTTAGGATGATCACAATAGAGTTTAAAACCTGGCCAATGTACTAGATATTAGACTGAAAATGGAGGCAAGGTCTCCAAGTATGTCTAACAAGAAATTTTATTGGCTTTAATTCCAAGAGTGTGACTGTATCTACTCTGTGCTTTATGGAAGATATACCACTTATTTATATCTAATTCTACCTTTGATAAATTCATAAAGAATTTATTTTATTTTTTCACCCTTCCTTTGTTTGATACTCAGCTTTTCATTTTAAAAATTCCAGATTTTTTCAGTGTGAATCCAGCAAATATCTTTATTCCATCTAGAAAAAGATGATCTATGTTAAGAAATACATATAACCTAGGCTCAAAAATCATATTCAGGAAAGATAAGGAAGGACAAGAAAGAAAGGGAAACATCCTGTCATATTTCCTCATTTTGCTCGTAGAGCAGACAAGGTTTTAATTAAAATCAATTAAAATTTTCTCCCAGGCTTCAGGCACCTGAGAGAATTTTTAGAACTTTGGTGAAAGATTTTTTAAAAGCTTAGAAAATGGCTTTATTGAGTTGGCTTGTCCTCTCTGCAACCTGAAAGCAGCTTCCTTTGCTCTTTGAAGCTTCCATCAGGCTGCCTGCCAGGTGCGACACAGACTTCATTCCTAGGGCCGAGATCCTCTTTCTTTGTGTTTGTGCTTCAGGGCATGTTTCAAAACCCATAGATCAAGTTCTTGGTTCAGCCAGTCTTTAAAAAACAGGCAATTTATAAATGAGCTGTTTCAGTTCTGAGAAAAAGGTATTTGTTGGATCATTACTTATGGAATGTTCTAATCAATTCCCTGCATAACCTATTTTGTAGAGATCCTGAACACTGAATTATTAAACTGGGTTTTATAGAGGAGGAAAGAGAATTAGCAATGAGGTAAATTTTTTTGCTTCGGTTTACCTAGTCTGTCAAAGAAAGTATTGGAGACCTTTGAAAATATACTTTTGCAGAAAAGACTTTAAAAAGTGCAACTCAAAATCTGTGCTGTAACTATGGGTCGCATACATTCTGACAGTCCTGCACTGTGTGTGACTTGAGAGAGAAAAGAGTCCATGATAGGAAATGTTCTATGCTTTTGCTTTTCAGTATAAGAGAAAGAAGGTTTCAGGAAAGTGTTTAAAGGTTAAAATGTCCACAATTTAAAAATCAAGGAAAATAAAATGAGCCTTGAAAAAATATATAAACAATATTTTGTTCAAAATACCACCTAAAGTAGGAAAGCAGGTGATAACTCTTTTTGCTTTAAAAGGAATTAAAGAAGGTGGAAACAACACCTTGACTCATTTATGGAAAGAAGTCAGTGAGTCAAAGGATAAATCCCACTGAGTTTTACTAACTCTTTTGGATTTTAGAAAACTAGAACAGCTCTAAAACTCCAGTTGCTTTGCCTAATACAAGTGCTGTGAGGACTGGAGATTTGTCTCCAGTAATGGATGTGTTGTTAATTTTTCAAATATATTTTGCTATAATTATAAAAATCTGTTTTATATTAACATAAGGACAAGATCTTAAACTTAGAGTTAACTCATGGAGCTTCAAGAATTCTTTTTATAATAGATTCTATAGTATTATTCAGAGTATTCATTTTTGCTTTACATTTTTTTTAAATCTTTATTGTTGAGAGTATTACAGGTGTCCCATTTTTCACCCTCAATTGACCCCCTCCACTTTGCTCCCACCCCCTCCCCAGGCCTTCACCCCGTTATTGACTGTGTCCATGGGTTATGTATATATGCATATAACTTCTTTGGTTAATCTCTTCCCACCCTCTACCCCCTTTCCTCTGAAATATGATCATCTGTTGCATACATCAATATCTCTGGACCTATTTAGTTCATCAGATTCTTTTATTCATTAGTTTCTTCTTAAGGAAAACCCTTCAAAATTTCCTGTAGTGCTGGTTTGGCTTTTTCTTATCTGTGAAGCTCTTTATCTGACTTTCAGTTCTAAATGATAGCTTTGCTGGGTAGAGCAATCTTGGTTGTAGTTCCATATTTTTCATCACTTTGAATATTTCTTGCCACTCCCTTCTGGCCTGCAAGGTTTCTGTTGAGAAATCAGCTGAGAGTCGTATGGGTGCTTCCTTGTAGGTAACTAATTGCTTCTCTCTTGCTGCTTTTAAGATTCTTTCTTTGTCTTTAACTTTTGGCATTTTAATTATGATGTGTCTTGCTGTGGGCCTCTTTGGGTTCCTCTTATTTGGGACCCCCTGTGCTTCCTGGACTTGTAAGTCTATTTCTTTCCCCAGGTAGGGGAAGTTTTCTGTAATTATTTTTTCAAATAGGTTTTCAATTTCTTGCTCTTTCCTCTCCTTTTGGCACCCCAATAATACAAATGTTGGGCCTCTTGAAGTTGTCCCAGAGGCTCCTTATACTGTCTTCATATTTCTGGATTCTTTTTTCTTTTTGCTCTTCTGGTTGGATGCTTTTTGTTTCCTCATGTTCCAAATTGCTGATTTGATTCCTAGTGTACTTTACTCTCCTGTTGATTCCCTGTAAGTTATTCTTCATTTCAGTTCATGCAGCCTTCATTTCACATTGGCACTTTATTTTGTCATCGATTTTCTCAATTGTTTTTTTACTAATATCCTTGAGCATCCTTATAAACAAGATTCCAAACTCTGTATCTGTTAGCTTGCTTGGATCTATTTCATTTAGTTCCTCTTCTAGAGATTTCTTCTGTTCTTTCCTTTGTGACCTGTTTCTTTGCCTCCACATTTTGGCTGCTTCCAGGTGTTTGTTTCTATGTATTAGGTAGAGCTGCTATGTCTCCTGGAATTTGTAGAGTGGCTTTGTGTAGTAGGTGTCCTGTAGGGCCCAGTGGCTCAGCCTCCCCAGTCACCTGAGCTGGGCCTTCTAGGTGCTCCCCTGTGTGGTCTGTGTGCTCTGTCCTGCTGTAGTTGAGCCTTGGTTGCTGTTGGCGTCACTGGGAGGAATTGACCCCCAGGCCAATCAGCTGTGAGGACCAGCCGGAACTACAGCCAGAGAGCTGCTGTGCTGGAGACACCCCTATGAGTAGGATTTACTTCAGTGGGGCTTGGTGTTCACCAAGTGAGCCCCTTGAGTGTGTCACTCGTGGATGTGGTAGGGTTGTAATCCAGCATGACCAAGTCTGGCCACCAGGTGCACTGTCTCTGGGGCCTCCCGGGAGGTGCAAAGTCAGCCTCTGCCAGTGACTTGCCCAGGGCCACCCAGCCTGAGCTACACAGCAAACCGTAGTTGGCTGCTACTTGTGCTGGGCTTGGAGGTGTCCAGGAGAGGCCAAGCTATGAACCAATGCAGTTGCCGCTAGTGCCAAGCCTGGGGCCACTTATCAAGCCGTATGGGGCCCGCTGCTGCTTGTTGGAGAGATTTTAGGAAAGTCCTAAGCATGGGGCTCGAGAGGCCACTTGCACAGAAAAGCCCCTGGAAACGGCCTGGATGAGCTGCATGTGGGGAGGGGCGGGGCCTCTGGGCATCACGGGGCGGGGCCAACGGTGGGAGTCAGGTGCTGGCGATTCAAACATGGCGCCTGCCTGCCGGCTGTGTGCGGGGAGGACTCGCCAAAGGAGCCATGGCCTCCGCCAGCCCTTCTGCCTGGGAGGAAGCCGCCCTCCAGCTCTCGCCCGGATCTCAGGCAGGTTAGTTCCTCCCCGAGTGTCCCGGGTCCTTTCTGGCTGCTGCCCGGCGCTGGGCTCAGAGGGAGCGCATCCAGGTGAGTCCGTGCGCCGGCCCTTAAGAGGAGCTGCTGGGGCTCCCGTGGCCTCTGCGACCTTCAGGGACAGTCCCTGCGGGTTTCACAGCCCGGAGTTGTGGGGATGTCTCTTCCCGGCCTGGAGCCCTGGGCTGGGGGCCTGCTGTGGGGCTGGGACCCCTCACTCCTCTGGGAAACCCCCACCACCGAGATTCCCTCCCGGGTTTAAACCGCGGCACCGGGTGTGGGCCCGCGGCCGCGTCTCCCTGATCCAGCCCTGATCCGCCCGCGTCTCCGCCCCTCCTCCCGGTCTCGATGCTTCTTCAGGTCCCTGGTTGTGGGGCTTCTGTGCAGCCAGATCTCAGGAGGCTCTGAGTGACGGTGGTTCTGTATTTTAGTTGTAATTTTGATGTGGTTGCGGGAGGCGGCAGGTGCAGCTGTTACCTACGCCGCCTTCTTGTTTCCTCCTTGCTTTACATTTTTAAACAACGTTATTGCTGCAGTTGAGTTGTCACTTTTGAGCAGTGACTTTATAGTATTCTCTTGTGAGGCAGTCTCATCACATTGTGTATGGTGCATTGTAAGGCAGGGTCTTGCCAATATATGAATTAATTATTCAATCCCAAATGTTTTTAAAGAAAACCACAAAGTTTTCTTTATACCAAAATTTATTATAAGAATCATCAACAAACTCTACCACTGCTTGCTCTCCTTTATTCCCACCAGTCTGTTATTATTATCTAATATTATTATTATCTAAATTTTTCAACCACTTTTAATTTCCAGAATTTTTTAACTGAGATACGATGTTTTTATTGCAGTCACTGGAAACTTAGTTGTGAATATTAGTTTGAAAATTCATCTAAAATTAGTTATACATTTTTAAGATTCTAAATAAATTCTGACCTTAAACGGCTAGGGTTTTCTTGGCAGCAAGGATACCATAAGGCTCAAAAAGGAAAAAAATTGAAGCAGAAAAAGCACATTTGCATAATTTTTATTCTTTTATTTCTCTTCTGGTAATATCAAAACTACCATAAGGGGCAGCCCATTTCCAGCACATTTAAAAAGAGATGTGTTTCTCATCCTTAAACTGTTTCATTTTATGCACAGCATCTGTCTTTCAGATATATATAATTTTTCATAGACTCTCTTAATTCATTTTGTTAGATTTCTTCTTTGCTTCTTACCCATTTTTCGTGTGATTTAAACTTAGTAAGAAAGTTTTATAGCTAAATATATCAGTTGTGTTACCTAAAGTTCCTGAAACTGTTTAAATTTCTACATTGCCTAAATTTCAGATTTGGATATCACAGTTTGTGCGAATAAAGGAAATATTTGTAAATTCAACAGTATTTACGGAATAACTACTGAGTTCAAGGTGCGTCGTTTAATGCCACAGGTGCAGATAGCAAAATAGTCAGTTCAGAAGCTTATAATGTATGTAGCTGGAGCATTGTATCTGAAATACAAGTCAGAATAAGATGTAATTATGTAGGGTTTTAGGATGGTTGAGAGGATTAGAAAAGACAAATCTGAAGGAGGTGAAATTCGAACTGGTGGTCTTTAGAGATAACTAGAATTGAAATGATGTCTGTGCAGAAGAAAGCTGTAGAAGGGATTCCTAAGGATGGGTGAAGCATGCATAATGTCTCAATAGAGGACAATTATGGGGACACATTTGTAGCTGAGCATAACTGGGTTACTAGATATTTATTTGGGATCAGTGGCCTATAGAGGCCTCCTTGTACGGGACTTTAATATATGATGGCATAAAATGGGTAATTGCGTGTCCTTAAGAAGAGACCTGGTAAGTTAAAAATAATAATAATTAGGCATTGGCATTTTCAATGGATTAGAGCAGAAAGGCCCGTAGGCATGAAAGCAATTTATAAGGATTTGCAATAAACATTGTAGTTTAAGAGGAATTGAAAGGCATTGAGGACATGTGCTCTATAGGATTTTTCAATTGTGTGAATATGTCTAAATGTCATTAATGATGAAAGGTTTAATCCATTTGGTTAATGAGGAAACAGAGGCATCTGTGAAAGAGAGAGGTCAGTAGGAGGAGTTAGCTTCAGAGAGAGAAAGTGCAGTTTTCTTTGGTCATGTTACCACTGTGGATTCAGTGGAGGCATCCAGCAGACAATGCCTAATGCTAGCTGGTAACCACAGGACTTGAGTTTGGGAGAGAGGACATTGGACTGGAGATTCGGATGAGGGAGTGAGTCATTTTCATGGGCAGAATTGCTATGACCATGAACAGAGATGAGAAAGCTGAGAGACAGAGTACAGAGGGGAAACACGTGCATATTGAGAAAATTAACCCTGAACAATATGTTAACATGGGAGATGGGAGAAAAAGTGGAGTGACAGAGCAATCTAGAAAGAAATGTCAAAGCTGCACAGGAAAACCCCACACAAATGTGTATGCCATGAGGGCCAGGAAAGATAAACTCTAGAAAGAATAACAATGGAAGGAACTGGGAAAAGACCTTTAGCCTCGGAGAGTAGGAAGCCATGAGTACATTAGTAAGAGGAGCTTGAAAATATGAGCCGAGGGGAAGACAGCTCATAGGAAGGTGAAGGAGTGAGTGGTGCGGTGGTAACAGTAGTGGGTGTAGGTACATTGTAAGCGATTTGACTGTGAAGAGACTGAGCGACAACTTGAAGCAAGAGCAAGGGTCCTATGAATCCATTTATTGGAGGCCCCCTGAGCAGGTGGGAGGGCAGGGCAGTAGAAAGCCATGCAGCTAGAAGGTGTGAGGAAAAGTGTAACTGAAGAACAAAGTCCCTGAAGAGTGAGAGACACAGGCATAGGCAACTGAGCTGTATGTATGTCAGAGCGCCATTTCTTTTTCAGAAATTACAGAAAAAAGGTGAGTATGAAATGGGTGTGTGTGTATCTGTGTATGTATGGATAAGTGGGTGTCGTTCATCTTCAGTGGATGGTACTGTGCGGCAGACGTCAATCTCAGTAAAGCAGGCGTAGGGTCCTGCTGAGACTGATGGGACCTGGTGAGGCTGGGGGTTTGTGTGGAAGGGTTTTATGGATGTTGTAAGAGGCATCATCCTAGGACTGAACTGAAGATTTGCCCTACTTCTTGACTTTGATCATTACAATATTTGGACTTAATTGTTGTTACAGGCTTCTGATTATGCTCAAAATAGAAATAATTATTATTTAGTGAATTCCATTAGTGAAGATAAGAGATTATGTATATTTATTGATAAAACTCCCGATTGTTTTTCTTTTTGGTCACTTTAGACCGACTTCAAAAGTAATTTGTACTTCAAGTTGCTTTGTGGATGTGCTCTTTGCCCACTTACTTCATTCTTAGAATAGGTGGTTGCACAGTTACCCTTATTAACACCTAGCAGATAATATTTCCCAGAACTCCGTTTGTACAAGGAAAATGGCAATAAATTAATTTAATTGTACAAGAGTATCAAAAGAGTAACTGTTTTCAATGGGGCATACTTTTGAATTATGAGATATACTATTCTGATATTATTTTAGAAATAAAATTCTATTGAGAACATTTATTATGCCTATAAATGAAACACAGTAGTCAAATAATATGAAAAGGTTCCTCCAAATAAACTGTATATAGATCAGGCAGATGATAAAGTGTAAATATAAACCAAAAATAACAAGTCCTGAAGGAGCATGTTATAATACAAAAGTGGAATAGGAAGTCAGAGCTGACGACATCCATGTAATGACTTTTCACATTTATATGTACTTCCTGCATCAATCAAAACATTTCCAATGTTGTTTAGAATAGTTTTATAAAGGAAAATAGATTAGCCCAGCAGGAGTGGCTCAGTTGGTTGAGTGTTGTCCTGTGCACCTAAAGGTTGCTGGTTGGATTCCTGGTCATGGCATATACCTGGGTTGCAGGTTTGATCCCCAGACATATGGAAAGCAACCAATCGATGTCTCTCTCTCTCTCTCTCTTCCTCTCTTTAAAAATAGATTATAAGATAATACAATCACATTTTCTATTTTTAAATTTGTGAATATCCTGAACTTTTTTTGGACAGCAGGAGTAATACTAATTCTATACTCAACCCTATGTAGCCCACTGCCACATTCTGAACATTTTAGTCAGAGAAAAAAAAAAATCACTCAAAGGATACAATTCCTTCCATTCTCTTTAGAGGCCAGATAGAATTTTAATGGAAATAGCTGAGAAATATGTAAATTCATTTTGACATCTTCTTGTTGACTGAATCATTTAGAAAAGAAAAAAAATACATTACCTTGCAAACTCCTTCCAATGGAATAGTACCCCAGTTAACACTCAGGAAAAAAAAAAAAAAGTTTAAATAACCTAAACCTGTTATTTAGGTTGCCTCTTTTTTTCTAAGATAACATGTTTCTTCTCTTTAACATATAGGCTTTTTCTAGGCCTTTGATTTTTTGGTAAACTTTTTTCAAGTTTAATATCTTTGAATACATGAATTAAAACTAATTCATAATTTTAATTGAAAATCCTAAAGGTAAACACCTTCTAAACTTTGTAGAACTTTCCTGGGAGGGGAGGGAAGGAAAGGAAAATATGTGACAAGGTGTGAGAGAGAGATATTCTAAGAATACTAACCACAGGTAGCTAATTTGTACAGATATCACATAATAACTTCAACATTAACTAAAAATACACAACTTTTCAAATTACAATAAAGTGTACCATAAGATATAGCAAAGAACACTGCTATAAAATCTGCTTACAGGGCGAGGCCAGTACAAGATCTTATAATCAGTGCTGTTATTTGTAGCTTAGCTTGATTGGAAGTTGATGATAAAATAGCAATTTCTCATCATTTACATATTGCATATCAAAGAGTATAGATTTTCTTCATAGTTTGCTTTAAAAAAAAAAAGTCACATTGCAAAACCAAATAGACAAACCAAGGATACACATGCTGGCCTCCTTTATCAATCACAGGAGTCCTGTAAACTATTATAAATATCAATACTGATGCCCAAATTCTTTGTTTCTTTGACTCCATCAGAAACACTTATTTTCAAACCTGAGTAGACATTGTGCTGGAACAGTAGCAAGTACAAGATATGTAATAAAAATAAAATTCTAACAACAATTAATACAGGAATTTAGTGGCATTCAGTCTAAAAATTTAAATTTAGTTACAAATATAGTAGATTTTCGTGATTAAGAAAGTTGGTGACTTAAATTTCACCAGTTTATAAAATCAGAGAATATCAGAGTTGAATAGAAACTTGAGTGCCCAGTCTCCTAGTTAGCAATGAATCTTTCTACAAGTTTCAACAAGTGGTTGGAGAGACTCCTTCAATACCTGAAGGTTTCCTCCATACGGTGGATACAGCTACTGGGAAAGTAATTTATTTCAGTGGATTAGAAGAGCTACATTTGTTTTAAAAAATCCTCCCTTTTGTTGAATCTAATTTGCCTTCGTTTTCCACCATGTAATAACTCCAATTATAACGTCAGGAACAATAAAGTGTAAATCTAATCCATCTTTCACTTAACAATTGTTAGTATGTCTGAAGACAGCTATATTGTGTCGAAGTTGTCTGTTCTCCTGGTTAAATAGCTTCTTTCCATGAACTTATTCCTTTTATAACATGGTTCCAGTTATCTCACCATAGCAGCCATGCTCTTGTGTATACTCTCCTGTTTGCAAGGTGCCTTTCAAATAAAAGTTTCTAGAATTTGATGCAAAATCCCAAGCGTGGTTTCACCCAGGCAAAGTTTAATTTGGTGCTTCTCTGGAGACTGCTATAGATGTAGCACTGTCTTCTTAGAAAGTATATTAAATGGAGGAGCATTGAGCATTCAATCAACTTAAACACATCCTGTTATGCCATGTCTCTTCCTTCTAATACTTACAGAGTTGAATTGTTGACTTGGAATGCAAAACATATCTATTAAAATCTAGTTTCACAAATTTAGCCAATTATACCAGACTGTTGAATATTTTTGCTCTCTAACAACTAATAAAAGGTTCATTAAACTTTGGCCTGTGGGCAAAATCCAGCTCACTGCCTGTTCTGTAAATAACATTTCGTTGTAACACACCCATGTTCATTATTTTATGCATCATTGTCTATATCTGTTTTCACATTGTAAGTGAAACTCAGCAAAGTTGAGTATGTTTAACAAAGACTGTGTGCCCACAGAATGTAAAATATTTACTATCTTGTCATTTATAGAAAACATTTCCCAACCCTGAACTGGTACATCAGCTTTTCCTGAAGATTGAGTGAAAATGAATTCATGTCTTCATGAAGGCTATTGATTAAATGATTGGACAAAGTAGGTCACTGGAGGCAAAAATCCAGTTGAATACATAAATAATCATTTCTGTATTAATGTATTTAACCTGATATGTTCCCAAATAACTAAACTGTCATCCAGCCCGCATGCTTTGCTGTCATGATGAAATGCCATGCTGAAATTCAGATATACTCTCTCTGCTACACTTCCAGGCATACCAGTTCAGTGACATCCTAAAACTGGGTGGAAATGGATTAACTGAAATGACTTCTTAGTGAGGCATGTTTGCTCTTAGAATTCACCTTTTATTTTTTCTAAGTGCCTGTACCAGCTCATTTGTTCCCAAATGTATTTCTCAGAAGACTAACTCTTGTAGAACCTTGAATAAAGGGTCCAAAGTCAGATAATTTGATAAAACACTACTTGCTATGTACTCTCTTTAGAGTCACAGTACACATTAGCATGTTAAAGGGTATGAGAAATTCTACAGTAGATATATCTGCTGAAGCAGAGTCAATACATTCCTTCTTCATGTTATTTAACCATAGCACTCTCTTTTCTTCTTATAATGTTATTAACCAGAAACTTTAGAAAAAATTATAAATTCCCTTGAGGAAGAATGTAAACCAAGTTAGCCTCAGAGGTTGAAACACTATTTCCTGGGGTCAGTAGGAGTGGATGGAAAATCAGCAGGAATAGTTTGGCGCATGAAAATATCTCAGAACTTAAAAAATAGAAATAAAGTTTTATTTTAAGGATGAATGTTGATTTTGCTCTGTTTTACCTAAATTTACTGGGCTGAAGTGGTATTTGTTGCACTAATGTAAGAGTGAATAATATCCTCTATTTTACAAGATCAGTTAGTTATCAAAGAAATAGCCATAGGCATGAAAGAAAGGTATAAAACACATCAGAAATATGGAAACCTTCCATGAGAGCTAGAGTCATTTCTTACTTATTTGTAAACCTCATTGCCTCACAAGTAGTAGGTACTCATTAAATTGTTGTTGAATGAATTAGGAAATGAATAAAAGCCTACATTTTATAAAATTTTGGTCCTACTCTCTTTCCATATAATAGGGATGTTTCCATGTTACTGGTAAGCAAAAAAAAAATATTCACTCTTTTAAATTGGTTTTCCTATCAAGGAATAACATGAAAACCAAGCATCACCAAGTTACAAAGTGAAAGAAATATTAGTTTACCTGTTCGGTAAAACAAAATTTCAAAACCCCACATTTGATTAAAGCAAAGCAGTCACATTCAGTATGTCTACATTCATAGCCTTTGGAGGCAGAACTTGAGGACAGTAACCATCAAGATGTAAGATTTCTTAGTTTAAATTTTAAAATACAAGTAGATCTGTAATATAAAATTCAGTAACATAAATGTACAAATGTCTTAGACAAGAACCTACAGATTTCCCTCTAAAATTGCTTTGAAAAATGTTATTTTAGTGCTTCATTTTTAAACATGAGAGTACTGTTTAAAAATGCGTATTTAAGCATGATGTTTTAAAATATTTATCAATCATTACCTTTTAGGTAATCACTGATATAGGAAAACCCACTGATCATTTATTTCGATCATAAATAGAGTCTAAAAAACCCCCAAGTAGTATTAACAGGACGAGTGATTTTCCCAGCAACAGACGAAGTCACAGGCATTTTGATTTTCTATTATAGCTGCTGCAGATGTCTCAAAAAATCTTTTACATTTACTATTACTTTAAGCTCCTGGTAATTATTAGATTCATCCTTGTATCTCATTCATCAATATATAAACAAAAAGTATGCCTATTAGAATATCACAATTTTAAAATATATTTTGATAACTGTATCTTAATATACTTGAATTTCTTTACATTCCTCTTCATTTTATGCATTATCCTGATATGGAGATCATAAGATACACAGAGGTTCATGACACAAAAAGGTTAGGAACCCCATTAAATGTTAGTCCTTAAACCTTCCCTTTGCTGTTTTTAATCCCTGGCAGGCCTCACTTGAACCTCTTAATAAATTCAAAAATGTGAAGTCCCAAGAGACAATTTGTTAACTGAAGATAAAGCAATGTCACTTTGTTGTTAGCCTATCACTCTGTTGTTCAACTGTTTTTGTTGAAGCTCAGATCTCCTTAGGAATCACACTTCTTAAGGTGCAGGTAGTATAGTCACATAATTAAAAGAATCACAGTATGGTTCTCAAATAGAAGTAGAAACAGAAAGAAAATGAAGGATTTAGAAAGATTCATTGTTCAGTTTCCTTGACAATGGCCCACTTTAGAAAACTGTCTCTCACTTTAACCTCTGTTTCTCCACTTTGTGCTTTTAATCTCATTTTATTCTGGTTATTTTAACTGAATATTGTCATGTTCCCAAATTTCTCTATGATTTAGGCCTTTGAATTAAGCTATATGTGTGCTTCTAATTACAGTGATTCCATTTTAAGGAATGTATTTCTCTCCCTTTCACCACAGAAGATATTTGGCCTTCTCACCCCATACCACCATAATTTCTACTGTTGATTAAGACAACCAAGATTCTGTATCAGATAATTTTACTAGAAGAAAATATATAGTAACTAGTTCATTCTTTCAGCAACTCCTAAGTAAAATTACTATTCCATTGGAAACTTTGGCAAAGATGAAACACTGGTAGCTCAGTAGGTCTTAGTCTGCAATTGGTACCTTGTACTTTGTGAGAGTAGAACCTTGGAAAAAGTCAGTCCCATTATACCTTTCATGCTTGGATCCATATAGGCATGTAACCTCACATTCATTTTCATCATTCTATTGCTTTCTTCAGTGCCTCTTTTATTGTTAGTTCCACTGATAACATCTCCTCATTTGTATTAGTCTGAGTTGTCCAGAGAATCAGAGGCACTGGGAGGTTTTACAGAGAGAGAGAGAGAGAGAGAGAGAGAGAGAGAGAGAGAGAGAGAGAGAGAGAGAGAGAGAGAGAGAGAGAGAGAGAGAGAGAGAGATTATAAGATTATAAAGAATTGGCTTAGGTGGTTACAGAGCCTGAGAAGTCCATGGTCTGAAGCTGGCAAACTGGAGACTCAGGAGAGCTGATGGCATAGTTGTAATGTTAATTCGAACCCAAAGGCAAGAGAAGATTGACATCTCAGCTAGAAGAGAGTCAGTCAGACAGTGAATTCTCCCTTACTGAGCCTTTTGTTTTGCTCTGGCCTTCAATAGATTGGATGCCAGCCACTCACTTTAGGGAGGGAAATCTGCTTTACTCAAATTCAATTTCAATGTTGGTCTCATCTAAAAATACCTTCATAGGTACATCCAGAATAATATTTAACCCCATATCTGGGCCCAGCCAAGTTGACAAAATTAACCATTACACCATTGATAATTATCACATTCTTTTTCATGCCAGGGTCATTGTTAGCAAGCACTCCTATATTTTCAGTTTCTTCAAAGAACGCTCAATATCTCCACTCCTTACTCATTTATTTTCTATTTTGAAACTTCGATCTCTTCTAGTTTCAAGAATTTTCCACTGAAGCCCGCTGAAATCTTGGCTGTGAAATCATTCATACAACATTAGAAAACATGGATATTCTGTACCTCTCTATTGAGAGTTCCAGACAAATATTTTTCTGCCTTTCCTTCCTTGATGTTCTTGTGACACTTCTAGCTCTTCTAAGTTATCATTGACCTACTTCACTTTCACTATTAATTTAGGATTTTGGCTTCTAGCTTACATTCTTTTCCTTTGTTGTAATGTCTCACACCCTCTTTAGTAACTTAAATGTCTCTGTGTATGACTAATCCCAGTTTCAAAATTGACTGTGTTCTTTTAGTTTGAAATGTTGCTCATAGTCAACCATAACAACCCATGCTCATAATGGATCCTTAACCTTGTTAGTTTAACTGATCAATTTATGAAATTTTGAATAATAAAACTCTAATAAACCAATCTTTCATGACATTCTTCTGTCATTTTAGACCTTCCTCCTTTACTCCTTTGACACCTGTTCTTTGCCTTCTGTCTCCCTGGACCCTTCTTTTTCTCCAGTATCATTGTTAGGTTTCCCTTCACAACTCTCTGATCCAGTTGACAAAATCTAGAATATTAATTTAATCTCCTTATTGCCAACATCTTCAATTCTTTCAGCCTCTAGATTTCCAAAACATTTTTTCTAAAACTCCTAAATGATTCATTTCAGCCACTTGTAACTTTTTCCTCAATATATGATGTGTTGAGTGATGTTTAATAAAAACCCTATTTCTAATGTAAGCTGGTGTCTCTATAAACATATAATCGGAATTGGCTAAAGCATAAAGTTCAACCCCTTAGCATAAGAGGAATCCATGATGTGACCCTGTTTACCTCCTTTTCTAAGCATATTGTTCAGTCAATCTCTCTTAATTTTCCTGTCAAGACTGTGTAAGGTCTGAGATTTTGCCCTAATTGCAAGCTAACCCAGTTAGCCTGCCACAGTTTCATGGATGTTGGCAGAAAACATGAGACCTCTGGTTTAAAGTATAAAAAATAATTTAACCTTGTCCAAAGAGAAGTCTGGCTTTTGTCCTCAGTTCCTGGGAGGTAATGTGTAAGCCCTTAGAATGTATTCTTTGAAAAAAAATGTGTTTGTCTACCTGGGAGCCTCAAGCCCTGCTAGACACTGTGACAATATTATTTGTAATAGGGGTTTTGGATCAGGTTGGATCAGCTAGACCTCTGTAGGGGTTGGAGACTAAGGTCAACCACATGGGCAGTCAACTATATCTAAATGATGGAGCCCCAATAAAGACTCTGGACATCAAGGCTCAGCTGAGCTTTTCTGCCTGGGAATACTTGATGTGTGTTATTACACATCATTATTGGGTGTAGTGAACAGACATATGAGTCCACCAGGGGAAGACAACTAGAAGCTTCATGTTTGGAATTCTTTTGGACACTGCCCCATGTCTCTTTCCTTGGCTGACTTTAATCTCTACCTTTTTGCTGTAGTAAAGCATAATTGTGAGCACAACAGTTTTCAGTGAGTATTGTGAATATTTCTAGCCAATTCTCAGAACTGAGGGTAGTTTTAGGGGCCCCTGAACTTTTTATTTGGTATAAGAAGTTTGGATGGTCATGTGGACTGCTCCCTAACTTTACAAGGATAAAAAGGACTTTATTAGAACTCATGGCACAGCATGAGTTTCACATATGCATCAGTTTTCCTTGTCCTCCAAGTCCCATGGGGGCATTTGGAGGGGTCTAAGTGGATGCTGCTCACAGAATGGGCTTGAGGCATAGCTGAGGAACTCAGAACTTGGGAAATCTGAAACTCTCTATCGGATACTATGCATGCCTATACCTTAGAAGACACTGTATCTTCCAAGGCTATACTCTAGAAGGAGACACTATCTTTATCTTGCAAGGTTATTTACTAAAGAAGGCTCTTGGAAAAGGTAGTTTGGAACAAAAGGGCAGTTGATGCCACTTTAGCAGGATGTGCAGAAACGTGAGAGACCCATGGAGAAGTGTCTTCCAACAATTTCATGCTTCTGTCACTTTTCCTAAACTACTTACACTTTTCCTAAAGTACTTACACTTTTCCTAAAGTACTTACACTTTTCCTAAAGTACTTTCCTGGATCACATGTTTGTGTTTTGTTCAAATCGCCCTTCTATCTGAAATACGCTGATCATCGTGACAAATATTATTCATCTTTGAAAATTCTTTTCAAATGTTTCATATTTAAAAATTGCTTTTAAATTCACCTTTCCATGTGAACTTTATCACTAACCACTTCTCTTTGAGCCCTAATACACCTTCCTCAAAATCCTGCTGCAACAATTATATCACTCTATTGTCCTTGCTTGTTTAAATGAATTTTCATCTTTGCTACAACATACAGGGACTACTGCTAATTTATCCTTTTATACCCCGGGTAGCATTGCTCTGTCACTGGGAAATATGTTGACATGAAGAACTAGTCCACATTTTGATGAAAAAGAATCCCTATTTGATTTAGAAAATTTAATTATTAAAATTAGGACAGAGCATGAATGAAATTGGCTCTAATTTTCCCATTTATGCTATTGACTAGGAACATAGAGCTTTTCAGTAATTCAAGAGTCACTTTGTATCTATGAGGGTCTTTATGGTACCCAAAGAACAAAATTCTTACAATTTGTTTCCATTACTACTATTTACTGGAATCTAGCTATTTCTCACCTCCCTACTTTAACCACCTTGGTTTAAGAGATTACTTTTCACCTATTTTACTTAACAACCTTCAGTTTGTCATTTTACTTCTACCTTTGCCCCCTAGAGTCTCATTATAGCATCCAGAGTGATAATTTTATAATTTAAGTCAAATCATGTCCCCCTCCAGTTCAAAACCTTGTAGCAGTTTCTTCTTCCCTTCACAGATTCTGTAAAATGACCATTTTGGGGCTTTTATGCCAGTTGTTTCCACTCTCTGAAATTCTTTTCCCCCAGTTAATCTGCGTGAACAACCATCAACTATAAGTGTCACCAACTTAATGAGTAACTGCCTAATGAGCATTATCCGAAACATACTCCTGAAATTACAAATTGTGCCCACACTCTGAACACTCTTGATCTTACTTTTAACTACATTTTCCCCCAATAACAACATGTTCTATAATTTACTCATTTGTTTGTTTATTGGTTTCTATAGGCTTCTTCTAGAATGTAAGTTCCATGAGAACAGAGATCTTTGTCGCTTTTTCTACTGATAATTACAGTGCACTTAGAACAGTGTCCAGCACATAGTAGGTGGTCAATAAGTATTTTTTCTTTGAATCAATTCATGAATGACTTAGGTAAATCTATGCCAATACTGCATATGTTGCTTCCAACTGGAACAGGGGACACAGTAAGGGACAGAGTGAGGATAATGGTGCATAAGAACGCATTGGGAAGGCTAAATCTAAGGCACATTTGGGACAATTTGAGACTATAGGCACTCAGAATCTTTACCACTTGACAGTGGTGTATGGGTTAACATGGCATCGCCTTTGTGAACCTACATGAACTCTCCCTATTATGTTTGGGCATCTCTTTCTTGAGTAGAATTGGTATAAAGAAAGGAATGATTTTTAACCAAATTATGTATGCTGTTAATTTAATGTTATAGTGTTACCAGTGCTCCTTTCCTTAGTTACATATATGGTATATTAATTTTAAATTATTTTATAATTTATTATTTTCATTAATTATGTAATTTCTTTTCTGTAAGACAGGTCATTTATTTTCCACAATATTTAATTCTGTCACTTTCCAGTTCCTTGGAAATGATATAGTCTGGTTCTTATCTTTGCTCTGATAATTGTAAGAGAAACCAGAACAGAAATTTGACTCAAGGGAGTAGCAGCAACTGGGTGTGGTTTATACTGTATTAGATAATCATACCTTTGGGGATTAAAAACTAGGAAGCATAATTCTGAGATCTTTATTTTTGGAGTACATGGTTTTCCATGGAGAACACATTGGAAAAAGGTACATGTATGGTTGTGAGGATGGCAAATATTTTGTTGACTCTTTAGAAATTATTTTTACAGTAATAGGTAATTAATTATTTATGAATCATCTAGCCAGAGTCTATATGATGTTGTATCATGTTTTATAATAGTGAGACTCATAAATATTTCCTCTAAGACTGACTCAATTTTTTCTTCTCACTCTTCAAGCAATAAATCTGATTGTTTAACTATTCTAGGTATTTTCTGAAAGTGTTTTCTTTGTATCCTCTGCCACAAAATGAGACTTTAATATAATATTTTTAATTTTTATTTTAGTTTCATCAACAGTTTTATGTCCCTACAATACAATAAGAGTGTGCAATTAAGTAAATTGTTGAATTTTTTCTGCCTATAGTTTTGCCATGTGCTCTAGTCTTAAAGGACAAGTTACCAAGTTTAATTGCACTTTGTATGTTTATATTATTGAATTAATTTCTATTAGAAACAAAGCTAAAAGACAATCCTACAAGCAATCCCTGATATAACACCAGACAGCTATAATGCTCAGCAGTGTTCAGAACAAGTTTGTGCATGAACACGTTCTGCAAACAACTTGGTATTTAGATCTAATGAATATTTCCTAGTTGGAAAATAAATTGCTGAATGTGTTTCCTGGCACTGACTTCCTACTGCCAGCACACATCTTTGAAAGATCTTTCATAAAGAGATCGGTGCCTTCGAACCAGTTGGAACTAATCCTTACATGCTGTGTTCCGTTACTGCACACTAGAGAAAAATAAACACTGAATTTTATATTATGAAAACGAGCCCCTTCAGGTTCTCACCTTTGTCAAATGATTTTTTTCCCCTCTCTCTCAAAATATTTTATTGTACTGTGCTCACCTTTTTACATAAAAGAAGCACTTTATGGCTTCCTTTTGGCATATCTGAATTGCCAGCATCACTACTTTTGCACTTTGGAGACATTATTAAGTAAAATAAGAGTTATGTGAACACAGATACCACTGCAGTCAATTTGATAACCAAGCAGGTTACTAAGTGTCATATTTGGAGTCTCCACACTGGACAAAGAGTTAATTCACATGGCAGGCAGGACAGAGTGGAACCACATAAGAGTTCATCACACTACTTAGAACAGTGCACAATTTAAAATTTATACATTGTTTATTTCTGGAATTATTTCATTTAATATTTTTGGACCATGGTTGACTGTAGGTAACTAAAACCACCAAAAAATGAAAGAGTGGATATGGGAGACTACTATAATAATAAATATACATGATAATAATGAAACAGTTATTCTTTGTTAGGTTCCACTGACTCAAATTAATTGGCTGATTGGCATAATTTTACATTGGGCCCAGCTCTGGAGGGCGGCTGAATGGCTGTGCTGAAGAAGGGCAGCATTCACACTTCCTCCCTCTGAACAGTGCGAACCTCTCAGCAATTCTAGAGGGTTTGGGGCTTGCAAGTTGGACTTAGAGTTCTGTCTTCTCTGTGGAGGTCACGCAAGTCTAAATGTGGCAAGTATCTAACTCTTAGACATGTTTCTTAAGAAAACAAACCAAAAAACCCTCCCAAACCACCTGGACATCAGATACTTCTTTTCATCACCTTACTAGATGCTTTTATGTACTAACACAAAAGCGAGAGTGAAATGCCATATGGACTTTTGTCATTGAAATATGCTATACTTTGAGAAAACTGAAACTAATTAAGCAGAAGAATTGGCACCTTTCTTTCTGCTCTGTACTAAAAACCTGAGCATTTCTTTTACCTTGCGTGTATTTCACAAGTTGTCCCAGTGTTTTGAAAATGCTCTTGTTAATATGGATATGCACATTTGATTTAGTAACCTATGCATTCTGAACATGTACCTTGAATGTTGAGAGAAAAGAGTTCATAGGATACAATTATAAAACAATTTTAAAACAATTTCAGTTTTTCTCATGTCCTAGAAATCGATTCTATGTTGGTTCTTCCCTTCTCTGTACTAAATGGTTGGCAGTTAGTTTAGTTTGTTTACTATTAGATGATTTTTGGGCCTCTCGTCTCTTTACTCTTCAAAGGACTTTCACTTCTTTAATTAACTTGACAAAACTCCAAATTCAATTCAAAACTTCTCCCTCCTCCTCCCTCCCATCTCAGCCTGTCATAGGCTACTTTTGAAAGTGGAAAAGGGGCAGGCAACCTGTTTTCTTTTCTTGTTCTGTCAGTTCCCAACCCCCATTTCCTAGTTCCAGTTTCTGCTCATCCAAATTTAGGGTTGGGGGTAGGGAAAGCCACACCAGGCAGTCTTTAAGCAGGGAGTGATTTTTGCTCATTGTAACACATTTTAAAAACAGACTCTCCCATAGGTACTTTGAGATTCTTCCATCACTGGGAATCTCTCCTCCGTAATTTTCTTGACACAGATAAAAGCCTCTGCTCCAGCTGGACCCTTCCATTGGCCACGATTTTCTGTGGGCTCAGTTGTGGGCAGCTCTGTGAAGTCTCCTTCTTGTCCAAGGACCTGTGGCAATCTGCGCAATTGCAGTTAACGTCCCAGCTGGAGCCCCTATTCTGCTGTCATGGTCACTTTATTTATTTAGTTAGTCAGGTATGTATGTATGTATGTATGTACGTATGTATTTAAATTGAACTCTTAACTGGCTTCTTGAGCCTCACTTAAAAATATATATATATATATATATATTTTAGAAAGAGAGGAAGGGGGGAGAGAGAGAGAGAGAGAAAGAAAGAAAGAGAGAGAGAGAGAGAAACATCAATTTGTTGTTCCACTCATTTATGCATTCACTGGTTGATTCTCGCATGTGCCCTGATTGGGGAATGAACCGGAAACCTGGAATATCAAGATGATGTTCTAACCAACTGAGTTACTTGGCCAGGGTTGTCATTGTCACTTTAAACAGCTTCTTATACTTTAGCTTTATGATACTTTAGTAATACACTGCTCTACTATGTTCCCAGATTTCAGAAAACACATACGAAGTTCTGGTAGACCCTCTGCCCTTTCATCTTCCATGGGATGGAGGTGGGCAGGTGGACAGGGTGGACATATCACACTGACGGTTTTCTCTAAAAATATTTATTCTTTAATTTCTGAGTTGAATTCTTGTCTTTGCTTCTATAACTTGAAGATACTTGTTACAGGAAATTCACAAAACTGGTTTGGCATCTCTATCTCAGTCCTGATAGGTAGTGTCAGACCTCCTTTGTAAAGTTACAAAGTTTGCTACCTATTTTCTTGGATTCTCAGTTGAAAAGAAAAAAAGACTGAAGAAGAATCCCATTTTAATATTAAAAAGCAAAACTGAGAAACAGAAGTTAACATTTTATAGCCACAGTTGTTCAAGATGTAGTCTAACATTTATAGGATTAATGACACATTATTATATCTGTAGTATGATATTGACATATATCTTTAATATGATAATACCATCATAATCTATTAATAATTAAAATAGTTATAGAAAATTTATAAATTTCAATTTAGCCATTCCATGATGAAGCAGTTTTCCTTGTTACTATTCACATGGCATTCACTGAATGAATGTCTATTGAGTACCTCTAAAGTGGCCGGCACTATGCCAGGCACTGACTACACAGAGGTGAGTGCATCCCATGCATTGTAGTGCTATTGCAAAGTGGGGAGAGATTTTAGTTAAATAATCACAGACCAAAGTAAACTCACAACCCTGCCAGATTACAAAGGTTACTAATCTGCCTTGAAGTAAGAGCAGAGGAACTATAAGAATTACCTGAGAGGAGGGGGAAAAAGGTTGAGAGGATTTTTTAGTCATAGAGACCATTATACACAATGTCCTCATGGAGAGTGGAAGGAGTAATTTAGACCACATATTACAGGGATATTTTAGGTTTTGTCTTTCAGCTAGAGGCAAAGTGACGACATCATTGTAGGTAGGCAGAATGATCACCTCCTAACCCCTAAGATGTCCACACCCTAATCTCTGGAATCTGTGAGTATACAAATCTGTGAGATTTGCAGATGTAATTATGGGCCTTAGATAGATTATCTTGGATTATGCCTGTACACCCAATCTAACCACGTGAGCCTTTAAGGGCAGATAACTTTGGCTGGCTAGAGACAGGCAGATGCGGAAGAAGGGAAAGGTAGAGAGATTCCACATGGGAGAAAGGTTTGGCATGTCATTGCTTGTTCCCAGTTGTGGGGGCCACAGGCAAGCAAGGAGTGAGGTTTCCAGGAGCTAAGTGTGCCCCTTGGTACAAAATCAGCAAGGATACAGTGACCTCGGTTCTTTAACGATGTGACTGAGAAAGTTAAGACAACACCCTAAATGAGGTTGGAAGCAGATTATACCTCTGAACTTCCAAAACTGAATGCAGCCGTGCCCACACCTTGCTTTCAGTGTTGTGAGACCCAGAATAGAGGAACAAACTGAACTATACATGACCCGGACTCCTGATCCACAGAAGCTGTGAGATGATGAATATTGTTTTAAGCTTCAAACTTTGTGTTAATTTGTTATGGGAACAATAGAAAGCCACTACAAACAAGGAGAACACTTAGAAGTGGGTGGTATCTGGAGTGAAATCTAGGTGGAACTGCTGGGAAACTAGTATAGTCAAGAGCAAGGATAAATAATGATGGTGACTTTGACATACGTTGGTCTTGAATAAAAAGTACAGTTTGACTCTATTTTTATCCCATACTCTGTCTCTAATATTAGGCCAAAGGTTTTGATTTGATGGGCAGAGTGAGATACTTTACATGTGAATATTTCCATACATCTCCTGCGTTTCAGGAAGTCTTTTAATAGATGTCAAACCGGAAAAAGAAGTTGTAAATAAGGACACATGGAGAAAGCCAGCACACAGTGAATATTAGGTGGTTTTGAATCTGAAAATCTGGCTGACTTAAAGTCTTATATTAGTGGTTACTTTTAAAAGAATCAGAGGTAGTCAGTTTATAATGCCAGAATCCCCTTCGTTTTATAACTGACAGTCTAAAACCTCATAGCAGCACTTGAGAATGAAAGAAAACTGAAATGCGTGGGTGACAAGGAAGACAATATTTTTAAAATTGCCACAATAGAAGACAACTAGTAGTATTTGAAGAGATGGCCAAGAGAAACATAACCAGATCAGCCTAGGTCAGTCTAGGTTAGCCAGACCTGAGGGTCTGGAAACAAAACACCACAGAGTCATTTTGGGGCCATTCATTTTGGGTTCCAACAAAGTTTTTCAGCTAATTCATGGCAGCAAATTTGCCTCTATGAATTGATTTCTTTCTTAAATCTTTAAAAAATATATTCACTGACTTCAACATTTCAGCAGTATTCAATGAATAAAATATAACAAGTGTGGCAATGATGGGAAAAGTTTGCTCAGGGTGATATCACATGAGAAATATACTCTCTCTAGGATGACCAGAGCAGTCCTCTGGGCTCAGACACGGGCACAGAGGCTTTGCTCTAACTCCAGTAACAAAAGCAGGCATATCTTTCTTCTTTTCCAACTATCTTCTGTCTTCATCACAGCTGTTATTAGCATCACTTTCTATTGTGCTTGTTTCTTCTCTGTTACTTTGTCCTTGGTCCTGTATGTATATTGATAAACCAAAGCGTAGGCAACTTGCTAATCTTAAAATGGACAAGCATTAGGGGGTAGTACCATCTCTTCATGCATGTTCATTTTTTTGGCCTATATTTCTTATAGTAAGAGATGAGTTTGCATAGAAATAGCTGAGGTAGTGTCCCCTTCTAATCAACAATGCTGACAATTGCTAATTGTTAAATTGGTATAAAGGAGAGGTGCAAATGCACTTACACAATCTCAAGAAAGCTATATTCTACTTAGAATACCAATATTAACACACTTTCTTAAAAAAGTTAAAAATAAATTTTAAATTTTCCAAAGTTACATGGATTTCATATTCTTTGTGCTAATGACAAGGTTGGAATTAAGGACGAAGTTTTGTTTTTCTAAGAAAGCCTGGTGTTTTCACAGGAAGAGTCCTCAGCACAAATTACATGTGTATTAACTTTCTTCCTGTTGTGACAAGGGGGAGGCATGTGGAATTGCAACAGGCTGTGAGCAAAACTGGGCATGACTATACTATAAAAACCTCAGCCTTCCTCCATTTCTCAGGTGCCAGTTGAGTAGAATAAAGTAAACACCATTTCCAATAAATGCCTTTTGTTTTAGAGGTGGAGTTGTGCCACTAGCAGAAAAAAAAGGAAAGGTCAAATCTGCTGGTACATCTCATTTAATATCTGGGAATAAGAAACATGTGTCTTATGACATTTCATACATAATATAATGTCCAAAAGAAGTATGAATGCTAACTCCTTAGCTGCTCAAAAACACTAATCAGAAGATTAGTGTTGCCAACACTGGTGACGCTGACCCCCCACATTGAACAAGAACAGGGCAGAAAAGATGGAAGAAAGATGGTAGTTGAGCAAGAACAAAGACACGGCTGCCTCTGTTGCAGGAGTTGGAGGGAAGCAGTTGTGTTCAGGTGTCTGAGGCTAGTGGGATACTCTGGTCATCCCCACAATGAGTACATTCCTTATGTGATAGCAGCCTGAATAAACTCCCCCTATCATTGTCACACTTGTCAAATTTCAGAACCTCTTTTCAGAATGAGGTTTAGTCAACCGTCCGGTTTTCGGATTGCCTTGTAAATTCTTGCTACAATACAAACGTTAAGGGACACTTGTCAGCAAATGGAGATTTGAAAATTGTTGCATTGAACACTGAAACAGTGATACTGCATTTCAGACTTAAAGATATGAATCACTTCTTTAATTCATGTCTTG
This sequence comes from Miniopterus natalensis, assembly GCF_054644295.1. Taxonomy (NCBI): domain Eukaryota; kingdom Metazoa; phylum Chordata; class Mammalia; order Chiroptera; family Miniopteridae; genus Miniopterus; species Miniopterus natalensis. Next base: position 51,694,243 of record NC_142084.1, read on the forward strand.
TTTTTACACTCTGCAGGTAACTGATGGGTAGCAAGTTGTAGGTGGCATTTAAAAAAATGAAACCATACATATTTGTTGTCATCAAAGGAAGTGCCTTACAAATGAGGTTCATAAGGGAAGTGATGCAAAGTTGAGAACATTTTAAAGTAAGTTGCCTTTGCAGAGAAAAACCAATTAAGATCCTATGTGTCAAACTGTATGGAAGTGGAAAATATTGCTCAAAGATGCTGTTTGAAGACTGTCCCAGGGCACACAGTGGCTACAAGAGAAAACATTAAAAGAGTAATTTAACAGTGGTGAACTTATAAAATTGTGCGAAAAAGTCATCTGCCTGCCAAAAGCACCAAATACTAAGTGGTTCACAAAATTCTTTTGGGAAACATAGTGGTTTATTTATAAAAGAAAACCTAGGTTAATTCATCTCTAAATTCTGCATTGAGTATAAACATTAAATATCTTATAAAAGAAAATGCATTTTGGGTAGTAATTGATACTTTTATATACTTGTTGATTATATTATAGCACCTTTTAGATGTGAATCTATTTAGATTTTTTTTAAACCTTGTTTACTTCAGAATTTCTAGAGAAAAAAAGAAGAGATTAGTATGTGAAAATGTGTTTAAGAAGCAGTAACTTTGGGGGGGGGCAATTATTCTGAAACAATGTATTAATAAGAAACTTGGAAAAATAAGGTTATTTGACCTAGCTCATGTCCTGATAGTAGATTTTCGTAAAATGTAGTACATGTGCATGTACACACAAACACAAACCTCTCTTAAAAACACCCTATAGAATAACAGCCTCCTTGAAAATAGCAACAGTTTCCTCTATCTCTAATTGCTCCCTCCATCGATCAGAGGGCTAGGTACGTAATAAACATTTGCGTGATACATAAATCAATTATTTACCATAAGATGTGGCTATAAAAGTCAAGTACAGTGACAAATCACACAGTAATTTTCTTAATTTTGACTTCAGAGGAATTAGAAGACCTCTGTTTCACTAATTTTATTTACTTGTAAAAACAAAATTAACTCTTTTAATCTTCAGCTTTTCTAAAATGAGAAATGTTTGAAGAGGTATAATAATATACTTACTACTTGCTTTGAAACTATAAAGGACAAATGCTGTAAGTTAGTGCCATTTTTTCTTCTTTGGTTTAAGATGGTTTGAAAAATGTATGACTGATTTTATGAATAATCAATAAATGAATATATTAATTTTACAGATTTTATTGCATTAAGTTCTGAGTGACTTAGTAAACTTACAGTCGAATTTAACAAGAAGACAATTTCATGAGTATTGGTGCCTATTTTTACCTCACCTTGGAGTTTCATGTCATTGGGGAAGTGATTACTTCTTGCCAGGTAAAAGTTAGATAATTCGCAGCAGCTTCTGCACTGAGTCAGATTTCCCCTGAAATGAGTTGAGAAAACATTTTGGCTGAAGAATGAGTGTCTGTCTCTTCAGTAGTTGAGCCATGGAAGCCTTGTACAAATTTGCTTCCAATAATTCAAAAGTCAAACATTCACATCAAGAATAACGTTCAGTGTGGGATGAAACATATCCCTGTAGCCTTGAGATCAGATGTGTGACTGAGCCTTATTGCATAACCTGAGCTAGCATGGAAAAAATAACTGTTTTCACAGGTCATTTAAAAAATCATTCAGTGAAGATTGCTTTTGTTCAATATTTGGATGAATGTGTGTGCAAAGAAGATGAAACAAAGTGCTTCTTGGAATTAGTGATGGGCAGGAGTGCCTCTGGAAAACAATTTTGTCTACTTAAAAAGTTCAACGTGAATAAATGTTTTTGTATATCTTTCCTGGTCACGTACACAATTTCAATTTAATATTTTTGATAGTAATTTGCTTTTGATCTTTATCAATTAGTTCTGAGACTCACTTTAGAGATTTGCTGCAGATTTTCAAAAGGTACTTGAACATTTTACTAACTGGGAGAATATCTTGATGACTATAGGTAATTGTTACTGAGGAGAGTATTAGTTTAATACTCTTTAACTTTGACATTTAGGATACCACTGTAAATGATTTCTGCTAATCTTGTTACTATAGTAAATATTATTTCATTTTGTAGGAACTTCATTGTCAGTAGCCTGATATTTCCAAACAGTAACTTTAATTATATTATTAATTTTCTTAAAGTGTGTCAGTGGATCTCTCTTCTTAGAGTTCAAAATCCCAAACTGTTTAGGATTCCATGTTAAAATCTTCATTGGCCCCTGATAACTCTGTATCTCTTTTTCTGTCACTCTCCCAAGATGCAGTCTCTACAACCTCTCCAAGATACTTTCTCCAACACTCTATTATATATATATATAACCCCATGCACTTGTTAGAAGCAAAAATATTAATGAAATGTACTTTGTCATTATTATCTTCCCAATATGCTGAAACTGTTTTTTCCCCAGATACGTGGAAGTTTAAAAAAAAGCAACTACAAACATTTGTTGACTGCTTATTTTCTGCCCAGACATTAACTCAATTAACCCCTATGATAACTCTATGAGGTTGATGGTTCTTTATTTACATTTAATAGATGAAGAAACTGAAGCTCGGAATACTTAAGACTTAAGTCTAAGGCTTGCCCAAGGACATAGAGTAAGAAAGTGATTTGACTCTAGTTCAAAACCAGACGGTCTGGTTTGAGATCTATGCTCTTTTTTCATATCAAAAGGATATTGCAATATACTTCTTAGGAAAATTTTGCATAGACCAACCAGTATATTTTTGGAGAATATTTAAAAATTGCCTTTCAAAGACTATGTTATTTATTTATTTTTTCTTTTAATCCTCACCGGAGGATATTTTTTCCATTGCTTTTCCAGAGAGTGTGAGAGTGGAAGGGAGGGGGAGGGAGAGAGAGAGAGAGAAATATCAAGTGGTTGGTGTGGCAGAGACTGCAACAAAGGTACCTGCTCTTGGCTGGAATTAAACCCAAGTCCCTTCAGTCCACAGACCGACTACTCCAACCACTGAGCCTATGCTATTTTAAATAAAGAAAAGTAAAAACTAAAATTTGGTTATTGATATATGTTAATTGATTAAACTACCCAATTTTATTTCAAATTCTATCAAACCATAACCAATTGTAATAATGGGCTACTAAAATGATTTATTCACTCTTTAAAATGTTCTTATTTTTAGAAATATTAGAGAAAATTTGTAGTAAAGAGAGATAGAAATAATAGACCCACTAAATCAATAATAAAGAGAAAAGCAAGGAATTTGGCCTAGGATAACTCAAGGTAAAGTAAACCATTGTATCTGAACAAGGTGTTTCCTAGAATTTCCTAGAAAGCAAAGTACAAGGAAAGAAAGGCAATGAGCATGTAAACAAGGGAGGCCCACTCTTCATCCTTAATGAGCTCGTGTGGATCTCATTCATTTTTATGTGCTGTTGTCATCAGCATTAATTTGGTATTATGGCCACAGATGTGAGAGATGTGCAGAATCCAACCTGATGACATGTAATGTCTATAAAACTTGTGGCCTGCCAGCCAGGGAAAATATGAATACAGAATTCTGCTTACCTAGATCAGGCAATAAATTTAAAAGAGGCTCTGAAAGAATGACATAAGTGTATGGAGGACCCAGTGGAATGGCATTAAAAGTGTTTTTAGAGCCAGACAAGAAAACACTCAAACATGTTAAGGCAGCCAAAGATTCACAATATTCAACCAAGCAGGAAAGTCTTTAGCTACCATTTCTGTGAAGCTGCTGAATTCTTTAGTAGAAAGAATGACTGATGCACATGAGGTAAGACTAAGAATAAAGCAATGGTATTCTGAACCCTCTGAAGGTCACAAGGGTCCTTACTGTTACAGATTATGAAAGGGGCTCTATTTGTTGGCAAGGGTTCTCAACTAAATCAAATTTTATGTGTTAAGTAAACATGTTTAGTAGATGAGCAACATAAGTGTAATTGTTTCTTTGGTAGGCTTAGAATTTATATATATATATATAAGGTGAAGTAAATTAAACTTCAAAAAACCTTTCTGTGTGAATTTTGGGAAATACTGGTGCATATCTGCAATTTAGAGCAACAAACTCTTTGAAAGAATTTAGAATTTTAGAGTTGCCAACACTTAAATTATGTTATTGGCCCTGCAGATATGGCTAAGTGGTTGAGTGTCAACCCGTGCACAGGAGGTCATGGGCGTGCAGGAGGCAGCTAATCGATGCTGTTTCTCTCTCTCTCTCCCTCTCCCGTCCTCTCTCTCAAAAAACTCAATAAAAATATATTTAATAAATAAATAAAATAAATTGTTATTGGATATTTTAATATAGTTCTGAGATATTATGTTAAAATGTTAAATATATATTTACTAACTATAAAAATTATTAAGATGTGTAAAATCACTTTAAATATATATGTTTAATTTGTTAAATAATACAAATGGTTTATATATTTGAAAATGGTTTTTTTTTGGTTACACTTTAGGGTAAAGTGTAAGGAGTAAATAGAATAACAAAGAGAGTTGATCCATCATTAATTAAAGGTCCTATTGTAAGTGATTATTATATTTGTTATATTTATAAAGTAGAAAAAACTTTATAGCCTGACTTAATAATTTAGGAAAAAAACTATGATTTTTAGTTTATATCTTTGATGACTTGAATGCTAATTTGAAAACCCCTTATTAACTGTAAGGTCGTCAAAATCACATGACTCATGTATATAGTATGTACTCTACAGTTGGTCATTGGTCAAAACACAGAGAAGAAGCAAATGTGAGAGTACGAGAGCCTTCTCCCAGGCAGTTATTCATTTTAAAAGGAGTTAAGCAGCCACTTTGGAAGACAGTTTGGCCGGTTCTTATAACACTAAACATACTTCGTGTTTACCCAAAAGATTTAAAAACTTAAGTTCACAACTTGCCTGCGGATGTTTAGAGAAGCTTTATAATTGCCAAACCTTGGAAGCAACCAAGATGTCCTACAATAGGTGACTGGATAAATAAACTATGGTACATCCAGAAAATGAAATATTGTTCAGTGCTAAAAGAAAAGAGCTATCAAGCCATGAAAAGACATGGAGGAACCTTAAACGCACTTTGCTGAGTGAGCCAATAATGATTCAAGTTATATGACATTATAAAAAAGGCAAAACTACAAAGTAAAAAGATCTGCGGTTGCCGGGGTGTGGGGGGCAGAGCACAAGGGATTTTTAAGGCAGTGAAATACTCTGTGTGGTACCATAATAATGAATATATGTCATTATGCATTTGTTCAAACGCACTGAATGAGAAATACCAAGAGTGAACCGTAATGTCATCTATGGTCTTTGAATGGTGTTGATGAATCAACGTAGGCTCATCAGTTGTAACAAATGCACGATTCTGGTCGTGGATGTTGGTAATATGGGGAGCTATGCATGTGTGGGGCAGGGGCATATGGGAAAGCTCTGTGGTTTCCTCTTAATTTTGCTATGAACCTAAAACTGCTCTAAAAAAGAGGTAAGCAATTTCATTCAGAGGAAGTTTTCAGGAAGACCTTTATATATGGAGAACTATGCAACGGATATAAGAACAAAGACTTCAATAGTAATTTAATAAAAGACACACAATTTTCATATGCTTTTTTCTATGCTGATCTTCAATAAAACAAAGTTCATGTTCATTCTTAGCATTATTATGGTGAACTAAAATAACATAAATATATGTTACTCTGGTGATTCACAGAGAATCTAAAAGAATAAATCTAAAAGTATCTAAAAGAAAAATTAAAAGGTATAATATCTACCCTCTAACTGGACTTTGAAAGGCACTTGGCAGTAAATAACTTAACACTGAAAGCTCTGGCTATCTAGCAAAGTGTAGAAATTCTGTTACTGAGGAAGCAAAGTTGACATTTTGTTGAAAAATTGAAGAAAGATACTGAAATATATTATTGCCTCATTTAATTACTATTTGATCTTATAGGAATGCAGTGTAAGGACTTTTGTGTGGATAGGGTCAGCAATATTTTGGTCCAAGTTGTTTTGCATCTTTTCAAATTATCAAATAAATGCTTGATTTTAACCATTATTTTCCATTTTAAGACACTGAAAACTGTTTGAACGGCCTGCAGGATTTTGAGAATAGGAATATGTATTTATGTATCACAACATTATTTTAGTAAATTTTGTATAAGAGGTTTCATTTTGAGCAGATTTGACCATTTGGCCTGCCAAGAAAAGTTACCTTAAAAGTAATTCTTCAGATAAATTCCTTAACACGCTGAGTTTAGTTTTTGTTTGTTTGTTTTTTGGCCTATTCCATCTGCATACTAAGGACAATCTTTCAAAATTTATAGCTTTTGTTTTGTTGTTTTGGCAGAGTTGATAATTAGTTATTTTTCTTTTTCTGACAGTAATTGAACAACAGCTTCTGTACCTTCTTTAAGACCATCATTCGGGTACGATATTAAAACTATGGCATATAGTGCTGGCCGGGTCACCCAGTTGGTTAGAGCATCATCCCAATTCACCAGGGTTGCTGGTTTGATCCCCTGTCAGGGCACATACAAAAAGCAACCAATGAATGCATAAGCAAGTGTCTCTCAGTGAGACAAATCAACGTGAGACAAATCAATGTCTCTCTCTCCCCTACCTATCTTTCTCTAAAATCAATTTAAAAAATAAATAGATAAATAAATAAATAAATAAACAAACAAACAAACTATGGTGTTGACATAGAAGAAATGGTCATTCTACTCCTCTCGCCCTCTGTCCCTTTCTTTCACAACACTCAGTATTATGTGCCAGATCCTGATATAGTAGAGATAGGGCTAACCTAAGAAAGGGGAAAAGGAAGTCTAGACCCTCTAGTCCTGTTTGAAAAACAGGACACTCATTGAACCCTCATTGAACTGTTGAAAAAAGAAAAGAGAGCAGGGGTAACATATCTCCTCCAGAATTAAGCCCTAGGAAAGAGGGGTACAATGAAGTGTGGGAAACAAGAAAGGAAGGAATTTTAGAAACCCCACTTTACAGATGGCATTCTGGGGGCAGAGCACCTTCCAAGCTGCCTTATAGTGCCCTAGGAGAAGCCACATAAAAATAAACCCAATGAAACTTTATTGGTAAGCTGGCAGAAGACTGGAATTTTGCTTCCTATATAATTAGGATGGAACAAGAATTCTCCTGTTTCTGAAGGGCATGGCACATACAAAGTGTCTGGCCAATGCTTCTTATAAAAGAGAATCAATGAGGCAGGTAATGTTTTTTCAGAATTATATCCTGAAAGCTGGGGAATTCAATGGAGACCATTAGCAGGGAAATCATGTGACAGTCACAGACCTAAGGGGTATCTGTAGAAACAGCCATTGTCGAGGTTGGGATAAGCCATGTGGGAGAACCAAGCCACATTGTCTCTATTGAGAGACCACAGGCAAAAAATTACAGAAGACATAAGTTACACAAGAATTGTTAGCAGCAGATTCCTGCAGAATCCTTTGGGAAAAGGCCTGTCAACCCTCAGCTCAATGTCACCTCTCTAGGAGCATCCTCAGCAGCTACTGTCTGGCAAATACTAGCAAGGATCCCAAGGCTCCCACATGGATCCAAGGAACACATCTCTTCTCTACAAGCATAAAGTCTCATAAAACAACTGCAGCCTCATGCACTAGGAGGCCACTTCATGACATCTTGAGAGACTGTGGATTTATCTGAACTTTCCATACAAAGATTGAATTGCCTTAGGAGACAGTTTCAATGGTTGAATTGATCTTAGATTATCTGATTGGAGAAAATACAAGTTTATTCATTTCCCTTGCAACTCTGAAGGAAGGTCATATAAGTGTACTGAGATTCCCTGTTCTTTTGAATGTAATATGAGTGATAATTTTACCCTCTCACATTTAGAAAGATTGTTTGGCATCTTTAAGAATTTCTATAAGCATATCCCTGCATCCAAAGTTGATATCAAACTTGTAAACTAAATTAGAAAGGCAAGGGTACCTTGACCATTGATGAAATTCTGAGAGAGATAAAAGATGACTGTGAGAGAGAGGGTAATCAATAGAGAAAGGGAGAAAGGAGTCATGATTTTTTTTTTATTAAGGTCCTGACATGTTTGTGTTTTTTTGATGTAAGAAAGTGATCTTTATTTTTATTTACACTCTTACAGATGTCCCCCTTCAGTCCCCCTTTGCTCATGACAGCCTCTCCTGCCCTCACCCTTCCTTCCCTCCCTCTGACCACCACACACTGTTGTCTGTGTCTATGGGTTATGCACAGGGAATCCTAGATTCAGCAGTGGTGACTCAGGCCATATATACAGTGGCTGAGGTGTGTTTGAAGAGCATGTATTCTGGAGGAGGGCAGACTCTGAACCAAGCCTAAAAAAGAAACTACAGTTAGTATTGCATAAGCCAGAATCAGGCTGAGAGGTCCAGGGAAGCTCAAGAGTATAGTTATGCTGTTCTCATGAGCACTAATGCCCATTTTCTGCTCAAGCCAAGTATCTGAGGCCAGATAAGGTCAGCGCTTAGAGATTGGATCAGGGGTGGAGTGGAAAGCAGAATGAGATATATCACATGGGGCACTAGCTTGCACTTTCGGGCAGCTTTTCAATGGAGCCAAATGCTGACCCTGAGGTGTAAATCCACTCAGTGTTTGCCTGTGATCACATCTCAGCTCTCAATGGAGATAAGGTCAGTGCCAGGCACCCAGAAGGACCAAGTTGTCACCTGTTATGGGTTGTGAGACTTCCACCTAGTATGTAGGGCTGCCTATTAGATTAATTTGTAAACAAGGGAAACATGTTTTGGATAAAGACCTAGTGCTCAATTCTTGGTAAGAGATAGACTCCAGGATCATAGTAAATGCTCCTTATAGGAACACATTGATAAACTAAAGGAAGAATATAATTGTGTAGTGATATTTTAAAATAATTTGTATAAGTGTATGTCTCATTTGCATTTATGTGCACTTTACTTTTTTTTTACTAATAAAAACAAAGCACCCATTGGCCTTAGCAGAAATGTTCATTGTTGCAAGAGAAACACAAGAAAGCAGAAGGAGCTAATAATCATTGTTGCTAGAATTGACTTGATTCAGAAAAAATAAGCATATCCTTTAAGAATATCATTTTAATACTAATGAACAAATATTCTAAATCCCATATGTTATGTCAAAAGGACAGGCATCCCAATTATCTAAAATTCTTTATCTGATTGTTTAAATAGAGAAGAGAAAGTAGAAAAGGTATGACATAGCCTTGTATACACCATTCTAGGCAGGAATTTGCTTTGCCAAAGGCCTGATTTCCAGTATTCTGATCCTAGAATAGTGCTTTGATAAGATTTTAAAATATGCATTAGAATTGATGCTTTCATCAAGATTACATTGCTCATCGTGGAGACAGTTATTGCCTAAATCTTTGAAGGTAGATTGAAAAATATTTGGCAAATCTTAAATCTTAAGCACTTCCTCAAATGAATGATGCATTGTAACAATAATTAACCATAAAACAGTTTCATTTTTCAAGTTGGTTTGTTCCTCGTAGGTGCTTCTAGAATATTATTATTTAATTTATTAAAAAGAATGTGGGCAAAGATTTGAGGAAATGGTTAGTCCGTCATTTTGGGAAGCTGAATGGATACAGACATAAAGAACTACCTGAGGTATTTTAAAGCATGCATATCAATCCAATTATTGGGGTCTTCTACTATCCTAAATGTGATTTAAACAGTTTTGGTTGCAGATCTTAATACTTTAGAGCCTTCTACATTTCAGACTCCAAGTGTGTGTGCTAGTAAGACTGTTTTCTAACATTTCTAAAGAAAACTATTAAAAGTTTGTGAAAAAAATCTCATCAAATAGCATCGAAATTTGTATATTAAAGATCCTGTGACTTAGCCTTGCCATGATTTTCAATCTTAAATATTATGTAGTAAATGCATGTTAATAAAGAGCTGATATAAATATGGAAAGCTTATGTTACAATATTAAGTAAACAAAACCTGCAATATTTATTATTGCATATGTACTATTATCACAGTTTTATTAAGCAGACAAGCAAAAGAGAACTTTACAGAAATGAAGAAAAGGAAACAATTAAATGACTTATTAATATGGCTTATATTTGGAACATGGAAGTATTTCTGTTTTGCTTTACAGTTTTCTGTATCTTCCAAAATTTCTATAAATTCAAAATTTAGTGATAATCAAATAACTTCATGCATTGAAATTAGAAATGTCTGTTTTGAGAGGCAAGTGTATCATAATTTTTTCTTCCTAATATTCCTGATGTCCTAATAGCTAACAGTTAAGAATATCTAATAGCTAAGAATCTATTGAAGTAAAATGACTGGCATTCTTCAATGACCTCTGAATAAATCACCATATTTCTCCATCTCTACCTTCACATGTCTATACTTGGTGGTAGTATTTTATGTTTCAAAATAAATATCTTTCCTCCTACACATTCAGAGCCCTCACTTCAAGAGACCTTTTCTCAGTTGTCTAGATGATAGTGTTTACTTTACAATATTATAAGTAAAAACATAATATATTATCATCTTAGATTTATTCTCATGTTAAAACATTGTTAGGCAAAGCAAATTCAGAACATGGAGTTTTTCTTTCCTTCTCTTTTTTTCCTTCCTTTTTAATCTTAAAAAAAACCCTGTATGTATGTATGTATGCATATATGTATGTATGCATTGTGTATGTCAGTTGTATGTGTCAGTTGACTGTAATTCATGTAGGTGGATGAAATTCTGAGACCTGTGAAGACTCCCTACCCTTCTCCAAGGCAGTTGTATCAGGGGCTTGCTAATCCATTGAAAGTGACATTCATTTACTTAGTTGTTGAGCAAATAAAACAAGAGTTTCTGAGCAGCTTTTAAAATGCATCCCATAGAAAATAGTCTTGCCAAGGTTTTAAAGCAAAAGATGGGTATGTTGAAGGGGAAAAAAAGTTATTACATTCTACACACTAGGAACTTGAAGGCCTCAATCCTAAAAATTTATATTGATTAAAGAAAACACAAGAAATACTTGTCTACAGGTTTGGAGGTAAAGAGATGATGGGAAATATATGATTGAATCATGGATATTAGGATTCCTGAGAAGAGATCTTAACCCCAGTTCCAAAGTGGGAAATAATAGCGACCTGCAGATATAAACACTGAGAGGGCTTGTGCCCAGTTTCCTTCCTGGAACCCTGGGATGAACAGCCTCATATAAGTACTGTACAGGAACATCAAATTATAAGTGGAAATGTGTTTTGTCTTGTGTCTTTGGGTTTCCTTTGGTTCTCTGTGCTTACTACTCCACTCCATATCCTTAATCATGGAAGTAGTCTGCCCAAAGAGCTTGGCAGGCCCAAAGAGCTTGGAGGTTAATATTGGCCATTCTAAGACTATGGCAGGTCTCAGAAGTCAGCAAAAGATTCAAAGGAAAAATAAGACCAAGATCAAGTGCCAGGTGGGATTTTACCTTCTCAGTGAGTGCTGGAACAGAATTGCTGAGGGTGAGGTGTCTGACCCCATGCTTCAATACCCATCTCTTATGCATAACCAGAATTGAGGTTATGCCTTGATTGTCCTGGGTACAAGTGATGAGGGGGAGGGATCCATGAAGTTGGCTAAGTTTAAATCAGAGCTGATTGTTAAAATACTGAATTGCATTTACTTGGAAGAACTAGATTACTTGTTCTGTTATTAAGCAGAAATGGGAGCTCAAGATTACTTCATGCATAAATTTGACAGATATATTTGATCACCTACTGTGAATCAGTGATTTTTGTAGGCACTGGGATATAAGAGTAGACCAAAGAAAGTCATAGAACCAGCACTCATAGAGCTTTGATTCTAGGGTGAGAGGATAAACATAGAAAATTACAAATAAAAATAGAACATGTCAAGTGGTGTTAAGTGCTATGAGGAACAATAAATCAGGAAAAGGGATAGATAGTTATGTGGGAACTATTTTAGACAAGGTAGGCAGAGAAGGCTTTCTGTGAAACTAGTACTTCAGTAGAGACCAGAAGGAAAGTTTCAGATAAAGGAACGGTAAGTGAATAGGCCCAAATAGTTACATATTTATGATTTCAAAATCATAAAACCTAAATATAGTTTCAAATAATTTTTTAAATTTTTTATTTATTTATTAGAGAGAGGAAGGAAGAGAAAGAGAGAAACATGGATTTGTTGTTTCAGTTATTTATGCATTTGTTGGTTGATTCTTGTATGTACCCTGATGGGACATCGAACCTGTAACCTTGTGTATCCAGACAATGCTCTAACCAACTGAACTACTTGTCTAGGGCTAACAAAAATTTCCTAATAAGGATAATACTGAATTACATTTTGTTACATAACAAAAACATAAGATATTAAAAGATTATCGAAAGAATTTTGCTTAACAATGTACAGTCTAATTGCTAAAAAAAGAAAACAAAACCAAAAAAAAATAAAACAACTCATGACTCATGAATTAGATGTGGATAAGACAACCAGAGAAGATTGGGGAAAATATATAAGGATTCTATACTTATATTTAAAAAATATCTTAAGTTCTTATTGTAGCTTTAAAAAACTAAAACTGGGTATAGCTGATTATTCAATTAGCTACTTTGGCATGCCAACAAAAGATTTTGAATGATAGACACTTATGCTTTAAGATAAAATACAGTATTGAAGGCATACACATTACATCTTTTATTATATTTACATTAACATATTTTAGACAAAATACAGGTTATGTACATTAAAAGAACTTAACCCTAGCAGGAAAGGATGTTGGGTTTTAACACTTCTTATTAGCTTTATACATAAATACCTCAACAAAGTAAAATATGCTTTCTCTCTACTTAGTCGTTCTGCTTTGTTACAGATTTCCTTTCTGAGTTCAAATGCAAGTTGCCTCACCTAATGGTGAATAAAATGACTGCAGAAAACCAATAATGACAAAACAGCCAATACTATACACTACTTTTAAAAAATTATTATTTTTTTAAATGAAGTCTTTCAAGTACAAGACAAAGAGAAATAATCAAAAGAACAAGGAAAATAGTGAATGAGATCCTAAATCTGTGGAAGTTCTAGAGTTAAAACTTTAAATTCCTGAATTCTTTTTAAAATTATTTGGCTATTATGTGTATGTATGTGGGAGTAAGACAGACTGGTAAATGTGAATGACACATTGTACAGTCCAGAGATTTCTATTAAGCTTACATCTAAAGAAAAAAAAACAAAGTTGTAACACAAAAAGTAATGAGATCAGCATTCTCAATGCTAATTATATAGGAATGAAGAATTATACTGGGTCAGACACAGACTATCAAGCCTACATTTCTTAGACAAAAGTAACTTTATGAGACATGTTCCTGAAGGCCTGATTATCCTGTCTGAAATCACTTTTCAAGCTTAAGTATATTTTAGTATATTTCAGAAGTTATTAAAGACTTTATTATTCAAGAGCCTGCTCAAAGTGATTTTACTCCCTTTCATATTTTTTAAAAGCAATAACCTCTTTGGATAGTAGGCTGTTTTGTTTTTTTTAAATCATCCTTTATATTGCTTATTTATCTTAATTACCTTGTTTAACTTAAGGCACATTTTTATATTTATGAAAGAGGTCTTCAGTTATTTATGTGCACTATTTTTTCTTGTAGAGATATTTGTCATTGTTTCTTGACCTTTACTTATTTAGCTATATAAAGCTATTATTAAATATCTTTTTATATTAATCTCCCCCATCATCTTGCTTTTCATTTCCCTTCTTGGCCCTTATATAGCTTACTTTACGTGTGTGTGTGTGTTTATGGAAGGGAAAGCACAAAATTATACATAAAACAAGCTGGAATATTAAATAAATAAAGTCCTGGAGAAATTTACAAATCTAAAATAAATTGCCCATGAATAAGCAATAAACAATCCCACTGAGATTTTTGGGATTATTTGTTACACAGCATAATGTACCATTGCCTGACTAATAAAGACATGTTACTATTTAAGGTATAATATTCTGCTAAGTAAAAAGGTTTAATAATTTTGATATTGTACATTACAATCACTTATATCAGCTGAAAGACCATAGGTAAACTATACTCACAAAGTGTAATTCAGAGTATTATTGAGAGCTGAGATAGAAATATATATTTGCTAAAATCACAGCCTTCGGAGCAAGTTGAACTCTGTCAGTCTCATTTTCTTAATGTGTATAATGAATATGTGTTCCATAAGATCATTGCAAGGATTAATGTATGCTATCATAGTGTATGTTACGTAGGAAATCAATCAGTGTTACTAGAAAATAATTTATCAACTCATTAACCAAATAAATATCTGAGGAATCTCTCAGTTTTTATAGTGGAACATATTCTTGAGTGGAAAAAAAACCCACATTCACACCATATATGCAGTTTTTGAAATGTAGTAAAATAAATTTCAATCTAAAGAAAGAGATTGCTATTAAGAAAATTCTTTTGTTTTTTAAATTCCAGAGTATATAATACTATAAACATGATGTTGTTGGATCATATATGATATGCTTGGTAACTAAATGTGATGTGCTTGAAAACATATTCAATCTAACATTAAAGGCAAACTCAGCAGCAGCTGGACCATTTTAAAGAATAATCCATGGGATTTTTTTCAACTCCATCTTCTGAAACTCCCTATAATTATGGCTCTTTGTAACATGTCATATTTCTGTTTTATTAGGAACACAAGTATAGTTAAGTCACATATAATTTTTTTCTCTGAAACTGTCTTTAAAGCATGTTACTGTAAATGAATGCAAAACAGAAAACAAGACCCAACAAATTCCTCAAATAGAATATTCAAGTGTCTTTGTATATTAGAAACTAAACACATTCTTTTCAAAATAGAACATTTTAATATTTTCACTTCTAGGTTTTTCAGAAAATCTAATGTATAGTGAAGATCATTAAACTTTATTCTATATGCATCAGTCTTTAGAAGAGTAATGTGAGGTTTTTTGTTTTTGTTGTGTTTTTTATAATAAATATTCTGGAAATATAATTCAAATTTCATAATACTTCTAAAACACTTCCCCATGGATAATGACTAATAGTGAAAATCCAAAATAAAATTTAAAAGTACATCTTTAAAAGAAAATTTATTGGTTTCACAAATTCCAGTTGATATATAATGAGATCAAAAGCATTAGTTATTTTTTTGTAGCACTTTATTTCATATGTTGCTTTTAAACAGGCAAAAATATATAACTTAAAATAATATAAGTGATAAAATGAATAATATGAAGACTTTAGCCTCTCTTGCTTTTGCTTATATTGAATGAAATGCATTGATATTCAAGAAAACCTGGAAAAATGTTGTGAGTATGGCCATTGTATTAGGTTTCTAGCATGGCTGAGACGAGTGACCACAAATCCAGTGGTTTAAAATAACACATATTTATAATCTTACAGTTTTGGAGGTCAGAAACCTAAAATGGGTCCTATGGGCTAAAATCAAGGCCTTAGAAAAGTTGCATTTCCTCCGCAGGTTCTAGGGATGAAGGATTTCCTTGACTTTTCCATCTTCTAGCAGCTGCCTGCATTCTTTGGCTCATGACTCCATCCTTCATCTTTAAAGGTGGCAGCATAGCACCAACCAATCTCTGATTTTCTGTTTCCATTATCATATTACCTTCTCTGGTTCTAATTCTGCTGCCTCCTTCTTATAGGTAAGTACACTGGGCCCACCTGGATAATCCAGGATAATCTTTCCATCTTAAAACCTTTTACTTAATCACATCTACAAAGTTCCTTTTGCCACCTATGGTAACTTATTTACAGTTTCTAAGGATTAGGAGGTAGAAATCTTAAGGGGACATTATTCATCCTACCATAGCTATGCTTGATTTTTCTGAAATACCTAGATATATAAAGAAATAAGGCCCTTATAAAATAATATGACTATTTTAAAACTCAAAAAGTCAAAATAATGTGATTAACATTTAAAAACTATTAGTATAGACTTATCAAAAAACACCAAATAGAAGGACAGTTTTTTTAAAACTTAATAATCATGAAGCCTGTGACTTTTTCAGTCTTTTCTTTGTGCAACTCCTCCTTCCATTGATGAAAGTGATCCCTCCCTCCTCCTCTCAGCCTCAGAGCTGTCATGGGCAACTCACCCAAAGGCAATCAATCTGTTCCAATGCCTGCAGCTTTTAAGCTAAACTTATAAAAGTTCTCTGTCCAAACTGAGATAGTCTAGGATAATATTACTCTTGCTCTTTAGAATTTGCATGGACAAGTATAGAGTGAATCAGGAAGCTTATAATGACAGGTGGAATCAAAATAGAGATTATTTTGTCACAAAAAAATGCAAAATATTAAATTAAATTTGCATTTCAGATAAATAATACATTATTTCTTAGTATTATATGTCCTAAATATTTATATGCTTATACTAAAAATTTGTGTTAAATGAAATTCAAAATTAATTTGGTGCCTTATGATTCTATTTGGTAAATCTGGCAACCCTACAAAGAGCTGATATTGGGTCCTAAGTGACCATGAACTAGTTAATGTTAAAGGAAATGGCCCTGGCTGGCTTGGCTCAGTGGTTGGAGTGTCGGTCCTCAGACCGAAAGGTGGAGGGTTCGATTCCTGGTCAAGGGCACATATCTTGGTTGCAGGTTCTATCACCAGGCCCCGATTTCTCTCTCTCTCTCCCCCACTTCTCTCCTTTCTACTATTTCTTAAAATCAATGGAAAAATATCCCAGGGTGAGGATTAAAGAAATTAAAAAAAGGAAATGGAAAATTTTGAAGAAGTAGAAGCTATAAGGTAGAGAAGAGTTTAAGGGCCAGCAGAGATACTTAATTTTTTCTTATTTAATAAACAGGAAGATGAATTGTAATATACATAAAGACTAGAGTACTTACAAATCTTTCAGAAAGAAACAAGCACTACAGGAGCACCAGACAAATGACACAAATAGGCAATTCATAGAAATAGCTAATAAAAGTGAAAATATGTTCAATTGCCTCTATAATCCTTGATAATCGAAGAATGTCAACATAATAAGATGTGTGTTTTATCCCACCAAGTTTTATAAACAAATATAAAAAAGGATTTACGGTGTTCAGAGTTATTAAGAATGTGGGAAAATTGGAACTCTCATACATTTTTTTTGTGAAAGTCTAAATTGTTAAAATATTTTTTGAATGAGTATGTGGTGATATATATCTAAACATATTCATGAGTCATTTAATTACAGGATCATAATTTTAGGAAATCTCCTTTCACTCTCCTTGAGGTGGTAATAGGCTATTTTACTCTTGAGCCAACTTCTTATATTGGACAACATCTCATCAGCTAATAGGAGATTAAATCAAAGATGTTTCCCCATGTGCTCTAAAATCCACCCTCTTTTGTTGATGTTGAGCTTTTATTCTCTAAACTCCCATCATCCAGCTCCAAACTAGTTTTCTTAGAATGATTTTTGCATCCTAGAGCCAGAATAACCTTTCTCAAAGTGCAAATCTGATTCTGGAATATTCACCTCTTCCCCTTCCCCAATCCTCGTTCTTGCTTAGAATCACTCATTGGCTTCCTCTTACTGTTAGGATGAGACCAAATCCTTGACATGACTTACTACCACCCCAGGTTTCTTGTACCACCAGTTTCCGCACCACAATGTGTAGCCACCCAAATTTCCTCAGTTCCTGGAGCTCACCACACTGTCTTCCTGACAGGGCTTCAGAGCTGACCTCTACTTGACTGATAACTATTACTCATTAATCACAACCTTGCTCTGCCCTGGCTTACTCAGGATACCCGTTTCTGGCTTCCATGACTAGGTAAAATTCCCAATTGCATGAGCATCTGTGGCTTTGTGGTGTACTTCTTTTCTTAGTACTAAGTGCATTGGAACGTAATGTCTTGTGTGGTTATTTGATTCATGTGTCTCTTACCCACTAAAGGACTTAACAAAATGAGTGCCAGAATCATGTATGGTTTTCTCTCTGTAGTGGCAGGGTATTTTAAAAAAGCTTACTGAACGAGTGAATAAAACATTTATCTGTTTTCTACATATGTAATAGGCTGGGTAAACAATACAATTAGGCAAGTTTCTGATAGAGGCTTATGTCTCCCCAAATTACCAGTGACTAGATAAGGGAGATTCAAAATATCAGGCTAATATTATCTCCTACTAAACCTAACCTGCCACTGTTTTAATCATCACAGGGTCTTTCTCAGTCACTTTTACCCTGTTTCCCCCAAATGGTTAAAGCTACCCTCTTTCAGGTGAATGAGTTGCATGTACCAAGTAGGAGAGAAGACAATGTGGGCTCCTTGGTTCCAAGTTGAAACTGGTTTGAGTAAGACAATAGTTTGAGTCTGTGTTAACTCTGAGCTAGCTGGAAGGTTTGCAAATTCAGTATAAATTAACTGCATTAACCATACATGGATTTTACTTGAATTATGAACTGCTGTGACAAAGTCGATAGTTGTATGAAATAAATGGAATCAAATTTAAAAGGGAAAATACTTTTATAAATATATTTCTTAATCAACTTTCTTACTTTTCCTTATAACTCTCTGGATATAAGAGAGTAGTAGCTGCTGTGTATGTCTCACTATATTCTCAAGGTAAGCAATGACTAATGCAATTCACTAAGGTTGAGTCAACTCAAGAAATTTTAGTTTGTGGTCTTTGTATTTTACTCTAAACATAAAATAGTTTTCAATTTCTAAATAGATCTAGGAAAATACCTAATGTTGTACTTTACCTATTATAGCAATTATTAAATTTAAGTAAGGGTTGGCAATTATCAGTATCTATGCAATACACTGAAGATGATATGGTGCTTCCTACCTGCTGCCAGAGTATTGCTTCTAGACAAGCTAATCTGTACTACTAGAATGACACCCTGTGGCTGGACATATCAATAGCAGAATGTTCACTTGGCATTCTCTTTCTCTTAAAAAAAAAAAAGTCATAATAAAATCCAATTTATGTAGAATTTACAGACAAAATCAATTTATTGTTGGAAATGGATTGAATAATGTTAACAAGAATCAATAAAAGATTTTAGTATTTATATCTCAGTCTTTGTATATCATGACAAAGGGAAATATCCCTACCCACGTGTGCACCAACAATTCAGTGCATACGTGAGTAGGGATATTTCCCCTAAAAGTAGTTTGTAACATTTCATTGTGTTCACAACTCAAGCGCATGTTCTTCTCTAATTCCTCACTGGAGCCTCAGCACAGCTTTGAGTCCTCTCTGGTGGTCATGTTAGTACCTGTATTTTACAATTATAGAAACTGAAGGTCAATCAGAGTTAAAAAAATTTTTCAAGTCCTCTGGCTAATAAAATGCTAGTGTTACACTCTTCATTAATGTCTTTTGTATTTAAATTATGTATATCACTTTTCTTTTTTCCTCAAGGAGTCCTTCTGTATGAAATCAACTAATAATTACAAATGCAGGCTTTGAAGATTTGGTTATTTGAAATATACTTTCTGTTTAAAGAAGAACAAAAGCATTCTGTTGCCAGAGACAGAATATTAAATTAATAGCATTTTCTAGCCTTTCTATTTGTCTAGAAATCTTCTGACCTACAAGACCGGTCAAAACCTACCTCCCCTGTACTTTTATTCATTGTAAATTCTTGTGCACCTCTGACCTTCTAAACATTTATTGAATTACTCTCTGTGCAATTTGTCAGTGAGTCATTGTGATGTCAAGTAATATCACATTTTCTTGAACTCATTTAAATATTTCCTATCATTTAAATTTCTGCGTGTTCATCTTCCAGGTGAACACCTTGAGAATTAGAACCATATTGCTTGCTTTTCCTTATCTGTACAGGGCTCAAAACAACAATCTGTGCATAGTAGGTGCTTTGTTAATTTTATCTCAAATTATCCTAAAAGACTGAAATAATTGGAGTTCAGTTGTTTCCATATGCTCTCACATTTAACATTTATATGTTTAAAATACAAATTGTTTTATTATGAATACATAACTTTCTTACAGCTTAAATGTACACTTACACTTCAATATTATAGCAAAGCAGGTAAAATTTGTGTTTTTATCCTATTACAAATGCATCCAATGTATATTATCCACATTTTATGCATGTTACAGAATATACATGGAATTAAATGCATTTTAATATATTAAATGAGAAAGGAGAAAATACCCCATGTTAAAAATCATTCTCTGTTATCCCATGTTTTCCATCACTGCATTAAAAAAATTTTGGATATAAGAAAATCCATATTTACTTTCATGCCTTCTGAATCCTGAGTGTTTGAGTCAGGGTGAACCAGCCTCTTGGAGAAATAAGTCTATAGGACTTTCTCTGCCCTGATGAACTTGAATCTGCTACTGCCTTGGCCATGGTGTGGAGGTCGAGGGGGTATGAAAGCGAGACAGTTGGGAGTTACGAAGGAGATGAAAGGGATGAGGGAGAGGTATGCTTCTGAAACAAACTATAAACCAGCTCTGTCTTCTTAATTATCCGGAGCTAGATCCTCACACTTTCTTCTCTAAAGCAAACACTTTTAATCCACTCACTGAGTATGTTATCCAGATGTTAGAGACCTTGAAAATGTTATTCATGAGCTTGCTTTAAAATTAAACATATTTCTTTCGAATCACACTTTGAATTCAGACTAAGTGCCAGTCTAAGGGCTTTTATAACCAGACTGCTTTCATAATTGGTTAAATGTTTAATTTTTACAACTGACATACCTTGTTCTCAGTACTGATAGGGCTTTTGAAAAAAATAAAACAAACTACCAAAAACAACAAAAAATCATTATAAAGAAAGAAGATAACAGAATATGTAAGCTATATGGCTAACCCAATTAGCTCTTGTATTTTCAATGAGCAAAATGTGAAAGTAAAAAATGTTGTAAGGTGGTCCATACTGAAACTGGAAAAAGATTCAGCCACTTTCAATGATTTGAAGAACTCAGGGTTTCAACTTTCACATCAAGGTCTTCACTGTCAGCTAAATTTTCCACAGATAACCTAGCATCCAAGGTAGCTGCACAATCAATTTTAAAAGGTTTTCCAAATAAAAAACTTAGCAACAGAAAGCATGACCTCCTGAAGTTTTAAGTTTAATACTGAAGGCTGCCAAGAGATGAGCAAAGTTGTGAGGCTGGGAATATGTTCATGGCTAATCCTGGAGAGAGAGAGGAGCCAGACCAAAGACAGCACCATTAGGCAGAAGAGAGGATTTTAAACTTGATCATGAGAGCTGCTGACAATGTCTGGAGCTCAATTATTTTTGGAATTTCACTTTGGAATGGCTAGAGTTTAGATCTCCAACTCCTCCAGACTCACGCTTATACTAATTATATGAATCCCCATTGTGGCCCGATTGCTATAGTGGTGAAAGCCACACACCTGGTGATAAAATAAGGTATGAATTGTGTTTCCTAACCATGAGGAAAATAATCTCATCAGCTACAAGATAATTCACTGTAGCCTCATCATATCTAATATATGATGACATCCAGGCTCAGCTGCCAACTACTGATATTAGTTATTGAGACTTGATTGGGGTTAACTGCCTTTACTTTAGGTTTCAGAATTCTCTAATTTCAGCTGTCTTCATAATTCAGTGCTCTAAATACTTATTAGAAGTGATGGGATGTGCTAAATATGACTCTAGAAGGACTCAAGGCATTTTATTAGATAGGATCATTTTTTTCAGTATGTCAACATCTGGGGTTCTCTTAAATTTATATTTGACATATTTCCTCTCATTTGTTTGTAATGTATATCCGTGTTTATGTTAAGACAATAGGGTTCCTTTTTCTGTATATTTGAAACTATAATATTATCAGTTGCAGAATATAACCTAATGGTTTCCACTGCATTTTGATAGGTAGCCCAGATGGGATAACATTGTTATTATTTAAAAAGACTCAATATCAATAAAAGTTTAATATAGCTCTCAAATGCCATTATATAATAAATATCTTAAATATTCATAAATGTAGTACAGAGCAGTACACTTATTTTTCACCAGCACAACACATAAAATTTATGTCTAGAAGCAAATACATATTTATAGTTTATAATTAATTGAATTGAGTTGAGTTCAGAGAAAAGCCAAAAGTAAATAAAGGGAAAAGTAATAAGCCACTTAATGAAAATTACCTCATTACATAAGAAAGTATATTTTAAAGTGTACTGAGTTCATCTTTAAGTAGAAATTTATATATATATTAAATCACACATTATAAACCAGAAGTGTTTTGATTTCATGATAGACTAAAACAGTTATTGAATAGGCATTAAAGACCTCAAGTATAGTTTTTCCAATTAAAATGCAAGTTTTAACATAAACCACAATTAAATCTTTTTCACAATCCACAGACTTGTCTTCTAAGTTTTTCAATAATCTTAAAATGATGATAAAAAATACTTGACTTCAATACAATCAAGTAAATAAACCCATAGACTACTCACACTATCATAAACATCAAGTACTTTTTTGTTACATTTCCAAAAGTTGACTAAATAACATCATTTTCTTTCTTTAAAGATAACACGATGTCATTTAAAAACACTTGGGGGAAACAGTTATTTTCCTAAGATGCTGAATTCCTTTAATTGATTTATATTTCTTTCCCCTACTGTTAAGTGGGCATGCTTTGTGACATATTTGTTATATAGTTGGGTTAAAGATGAGCCCTTATGTATTGTCCTATGCTGTTCATTTCTTCACAGCAACTGAGCCCCATTAATTCAAAAGTTCTCTGGTGCCAAACTCAAATTTTTACACATCCAGTTGGCTTAGATACGGCCCAGATACAATGACGCACCACTTTACCATAGGGATATATCCTGAGAAATGCCTTGTTAGGTGATTTCATTGTTGTGCGAACATCATAATGCGCACTCACACAGGCCTGGATGGCACAGTCGACCACATACCGTCTGGTGTGCCTCCACTGTGTATGCGGTTCGCTACGGGGTGTATGACGCAGAGAGAGGTTTAGCCAGTTTAGAGCCTGCCTGCTCTACCCAATGAAACTACATTTAACCTCTACTAGCTATAGATAAAATAGACATGAGCTATACGAGAACCCAAACCTCTGTTGCCCTTTGGGAGACACCTCATCTTGCTATTGAGCGACATCATCTAAACATGCAAGTTCTCTTTTTTATTTCCCTCTTTGCCTTCTGAGTAGTGACCTCCAGAAGGTCACATGCTATGAGGGACATCCCCAGCATGCAAACCTTCAATGCATGGCCCAAATAAAGCTCTTGGTGTCCCTAGTGCCACCTCGTGGTCATATCTGTTTCCTTGATCAACTGAGAAACCCCTAGAGCTCACTATAAATACTTCCAGATAAGAAAGAGATCAACAATTAAATTCACTGAATATAAATTGAAAACCTCAGTGATCTGTTTGAGTGTTTACACTTCAATCCTTTTCTGTTTGTCCTTCTAGCATGATTTGGCAGAGAGAAATTATTAGATAGACAGCAGTAATCTGTAAGAATACACTAACATGTCTCTTTCCTCCACAGATTCTGTTTTTGTTTTGGTTTTTTCTCATTAGCCTTTCCCCACATTTTTTAAAGTGAAAGGTAAACACTTATTTTTCTCTGTGTAATTCTTCCGCATTGGTTCTTGGCAATATTGCAGGAAATTTTATATACTTGTATGGCAGGCTGAAGTAAAAAACTCAAGATAATTATTTTGCATTTCTTTTTTGTCAAAGGCATTTCATACAGAATTTCATTTTTTTTCTCCAAAAGCTAAGTTTAGGAATTTTTGCTGTGATTAAAAAATATATAACATAAAACTTAGCATCTTAACCACTTTTAAGGTTGCAGTTCAATAGTGTTGACTACATGCACACCGCTGGGTAGCATATCTCTAGAACTTTTTCATCTTGCAAAACTGTAACTCTACACCCACTAAACAACAACTCCCCTTTTCCCTCCTCCCCCTGCCCTGGCAACCATTTCACCTTCTGTTTCTAAGGGTTTGACTCCCTTAGAGTCAATAAGTGGAATCATTCAGCATTTGTCTTTTGCAGCTGGCTTACCTCACTTAGCATAATGTCCTCAATTATGATGAACATTAAGGTTCATCAATGTTGCAGCGCATGACAGGATTTCCATTAAAAAAAAAAGATAAATAAATTCCATCACAAACATATTTTGCATTCATCCATTAATGGGCATTTAGGGTGTTTCCACCTTTTGACTATTGTGAATAATGCTGCAATGAATATAAGAACACAGATATGTCTTCAAGATGTCAATTTCAGTGATTTTGATGAACACCCATAAGTTGGATTATTGAATCATGTGGTAGCTCTAGTTTCAATTTTTTTGAGGAACCTCCATACTGTTTTAAATACCAGGCTTTACCATTTTACATTTTGACCAATAGCTCCAATTTCTTTACATCCTCACCAATATTTCTTTTTCTTTTTTTTTCTTAATAGTGGATAGGAAGTTATGCTCATGTGGCTTTTATTTGTTTTGGGTTTTTTGATGATTAGTGATGTTAAACATCTTTTCATATGCTTGTTAGCAATTTGTATATTTTTGGAGAAATGTCTATTCAAATCTTTTCTCATTTTTAAATTGGGTTATTTGTTTTGCTGCTTCAGAACTGTAGTTTTGTGTACATTCTGAACATTAACTTCTTTCAGATATATGGTTTATAAATATTTCCTCCCATTCTGTATGTTAGCTTTCCATTCTGTTGAAAATTTCTTTTGTTGAGCAGAAACTTTTTAGTTTAATTGACCACGTATGTGAGGATTAAATTATGAACTTTTTGTTTTGTTTTATGGTCCATATGCTTGGTTTAATGCCAGTACAATGCTGTTTTGATAACTGTAGCTTTGAAATATGTTTTGAAATCAAGGAGTGTGAGGCTTCCAACATTGTTTTTCTTTTTCAAAATTGTTTTGGATATTTGGGGTCCTTTGAGATTCATTATGGATGTTAAGATATTTTAAAATTTGTTCCAGTGATGACATTGGAATTTTGAGAGGGCTTGAATAGTATGGGCATTTTAACAATATTGAATCTTCCAATCTATAAGTAAAGAATATATTTTTATTTATTTGTGTCTCTTTAATTTCAGAAAGTTTTCTAATTTTCAGTGTATAAGTCTTTTACCTTCTTGCTTAAGTTTATTTCTAAATATTTTATCCTTCTTGATGTTATCGTAAATGAAATTATTTTTTAAATTTTCTTTTCAGGTTGTTTATTGTTAGTGTGTAGATATGCACTTAATGTTTTTATACCATCTGTTGTATTCCTGCAACTTTACTGAATTCGTTTATTAGATCTAATTTCTCTTGTGGGGGGCGGGGGGAGACTTTAGGGTTTTCTACCTATAAACTCATGTAATCTGTAAATAGAGATAACTTTACTTTTTCTATCCAATTTGAATGTCTTCTATTTTTATTTCTAGTGTATTTGCTCAGGTTAGGGCTTTTAGTACAAGTTTAGAACTTTTAAGAGCATATAATACTGTTCTGTTGTTGTTGTTACAGAATGGTGATCCTCCTGTCACCTGTAGGCAGGTGCGAGCTTTGAGCTACTTTTTCACTTTGAGGGGTTCATAATCAGTGATCAGTGATTAACTAACTTGGTCCCATTAAGACTAATGATAACAATATTAATTTACTGTTGTTTTTACAGATTACACAACTCCTTATGTGATTTCACTTTATTCAGTGACATAGTTTTTCAAAATTGAGGTACACTGTTGCCTGCGTTCCTATAACTGACTGAAAATAATTGTCCCACAGCAATAAATGAGACTTCTGTTCTTGTTAAAAATGGACAATAAAATGTAAAATATAAACCTTACTTACCCTCTGTAGGAATTAAAACAAAAAATTGTGAGATTCACTGTACTAGATTCCTGAGAAATCTTTATAATGTATCTAGTTTTGAAAAGATTTTTTTGAGTCATATTTCAGTTTGACTATAAATTCAAAATCCTTGAATATCTCCACAGCTCTCATGTACAAGATGCATATATCATACAGTGATTAATCTTAGAATGACTTTGCTGAATGCTAGAGTGGCCTTATTAGATCATCCAGTAAAGAGAAATATAGTTCTCGTTACTGGAAAAATTTCCATATTTTCATCGTACTTCACCAGATCTGACTTGACATACAGTGAAATTTCTCATAGGTTTGGATGTGTTTCTTTTTTTCCCTTCCATATTGACCTATCTACATTTAAGAATATTTAAAAATGGCTGATTTGTGCATAATTCCCAACCTAAAGCAACTTATTTTTTATTAAATAAGTCCCTTATAGTGCTTACCTCTGACCATAGATAATCCACAGTGAAGTGGTGTTTGACCAAAAAGATAGAACTTCATGCTCAGTGTTGTTCTTGTTTAGCTTTGTCTTTCATCCCATGAATTTGGTAAATTTTGTAAACTTGGTGATTAATCACCATTTTATTACTATTGTATTTAAGCTCCTTAATCTCATTACTCATCATCATTTCTGGTAGGCAAGTTGATTTCTATTTTAAATTAGCTCAGATACTCTGTGTTCATCATTTTTTGCTTACCCCCCCCCCATTATCTCTAAGAAACTGTCTCTAAATTCATTTTCACCCAGTCCCCATATTGGGTTAGGTGCTTATTTTTGGCACCTATGTGCATCTATTTCCTAAAGTGCATTATGATGATCAATTTGTGTTTCTTTCTCTCAGATTCACTGGGAGAAAGTTGAGGGGCAGGAATCTTATCTTACTCTTATGTTAGTATTAACTTTAGATCAGTCCATGTTCTAATAATTTTATATAAGAATATGTTCAATTCTCACAAAATCACTATGAGGTACAGGCTATTACTCAACAATATTACAGATGACCTGGAAAGTTTGCATAAGCTTCCCAAGTTCACACAATGTTTAAGCAGAAAAACTAGGTTTTAAACCCTGATGATCTGGATCTAGAGCCTCCACTCTTAACCTCCAGATTGCATTATATCAGTATAGATGAATCACCAGCTACTTGATTGGACTCTGTCAATGCTATTAGACTTGAGGATAGCAACCTGTGGTAATAGTTATTTTTAGTGATATAGCAATACAGACGAACCATCATGGGTTGAAATATTTTTGTGGAAGTATGGAAATCCCACCACCTTTTAAAAATATTACCACTATGAAAAACTGTTAAATTTAACACAAATAATTTTTCAAGTGAATCTTATTTTATGCTGATGGCTCACAGATCAGTAAACTATAATAGCATGAGTGTGATAATATATGTAAGATAAGTAAAAATGTGTCCCATATTTTGGAATGAGCTAATGTACAGGGATTTGAACCTCGTAGCACTAAAAGTTCTCAAGAGTCTGGATATCTGTCAGTTAGGGATACTGTTAAAGTTATATTTTTATTTAGAATCTGACATTTAATAATGATAGCAAATAGAATTTACTGAGTGTTTACCAAAGTCTATATTTGTTCTGAGAAATTTATACACATTAAATTACTTAATCCTCATTACTGACCTGTGGTTTCATAAATATCATTTTTCCCAAGAAAGTTTAAGTAACTTTCCCCTAATCACAGAACTAATTGCAATAACTGTTAAAAGAATAAATGCAATGGAGAGTTGACAGTCTAAAGAACCTCTATAATGTTTACAGATTCTTAGATTCTATCCTGTATGGATAATTATCAGATTTATGACAGCATAATCTTTTGAATAGCTTTTCTAGATTTAGAAAAGTTTACACTGTATGTGAATGAAAGCTCCTCAATGCAGAAGCACAACTCAGTTTTTCATGTATTATTTAAGTTATGAGGTACATGCTCCACCAATTTTGTCCACATAAGATTTGAATTCTGAAATGAACAATGCAAGGAAAACGTTTTGACGTCACTCGCTTTATAGTTGGTATACAGGATGCAGTTACATGTGGATTTGGGTGACAGGTCAAGTTCCTAGTACAGACGTGGCAATGGTTCTGGCAGCTGCAATAAAGTCAAGGTTTTGGCATGGATCACTCAGTGGCATCCATCAGTCTTATCATGTCACTCCTTGACATGGTTTGGGTGTTTTTCCTGAAAGCTAAACCTTAAGTCCTTCTCAGCAAATTTCCCCAACATTCTATGAGTTACCTAGTAGGTTCTGAAGAATTTTTATTTTGCTTAAGCCAGCCAGAGGGCTTCTGTTGTTTCCAACTGAGAATCTCTCCGATGCACATAGTTTAAAAACTAGACTCAGTCTCTCTGAGCTGAAGAGGTTCAGTTAGCATTTTTTGAATGCTGGAAGCTTTGTTTTGTGTTTTAAATGGATACAGGGGTCAGCTTTTCCTTAGCCTTTTTACGTTAAACTCACATTTGTTTAAATTGTTGTTGAGAAGTCGCCTTCCATTCTATTGATGATTTTAGTCTTAATTCGAAAATATTCTGGCTCATTTTCTTCATTTTGTAGATGTAGATGCACATGCCTAACACAGGACTGAAGTAGTGTCTGATGGTTCTTACTTCTAGTTCCAAGCACATATTTATTTCTATACTTGTCACAAAACTGAATAAATGTACCTTCCAGTGCCATGGAGAATAATTACTGTCACTGACAGACAATCCAAGGGAAAGGCTTTTATGTTCCCACTTCAATTGCAGAATACAAAACTCTTAGAAAGAAATGTAATGACTGTTACCAAACTGATGAGAAAACTAGATAGCAACCCATTTCTCCTACCACCAATTGGGTCACTAGACTGGGCTCTCCATTAGAGAAGAAAGATGCAATGAAAATACCAAAATTAAATTTAAATGTTAGGAACTATTGCTAGGGATAAGTTTGTGGTCTATTCTTGGGGTGCAGAAACAAAGCTTACAGTAAAATACTAAAATACTGCTACTACTAATAAAATTGTTTCTCAAATTTTGGGGGAAGAAACTTTTATAATGACAATGGGATTTATGACTCTTCATTTGGCTTTATGAAAAATTAAAAAAATTTGGGAGGTAGGAAAAACATAAAAACATAAATAGTAATGAAGTAGCTATCATACTTGTTTTTGTTTTTGGAAAAGCATGTAGTTTTAATTGTAAAAAACATACCTAATAAAATTTGACATTTACCACATTTTTCTTTTTTATGTTTCATTTGACAGCATTGGAAATAGTAAGTAGTTTCTTTCTAATATGTCTATTGGAGTGTCAAATTAAAATAAATTTATCTTGAGAGAAAAAATATTTTGTAAAAATTTTATCTACAAATGATTTTACAAATAAATATTGAAAAGAAGGCAGTGAGATGACTAAGGTATCACCATTATATTTAAACATTATAAGTAAAATGAAATATCCAATTTATGTCTCATCTATTAAAAGAGTATAATGAACTATATTAAAAAATGTATCATGACATAAATTAAAGATAATCTTGGAACATGCATATCAATAGTTTTTGTTTTTGAAAAGTCTGATTTTTAATCTTTTCTAGAAATTATACAAAGCAAATCATAAATATCACCCATGAAGATGAAATATATGTGCCCTGTTAAGTAGTGGGCAAAATTTTTGGAAAATAATATGTAAGATACTCTAATCCTCAAATCAATTAACAGGGCCATTTAGTGGAAGGGACCAACAGGTGGTTTTAGCTTTGAGAACTTGGATTAGTTTCTTAAGTCTACTGTAACAAAATACTGCAATTGGGGTGGTTGAAACACCAGAAATCCATTCTCTTATATTTCTCAAAATCAAGGTTCCAAAAGGACCATGATCCCCCTGACACTCTGGGCACAATTCTTCCTTGCCTCTTCCTAGCTGCTTGTGGTGGTAGCTGATCCTTGTCCTTCCTTGGCTTGTAGCTCATCACTCCAATCTCTGCCTCTGTCTTCAACAGGACACTCTTATTGTGTATTTCTGTCTTTATCTGGTGTTTTCTTCTCTGTAAGCACACCCTATTATATTGAATCAGGGCCCACCCTAATGGCCTCATCTTAGCTTGATCACATCTGCAACGATTCTATTTCCAAATAAGGCCCCAGTCACATGCGCTAGGGGTAAGGATTTCAACGTATCTTTTGGGAATACAATTCAATTCATGACAGAATCTTGTGATCAGAATGTTACATCACAAAATAATCGTTGCCTTACTGAAATATTGGCATATTAGACCTTGAAGAGACCTTATGAGTCATCTACCCTAATCTCTATAATTTATAAGAGAAATTCTAAGCCAGAGAAGAGAAATCACTGGGTTGATGTAATGAAGTGAATTAATGGCAGAGTGAGACTCACTCTTATGTGTATATTTATTTGATCAGCTAATTCCTACCTTGCAATAAGGTATTATAAGATTATTACATGTAGTGGTTATTTAAGAAAAGATGAATGCATACTAATGCCTAAGAAACCATAAGATGCACCAGGCCAGTGTGGCTCAGCAGTTGAGCATTGACCTAGGATCCAGGCGATCGAGGTTCAGTTCCTGGTCAGGGCACATGCCCAGGTTGTGGGCTCGATCCCCAGTGAGGGGCGTGCAGGAGGCAGCGATCACTAATTCTCTCATCATTGATGTTTCTATCTCTCTCTCCTTCTCCCTTCTCTCTGGAATCAGTAAAGATATATTAAAACGTAATAATAATTTATAAAAAAAGAAACCATTATATGTGTTTTTCCTTGAAAATGGAAAATAGTGTATTCACAAACTGAGAGAGAAAGGCTATTAAGGGAGCAAGAACCTTCCAGAGTATGTGTCTCTGAGCCCACTATGCCATTTCCTCCTATCTGGTTAAGATATCCAGTCCCTTCACCTGTTTCTTCAAGTTTAGTTGGAGTGTGGCTGCCTCTAAGCCCCAGGTTGATGCTTTCTCCTTTGGGATTTTGCTATATCCAGACTTTGCTAAATATTCCTTTGGAAAACATACCGTTCTCAAATTATTAGTGTATCCTGTTGGAACCTTTTAAGATTTTCTAATTTATTAACATTACAGTTTTGAGTTAGATGCTTACTGCTTCCATGAAAAATTTTATTCAACAATCTTTTTGTTTATATTTTACAAAGTCTTTTCTAAATCTTCTATTTTATATCTTTACATAATAGTTTAAGAGCTACATTCACCTTTTAAATTGAGAGAACAAATTAAATTTTTTAAAAATCTTCTCTCTCTCTTTTCTCTTGACCATAGATATTGTTCTCATGTGTCAAAGGAAATTATTTTTTAAACAAAAAGTATCTTTTTACCTATCTGGTGACTTTTCTACATTTGTTGAGCTCACAGTGAGAAGTGTATGCTTTTCTAATAATGAATGTTAAAATTGATTCTGGCTGAAATTCCAAATCTGTCATACCAATAGAAAGGTTTCATTGAAGAAGTTTCAATTTAGCAATATATTCTCTTGACTGTTTAATGGTTTCAAGGGCATTCTGCGTGAGGATGGAGACAGCCACATTTGTAGTCAGCACCTTCTCATCTTTGCCAAAGGGAATAATTTAAATGTTTCATATGATAGCCAAAAGTCAGTCACTTTTTACCTGGAAGTGGCCTTTTTTGCAACAGTGAGTGGTGAGTCACTATACCCCTTGCATTTTTCCCACTTATGCTGATTCTGTCATAAGAACACTTTCTAGAAGTGTTGCCAGGATGTGCTTTCCCTCTGCTATGGTTTATGCTGGACCATAAGCCCCCAGACCTCACCCTTGGCCTTAGAATTTTTCAGAACGCTATTGGAGAATCTTTGTTAACTTCAATGTTTATGTTTGATTGTTTATTATTAATGTCCAGTGTTACTGCATTATGTTTACAAAATGTGATATGATTAATTTGATCTTAAATTTACTCATGTATAACAGTTACATTGAACAAAAACATGTCCTGTGGTATGTTATCAGAAAATTTAATTCTCACCTCTTACTATGTGTTCAAATCTTTTCTAGTTTTTCTTTCTCCTTGAATAAAATATAGGAGAAGTTCCAAGAATATTCTGGACATTTTCAGGAAATAAAATTTTCCATGGTCTTTGGTTCTCCCAAGGATCTCAGTTCAGGAATTAAAGTGTCTAGTCTTGTATAATAGTAAAAAAGTTCCAAATTCATGCAAAATAAAAGTTTTCCCCTAACTTTCCTTGGGGATATCACAACACATACACAGAACTGTCATACATAATCACACTCATTGAAGCAACTTAATGTGTGGGTATGCCTGTTCAAGGTTGCAGACTTAAATGTCTTTATTCTAATTATTTAAATTATTGCTTTTAATTTGGAGATGAGACTTCTTTAGAAAACCAGGCAATGGGAGGTTTTTGTTTGTTTGTTTTTTATAAACATTTATGCTAATATTCCATTGGATTTATTAGAAAAGTCCATTAATAATTATTTTGCATAGTCAGGGACCAATGATCATTTCCAGGGTGAGCCCCTAGCTTTCTTCTTATACTTTGCCACAATTCTTCACTCTTTTGATTTCTTTTTTAATTTTTCATCTCCGATATATCTCCATGCCCATATTCAGTTCTATTCTCTCTCTGATCCATACTTTCACTTTGTCATTGATTTCATGTGTTTTTTTGTGTGTTTTTTTCCAGAATACTGGGGCCCTGGCATGTGTGGCTCAGTTGGTTGGGCATTGTCCTGTGCACCAAAATGTTGCTGGTTCGATTCCAGGTCAGGGCACATGCCTGAGTTGCAGGCTTCATAGATGTTTCTCTCTCTCTCAAAATCAATAAAAAGATATCTTTAAAAAAAAAAAAATAGAGGAAAGGAAGTAAAAGCACTTCTATTTAGAGTATATATGTTCATTTATATATGTTTATTACTCTTCTCTGTTCGTAATCCTCCCTATGAATCCTATCCTTTGGGGTTCATGTGCTTTAAAAAAGATAGACCTTGAAAAGAGTCCAGAAGGAAACATTTGTTAAAGAGGATTCAGGGACCTCATATAAAAGTTGCACAGCTAGAGGAAGCTTCTCTCAACTCAGAATCACTTCTTGCTTTATAGAGTGTGATTTTATTTACTTCATTCGAGGCTTCAAGATTGTTTTTAATTTGATTTGCCTATTGAGAGCAATGCAATATTTAATCAGCTTCTGTTTCCTGACTTTTTCCTCCTTTGCTCCTGAAGCTTCCCAGATGTGTACATGGCGAGCTCTCACATCCTGTTACCGACATTGATATATTTTACACTTGCAAGTTGTCCTTTAAGACTGTCCCTCCATGCAGGAATTGCAGAGTTCTCCGTTATGCTGTAACCTTGGCTACTGTAAATTTACGTTAGTTCAAATCATGTCTTTTTTTTAGACAAAGTGCAAGCACCTTGTCTTCAGCGTTCAAGGAGGCTGTCATATAACACCCAGGGAAGCTGGAAACTTTATGTGAAACACATGTTGAGCCCCCAACATTCACCAATTAATGACTGGAATGCAAAGCAATTTAGACGAGGGAAATATGCTCCAGTGTCTGAAGGAAAACAAAACAAAATAAAATAGCAAGAATCAAATTGTGTGGCTTGAAGTCAAAAGGATACTTTCTCAATACTTAAACAAATGGTTTGTAAAGAATATTTCCACTCCTGGTAAAAGTAAGAGGTTCTGAAAGCTGAGACCAAGAGATTTGGAAGTGGAGTGTGCACCACAGAGAAAACATTTGTGCAACTGAGGTATATAAGAATGTATAAGATATATAAGGCAAGAAAAATTTCACTCTCCCCATCTCATAGCAATAAATCAAGAGAGATTATATGTGCAAAGGTAAACTTGGGGATACATTTATATTTTGGGGAATATTCTGGAAGCCTAATATTTGGAACTGAAAGAACATAGAGGTCACTTAGTCAAAATTCTTAATTTTCCAAAAGAGAAAACTAACCTATTCATTACTAAGGGTCTATTTGTCTTGGAATACCCCTTAATTTTACTTTCTTTGTTCTTAATCTTTATTACATGTTCCTGGATCAAAATTTTGACATACATTCTTTCTGTTCTAGAACATTTTAACTATACTTACTGAGACAAGGTCCTAAAGAGAATAAGAATTATTTTTCAGAAAATCTACCTCCAAAACTTCTCAATTTAGAAATCCAGAAAATATCTAATTATCCATTTGAATAAAGTTATAAATCTGTTTTTCAGGTATTGTTATTATGAAATAATTACAAAACTTATTTTTTTCTAGTTCAAAATATAATGTATCTATAAAATTTAGAAAAGCTTATAAGGAGAAGTAAAAAAAATCATGTGACATTCAACAATACATTTTGATGTTGTTTCTCCCACTTACATTTATTGCAATAAGTTTTTATACACAGATTTGTAACATATTTTATCATTTACATTTTAAAAATTTAATTACAATTTACATAAATAAAATTATATTTGTTTCAGGTGTACAATATAGTGATTAGACATTTACATAACTTATGAAATGATCACCCTAATAAGTCTAGTACCCATCTGACACTATACATAGTAATTGCAATATTATTGACTATATTTCCTATTCTGTACTTGAACTTTTTTTCTATGCCTGTAAGTGTTCAGTTTATTTCAATAGCAGCATAAAATTTTATTGTATGAATATATCACAGTGTGTGTGTGTTTGTGTGTATGTGTGTGTGACCACCATCACCATGACTTATTCCAATAATTTGTTATAAGTTATATACACAATTGGTTTTTAACATTTTTACATAAAGCTTTTTTTCTATATTTTAAAGAATTATTTCCTTGGAAGAGATTTCTAAAAGTGCCCAAAATACTAACATTTTAAGTTTACTGTGTTTTCTCTAAATCTTCCAGCAATTTATACTCTGTGATGGTGCATGAGGCTACCTGCCTCACTTCAGTTTTGCCAGCAATGAGTTTTAGAAACCATCTTATTTGATAATATCAGGCTAAAAAAGCCATTGGGTAATTTAAAAAGCCAGTTAAGGTGGGAAGCATAAAAAATGTATACCTTCATGTTGTATACATTTTACATAAACTTGAAATGTTTACATTTCCATTAACTTGTCTCACTTTTCACTTAGAGTCAAGGGCATTTACTTGTTAATCTTTTTTCTGTCGTCTTTTTAGCATAAACCACATCTACTTTGCATCAGTATGACTTTTGGTTTTTTATTTTTTTAGAGTAAAGCAAGAAATTGAGGACACTTATGAAATAATAGGAATGCAGAAATCTGACTTTTAAAGAAAAAATTTACCCTCTTTTTATTTTATCGCATCCAAATCTAATTTGACATGAGTTGTTTTATACAGTTTACCTTTAATCTTTTCAAAGCATAAAATTGAATGAATTAGTTACCTCTAAAGGAAAGGGTAAAGACCTATCTCTGGTCTTCATGATATTCTTAGTTGGTGCTGAAGGTTCCCAAATCCTACTATTTTTGGAGTAGAAACTCATATGGAGTATTTCTAAGGACAAGGTTAGAAATGATATGTAGTAGACCTCATGTCTTTATAATATTGTACACAGAGCAGAGCCTTGACTTGAGCTCTGTTCTATTTTAATAGCTTTGAGTTTGTACATACTGCAAAAAATTTCTCTTACTTTTTATCATTTATAAATACATAAAAAATAACTGATAATATATATGAATACTATTATTTACTGTAAAAATAATGTCTGGTACAAAATGCTGTGCAAAATAATATATATGAAAATATCCTATTTCACCTATATTTCTTTAGGAAAGTGTGATAAAAAATCCACGATTCATTGCATTTGTAAATAATCAGCTTACTATTTGCCGCATATAAAATATTTAAGAGGATTGTTTTAATTAAATGTTGACAGATTAGTATACAAAAAGGCATATGTTAGCTACAGAAACAATCCTGAAATTACTTAGAGAGAATAATAATTACTGCCAGGAGAAATAAGAAATTCAATATCAAACATTTTGTCTACAATTAGAAATTTGAGCTTTTAAGAGTAGTTAAAATTTTCTATGCTTTAATGCTTAAGACAACCATTCTATTTGTTAAAAATTCAAATCACATATTTAAAAATTTTTATATTGTTGGTCATAGTTATCTCTTAGTGACTGAAAAATGTGATGAAGAAAAACATAACTTTTATTGTCATATGGATCTAAAATTTTAATTTCATTTATTTTCCTTATTTGTGCTTTATTTGTACTGACAACCATATGTTGAATGAATAATGGTAGTTATTTTCTCAGCCAGATCTTTTAAAAAATATTTTTAATAATTTATTTAACCACAAAAGAATTAAAAGAAAGTTAAGTAGCCAAAGCATTTATTCTTATGCATTTATAAGTGCAAATTGGTTATTCAGAACATTTTCTTGTAAAATTTTTCAGAAGTGAAATACACTTACCCAGATATTTCTGAACTTGAAGTTCTGATAAATTTTCCCTCATATCTTACCTTATATCTTTTTACACAGAGATGCTCCAGTATCTTATTTATTTTTGCATGCTTTATAGTCATTACCAACCCCACCCCTCTACCTCCTCCAGGATTGACTGGGTGTTAAATGCAAATACCTGAGTAAAGTTTAGAAAAAAAGAAAAACAAAAAAACAAAAAAAAGAACAACAAAAAACTTGATGCTGGCCCAGCTGGCATGGCTCAGCGCTTGAGCATTGACCTAGGATCCAGGAGATCCAGGTTCGATTCCTGGTCAGGGCACATGCCCGGGTTGTGGGCTCCATCCCAGGCAGGGGGTGTGCAGGAGGCAGCCGATCAATGCCTCTCTCATCATTGATGTTTCTAGCTCTTTCTCCCTCTCCCATCTTCTCTCTGAAATCAATAAAAATTTATAAAAAAACACCAAAAAAACCTTGCTGCTGAGCTGTAACTAGGATACCTAAACGTTCTCCTGAAAGAGATTCCCATTGTCTGAGAAAGGACACAGTGAGCAAAAGGCCCAGGTAGCTAATGAGGAAGTCTTACCCTAGCTAGGAAATGCTGCAGAGATTTGAGGGTGCTGGAACCACATTTCTAGTGCTGCATCACACATTAGAAATGATAGTGACAGTAATAGTGGTGAAGATGATGGTGTGACAATGATGGTGATGACGGCAATAAGAATGATGATGACGGTGCCTCGCACTGAGGAATTGTTACCGTACAGCAAGCCCTGAATGAAAACCTTTACAACATGATATGATTCAGGTCCTCACAGCAAGTCTGTGGTGGAGACATAGGTGAGAAAATTAATGATTAGAGAGATTAAGTATGTTGTTCTATGTCTCACATGTAGTTGTTGGTACAACAGAAACCTTTCAGTGTATGTTTGAAACCACACTCTTCTCATTTCATTTTCGCTTTCTTTCCCTAGTTCATCTTTGTCTGCCAATCTGTACAAGATGGAATTCCTCAAGGCTTGGTTCTAGTACCCCTTCTTTCCCCTCAATCTATATTGCCATTAGGTAGCTTTAATTATTAACTATGGACAAATAATTCCAAAGTGCAAAAGTTTACCCCAGATTTTATCTCTGGAGCTCCAAGTGCATAAATCAAATGGCCAGGGTGGTAGACAAAATAGATAGAAGCTGGCTGTCCTGGGTCTGCGTAATGAGATTATTGACGGACTTTGTGTATGTGTGCTTATGTGTGGTTTCACATGTCTATTTTTTTCATTCATCATGTGGCAGCAATAAAGTTAGAAAAAAAGTATTTTAAAATAATGCACCACTGCAAAATAAGTAAGAAAGCAAAAGTACAATACACAAGATTGCAAATATAGTAGTTTTTCGGTGTAGCTCATTGTCATGGCAGTTGTCCCCACCTATATCTGTGTCTTATTACTGCCGATGTGGTACCTCTGGGCAACAGGTCATCATACCTGTCTCCTACCACCTTTGTCCCACTCAGACCAAGCCCCCGCCCAGATTTTCTTGGGCTTAGTTACTTATTAAATAGCATTTTTCTTTTTCCATTAAAAAACAATTTTATGCTGGATTTTACAAAGGTACTTCATTATAAATATGTTTAATCAAGTGACAAATATTTAAAGAAACTGAATCAAGCACATGTGTTTTCCTCTCATACATGGGTCTCATCAGTTATAGAGAAAAATATCTAACATAAATAAAAAGTTATATAAAAAGAAATTGGGTTAATTAGATTGTTACACCTATGGATCCACATCCTGGCTTCCATATTAACTAATTATATAACAAGGGACAGTTGCTTAACTTTGTGCCTCACTTTTATTTTCCATAAAAATGGAATCTCAGTTATGACTATCTTATGGATTTTTTTTTTTTAAAGAATACATGAGAGAATTTGCACAGAAAAAAGAGCTCAGAAACGTAACTATGCATAGTGTACACTGGTAGGTTTGATGACCAAAGTCTAAAACTGATTTTTTTAGGGGGTTAAATCGGTTTGCTCAGGGCTTCCTCACACTGTCTTAATCACAAAACTGTTCTCTCTGGATAAGACATCTCAACATGTTCATGGAGGAACAATGTGAGAATTGCTGTTAAACTAGTGCATGACTGAATATTTAAGAAGTGGGATATAGTTTCTGGAAAACTGATTTTACAATCACAATGGTTCCACAGCATGGTACAAAGCCTCCTTTCCTCCTCCTGTTGCTCACTGATTTCTTTCATAGGACAGAGCAGAGACAGTCAGCTTGGCTCTTGAGCAGCAATGACGTCAGTGGCGACTTTCTGCATGCCACCATCTCTGGGATTGGAATGAGCTTTATCCTGGGAACCTGCAGCACTTTGTAGTCAAAGACAAGTCATTTGCTGTTTAGATTGTGCAGGTGAAGGACTAGAAGTATGTAAGGTTAAGGAAGAGGCCAAGGTTTAGCTGTGACTCAGTTTATTGGGGTATTTAACTTTATCAGAGAGATTACAAAATAAGTGGTTCCTATCCTCTACCCATTGTAAAATGATGGCCCAGAAGGATTACTTTTTAAAAACTCTTTGTTTTCTCCCTTGAGATGAGCTTGACTCTTACAATACCATCCTGTTATATACTTCCTTAACTATCCATCAGAGGAAAATAAACTTTATTTACAGGGCTTTTTAAAAAAAATCGAAATCATTCTTCAACTTCCCTTATCCTTTGATCATCAGTAATCATTCCAGTCATTCATCTTTACAATCTTCTCAGCCTCACTTTGTTCTTGTTTGTGGAATTCCAAAGTGACACATCCCAGTCTCCCCAGATTATTCTATCAATGGCCAGAGGGTTGCTCTTTTGTTCAAACAATGTCAGAAACATTTATTTCATGATCTGGTTAAAATTCTTCTGTTTTAAAAACCCTCAAGGGAACAGTTATTCCCTGTTTGGAAATTGTTTACTTAATTCCTTTCCTATCAATCTGGTAGTTTGTTTGAATTTTGCTTCCAATTTGTCTTTCTAGAGGCTACAGAAGCAAAAAGAACCATGTCACTGATAGTTCTTGCCTTATCAAATAGCCTTCTCTCATTTCCCTAATGTGTTAATTTTCTGGCTTAGGAAAATAAAGCCAAATAAAATACTGTTTTCTTCTCCTCTGTTAATTAGTTTATTCTTCTTCAAATGGTATCACATCCAATGCCTTTATATTATGGTTAATATCTTCGGCATGAGGCAGATGATGAAGTAAGAGAAAATAAGTGGAAAATAAAAAGGAAATATAATTTTAAAAATGGAAATCTTTAGAGGATAAGAACAGACAGGTAGGGAGGGAGAAGATGGGATATCCTTACTGCTTCCTTAAAAAGTGGCCTTAATAACAAATTATCAAAGTAATGCTCACAATAGCGACTGCAAAGCCCAGTGGAAACAAAACCCAAAACTCCAAGTAACTTTCCCAAACTAATGTTAATTACTATCAATGCCACAGTAGCCTGGCAAAGAAAATCCAGAATGATTTTAATGAATTGGTAGAATTTCCAATTAATGCATGTATAAAGAATTATTGAAATACTACATCATTTTAGGGGCTCAAACCATGGTAGGAAAGAAATATCAATGAATTACAAAATCTGGAAGCAAAAGTATAACAAGAAATAGGATATTTGCATATTATCAAAATGCTTTAATATAATATGCCTTAAAATTTTGAGGAGAAAAACTAATTCTATATATTGGAGAAACATGGTGAATATCACCTTAGTGAAGTTTTCAGTTAACATCACCAGTAATGAGACATATAAATATCATGTACCTCTTTTTATCCTGTACTGAGGAAAGCACAGATCTACTTATGTGGTAATTTTGCAAAAAAAAAGTGCAACTTAAGCCCTAGCCAATTTGGCTCAGTGGTTAGAGCTTTGTCCTGGGAACAGAAGGGTCTTGGGTTTGATTCCCATCTGGAGCATGTACCTTGCATGCTCGATCCCCTGCCTGGGTCAGGGCAAGTGGGGGAGGCAACCACATCTCTCACATTA
The DNA here is from genome assembly GCF_054644295.1 of Miniopterus natalensis. NCBI lineage: Eukaryota > Metazoa > Chordata > Mammalia > Chiroptera > Miniopteridae > Miniopterus > Miniopterus natalensis. The sequence goes on from NC_142084.1 coordinate 51,734,550, forward strand.
ATGTTTCTCTCTCTCTCTCTCTCTCTCCCCCTTCCACACTCTCTGAAAAGCAATGGAAAAAATATCCTTGGGTGAGGATTTTTAAAAAAGGCAACTTAAATATAAATATGAAGAAATAACAGATAAACCCAGGCAAAGGACAACATGTAAAATTACTGGCTAATATTCTTTCAAAGTGTCAAGGTCATGAAAGACAAGAAGGCTAGGAACTGTCACAGATCTGGAGGACATTAAGGAGGGCCGATGCCAAAATACAATGTGGGATCCTGATTGACTCCTGGACTGGAAAAAGGACATTAGTAGGACAAATGGAAAAATTGGAACATGGTCTCTGGGTCAGTTAGCAATATCTTGCGGTTAGCATAGGTAACTAAATATTAATAAAGGGAGGAAAGGGAACCAGCCATTATTAAGAATAATCAACTGGGGAGCAGAAGCCTGCTTGCTTCCCCAGGAAGCGACAGCTTCAGACACTCCCCAGGGAACCACATTGTTCTCTGCAGTCTATTGGGGGAAGGGATAGAGCCCTCAAGGAGCAGGTAAGCACATGTGCAGTAGGAGCCAAGATGGGCCATAGAAGCCTGTCAGTCTAGCCTGGCGAAAGGATTGGATTGGATAAGAAACACCACCCCCAGAAGATCTAGGAAATAAATTGGCTAGAGGGTGGACCCATCAGAAGCCATGGAAGCTTGGGAACTTGATTGGTTAGTCTGAAAGGAGTGCCTGGTCCTTCCCAAGCCTGGGATAATATAACTGGAGTCTAACAAAGACAAAGGTTTTTTCTCTCTCTCCCTCTTACCTGGTGACATGTGCTTATCCTGTTTGTTCACGTTTCTCTCTCCATAGCAACCCTGTGGTCCCAGCAGCCAAGCAGCTGGCAGCCTGGGGACTATGAATGCATGCTCCAGGTGGGAGCCTGGGTACAGCTGCATTAGCAACAAATTGCAGCCTGCACAGGCTAAGCTACCTGAAGGGGGACTGAGACTGCTGGTGCTGGACCAGTGGCACAAAGCTTTCAACCTTGGTCTTTGTTTTGGGTTTGATAAAGCCAAGATTGAACTTTTTCCAGGGCAGACAGATGGAGATGAGTCATTGGGAACTCAGGGGCAGCCTTCTGTTTCCACCCCATGAATCTTACCACTAAACTTCACTCCCCCAAGTGTGAGCCTCCCAAAATGCTTTACTCTATGAATGAACACAATTTCCACAGGCAGAATTATTATTGCTAATTTCCTAGATCTTGCTAACTGTGCTATGATTTTATAAGTTATTAGTGTTTGAGGACATTGGGTGAGGGGTATATGAAAATTATTTGTAATATTTTTAACCTTTTTGTAAATAAAACTATTTCAAAATAAAGTTTAAGAAAATTAGGATAATGGAGAGATTGCCTTTATAATCACATATGATCTCCAATGAAAAATTTATAAGTTTAAAATGTAGGATTTCCAAATAAAACGTTCAGAAAGGGCCCCTTTCTTATTTTATTACTTACAAAGTAATACAAAGTAATTACAAAGTAATAAAATAGATGTCCAGTCAGCAAAGAATGAACTCTTTTGGTATGTATTTAACTAAGATTATATAGTTTATGGAGTGTTTCTGGAACTATAATAATCTTGGATGATACTGTGTTTATTTTGAGGTTATTTTATTTTCTGCATCTAACACCAAATTAGAAGTTTAAAATTTTATTTTCATCCCAGAAGAAAAGAAAATGTCAAATTTCTTACAATTAACAGCAAACCATTGTGGAATCACTTATCTGTTCCTTTACACTAATCTCTTGCTAAAATAGAAAACACACACCCCCTAAGCATACAGTTGCTTGGTATCCTATGAAAGGTGTGACACTAGGATTTTTCACTCAGACTGCCTCAAAAGGAAGATACAAAACTATTTTTACTCAGAAAAACCACTATAGTTTTCAAAGTTGGTAATTACTTCCAGAACTTAGAATTTAAATAGCAAAAAAATTCTACAGTGTAGTCACAACAATAACTTAGTTCTTCATAAGTAATCTATGTCTAAGAAAAACCTTCCAGCCTGATGTTTTTAACAATTGGAGCCAAGTATTCAGATTTTATAGTAGTAAGTAAAATAACCCTCAGTTTATTATCTAGAGTGTTTAAGGGGTCACTCATTCTTTGACAATGCCTCCATCATGTGGTGGCATCTATGTCCCATATCCCCTCTTTTGCAGCTGAAGGGATATTGTGCCAGTTTCAAGGTCTGATTCTTAAGAGCCTGGCAGCTTCCACTGCCCTTTTCATGGAATACTCACTCATGAAGTCTGAGCTACTGTGTAAGAGAACAAATACACATGGGAGAGATAATGTGAAAAACCCACAAGGATACATGGAGAGGGAGAGTGCACCAACTCAGCCCGGCCTTCAAATCATTGCCACCAAAGTGTCCAACATGAATAAAGCCTTTTAGGACCCTCTAGACTAGCCCAGCTGCTTACTGAATACCAAGTGACTCCAGTTGACCAGAAACAGAAGAACCACCCAACCCAAATTCCTGACCCATCGGTCTTGAACACGAAGAAAGGATTATGTTGCCTTGATCCATTAATTTTAGGGCATTTTATTATGCAGCAATAGGTGAGCACATGGATATGAGCAATGCTGTATGGTGGGTGTATCTGAATCTGTAGCTATCTGTCTCATTCTCACCTCACCTTTAAAATCTGAATCTCAAATTGTACCAATATGCCCAATTTAAGGATTCTATTCCCAGACTCCCTTGATTGTCTATGGGTCAAGTGACAAAAATTTCCATAGAGATGTAAATGGAAATACTGCTTGCACACTCTGGAAGATTTCCTTTAACAACTTCCCCTTCTTCCTTCTCTGGGCTAGAATGTGGATGTGATTATTTGTGTTACAGCCATCATCTTGGACCATCAAGAGGAAGACTTCACCCTTAGGGTGATGGAGTTCAGTTGTAAGGATAGTGAAACTTTTGATTTCAGAAGCTGGTTAAAAATCAATGAAAAACACATTACATTGTAAAATTATATTTATAATTTTTACATAAGAAGCTTAAACTAACCAATTCAGTGGATAAATATACAAAATAAGCTAATTGGAAAGGCGATAATTTATTTCAAAGGATATTAACAAGATAGGAATATCATATTGGCTAAGCCTTGAGATACTAATATTCAGTCATCATGCAACATAATCCTTCATTGGGCCATTTCCATGTAAATGTAAACTTTCAGAGCACGAGTAGTGCTGATATATATATTTATCTGGAAAAATCCCGTTAGCTCTATGTCTATGCTGGTTTTACTTTTTCATAAACAGTTTCTTAGGAAATATAACTGTTTTGTGTCTGCTTACATTGAATTCAGTTCTTACGCACAGAATTTGTTCCTTTGTGCCAGGTTTACCTGGATCCTGTGCAGTGCCCATGGGTAAGAACAAAACCCTACTGGTTCAGAAAAATGCAGATGGTGGAATGTGTTGTTACTAGGCTCTCTTGAAAGTTCAATGCTATTTGCCAAATGTAAGATTTCAGTTTTTGAAAATTTAATATTTTACCAGCACTTAGAGGCACTAGAAATGAATGCCCTCTGAAGAAAAGGAAAAAGTTGCCTTGGGGAGAGGCAGTTGATAGACCATATGGTTTTTGCTTAGTTTTAAAGGTTTAGAAGAAAGAAACAAGCTTTAGGATTCTAGTCTCTTGATTTTTAGTTTAGCATTCTTGAGATTCTTTGACTATTCCAATTTTACTTTCTTTTTATTTTTTCCTTAAGTTGGGTGCTGGCTGTAGAACAGATGGTGAATAGAAAAGAGAATTTACTCAAGCCTGTTTCATAGTTCCCTCAGCCACATTAGCTCATTCGGGATTGATTCATTCCTCCTCTGTAATAGTTTTAACTTCTATATAAAGTCAATAAGTATCCTAACTTTTAAACTGGAATAATAAAATCTTAAGGTAAAAGAATACACCATATAAGAAAAATGTTCTGCATGTTCAGGAGCTCTTTTGAATGCCTGTTTCCAAAGAGAGATTGGGCATATAAATAGAAAAAAAAAAACACCCAAAAACCCTTAGCAAAACCTCTATACAAAAGCCATAAGAGAATACAGCTTGCCCAGAACTAAATTTGTACGCAGGTGCATACACACACGTACACCATACTTATACTTTATGGACAAGCAGCCAAAAATGTGTGGCATTTTAAATATAACTATAATTCTCAACATGTTTTGTTCTGGCAATGTTTTCTCACTCTATCTATTGTGTATTCTTATCTTCCAAGAAGACCTTAGTGATTATTAATTCAACTAAAAATATGTATATTAAGTATAAATTTTAAAATTACATGTGTGACTTTTGTGTTGAATCACGCTATTGAGAATCACATATTATGATATATAAAATTGTCTTCACACATCTCAGGTGTCAATTCTCAGAATGGAAGAACACCATATGTCTCTGATGTTTGTGTTTGGAAGGAAAGAAGAGGGAACTGGAGATGTGAATGAGGTTAATAGGACACAGTTATGGTGGCCTCCAACATGGCTGTTTTGTGATCACCAGAGATCCTTTCAAAAGCCTAAATTGGCGTACATTCCTTTCAATATCTTACAGAGTCCTTAGATTATTTGGTGAGCTGAATCTTCAGGATAATTTTATATAAATTAATAATTAATTGATGTTAGGTAAAATCAATGTAAACATTTGTAAGAAGCTTGAGTCAGTGCTTGTGTTTATAAATAAAATAATAAAATTAGGTAGAGAGGTGAAGCTATTAGCTTTATCTGACAGCCTGTAGTTGTTTTATTGCCAGAAAGTTCTTTCTTCCAGTTAATATATGGTAAAGTGCCTAAAATAGTGTTAGGCCTTTAAGGCATACTCATATAATGGAACTGTACACATTGTAAAATATTTCACAAAGCCTATTATTTTCAGTACTTTGCATACAGTTTTTATTACTTCCTGGAATTTGTATAAATTTTTCTATTAGTTCCTTTAGGGCAGAGTTTATGGCTTATCTATTGTTATTTCTAGATCCTGGTAGAAGGCGGAAATATAGTCAGTGTCCAGTTAAAATATCCTTGTATGTTAAAATATTAAAGCTAATTTGGGAGACTAAAAATAGATTATTTTGAATTTATATCTTTAAAAAATTATAATAATTGCATAAATATGGGCCTGATTGCAATTTCCATTATTTTATTTTATGAAAGCCTCAATCCCTTTGCTGTATAATGAGTTCTTTGGTCAGAAGCAATGCTGTCTAGAATAACAAGATGGTGTGTAAAGCCTTTGTAAATCAGTGAGGGTTGGTTCTGGCAGAAGCATTGAGTGCAGAGAATAGAATTTCATGACCAGAATAAATAAATACCTATTCAGTGATAATAAAGTGCAATCCCTTGTACTGGGAATGTGGTTCTATACAATCAGATACCACTCAGTTCTTTATGGGTAAATAAAGTCGCATGGTAATTTGGTGGTTCACAGTCTGAACTAAGGCCCAAGCTATTTCTCATGTCAATAGTAATTTGTAAAAGATGGCAGAGCAGTATTAAAAGATATTCAGATTTCTTACCTGTAGGAGTCTGCTAGTGACTCCACACTTCACTATCTGCCACATATACTTCAAGCATCATTGAATCTGTGATTCATGTGGCCTAAGTGTGTGCCTCAGATGGGGTGTTTTAGGGATCACAAATTGAAAAACAATGATATAGAGGCTAGAGTAGTTCAGCAATGAAGACAAACAAAAAATATACAGACGTATACACTACTTAATATGAATATTATAATTCACTCATGTTCAATAAAATATGCATTTTATTAATAAAAAGAATAGCAATCAGTTAAATATAACATTAATTATAGGAAGTGTATCTTAGCTAAAAAATTTCCATTCATTGTTTTATCTATCCTTTGTAATAACCATTTGGATAGAACAGATTTTTTTATTGAAAAGTTGTAGAATCTGATATATAATATGATGTGTAAATGTAGACTACAATAGTGGTGGGTCTTCCAGAAAACACACATTTTATAATTCCATGCAATAGATTAATAAATTTCTTTATATTTTACAAATTTAACGTGATTTTTCTATAATGTTTCAAAGAAAACATTATTGTGCTGAACTCGAATACGCTGTTGATCAGTCAATAAGAGAGTAGTAAAGTACTATAAGTAATATTCTGGGAATATTATTTTTTATCCATAATCAAAATTGCTTGCAAGAAAAAGAGTAAAAGTGAAGTATATAGGGGATGGTGTTATTATTTAGCACTCTTTAATTATTGCATTACAGGTGATATAATCTCTCTTTGCTTAGGAAAACATGCATTATTATCACATTATTTTGAATATTATTTAAATTAAAATACTCTAAACTTGAAAAACTTAAGAATGCTCTGTCTTTATAAAATAAATGGAATTTATATATTTAAGGCCATTGAAATTTACTTTGTACCTAGTTTTATGATACAGAATTAAAACTATAAGTAGAAGTTATCAAGAAAAAATAAAATATACAAGCTAAAGTATTTTGGCCTGACTTATCAAAAACATTGTCTGTTCTTCATTGCACTGTTTTTATTGAGACATAGACTTAATGTTACATTTATAACCATGGTGAAATCTTCAAAAAATATTTCTCACAATGCTTCCTTTGACATTTTATTATACCTTTTGGTTCCATTTTAGAGCCCAAGTGCTTTAATTGTCATGTCTTCGCAGTCAAGAGTCTAAATTAAAGGAATTTTAGGTGAAAGAGGGATAGTTTTTCCATGCTCTTGGATAAGCATCAAAGGAAGAGCTCTGTTTTATTCCCTGTGATTTTCCTTCGGCATTGGGAGCCAGCAAGTATCATCAGAGAACAAAGATCCAGTTCAACAAAAAGAGGGGGGGAAAGTGTTTCAGTACCATAAAATGGCCTTGAATATATCCTGGAGAGCAAAGGTAAATTTTGAAAAGGGTATTAAAAGATCTTTGCATAAAAAAACCAAACTTTGAATGAAACAAAAATGCTTTCATTTTGCGGAATTGTTGAGATTACAGGAACACAGTATTTACAGACAAATCAGTGGCAAAATCCTACTATTTTAAATACTTGTCGATAAAATAATTGTGTCAAGGAGAAGCAGTGTCTAACCTCACTAGTGACTGAGTGAAGACAAGCACAGTTAACTCGAGGTTTAGGGGAATCTTTCTGCCTGGAAGGGGATTCTTTGCTAAACAATAGGAAGTAAATTGAAAATTTCTCAGTCTCACATTTCTGAGGCTTCCTCTCAGCCACTGCCAGCCTGGCATTCTCATTGTTGCTACCCATAATCAACTGTGGTTCTTTTTAGTAATTTAAGAACATTTCTTTCTTCAAGGATTTGGGTAGGGTGACTGAGAATAGCTCTGAATATTTCCCAAATGCTTCCTACTCTTCCAGTCTGACCCAAACCAAATATACATCAGACAATAATGGAAGTATACAATGTTCTTCAGGAATAGTCAGGTATATCTTAAAATAGCCATGTATACTTGAAGATACGAAGAAATGAACTGTGACTCACTTGGTGCCATATTCATCAGTACCGTTGCATTATTTTTATTTTAACTGCAAATGCTAGTTACTCAGTTTATTCTCAGATGAATAGTCTCTATGAGAATGAGTCCACTTTCTGACCTTATGCAGGTTATCTATATGTCAGTTAGAGACACTCTGCCGTTTAAGACTTATATCCCACCTGCTAAGGAAATCTAATGTCTACTCAGTAGTGATAATTATTAAAATACACACATAATTAAAATATTCCACAAGTGGCACGACACAGGCACTAAAAATTCACAATGCCTGTAGCCAATCACAGTGGTCACTCACCACAAACTTCCAACAGTACCACACCAGAGAGTACTGGCGGAGTATCAAGCCTGGTTCTCTCGAGATATCTATTAGTTTCCCAAAGGCTCACTTTTCAATAGTCAGCTCCAGTTGTCTGCTTTTGCACAATTTCTGTTTTCTGTATTTTTGTGGGTTTTCATTTCTATCGACTAAAGCTGTATTAGTCAAAGAACTAAAGCATAAAATGAATTTATTAGGTGACTATCAGTTTACAGAATCCATGGATCTATGGGTAATCTTGAGGTCCAGGAGCCGAGAAAGGCAGTAAAGTAGCAGAAGTCAGAGCTGCTGGCCCTGCTTTGTGCAGGAACTTGGAACAGTCCCTGTGTCTTTGCATTGCTTGCTGAGGATCAACGCTCTAGACTAGGATGTTTCTTTTGCTGAACCTCAGTTGCTTTCTAGTACCTAAACCTATGCAGAATTAGAGTTTTTTTTGCTTTCCATAAAAGCACCAAGGCTTTATTTTTCAAAACTTCACAGGATGGTGAATCTTCCAAATTAAAAACAAAAATTAAAAAAATTCCTGTAACTTAATCTTTTTATATCTGTTTCTTCATCTGTAAAATTGATGACATAATTCCACATATCTCAAGGACTGTATGAGAATTGAATGACTGCATGCATTCAAAACGATGCCTAGCATTTAGTAAGCACTTAATAATACTAGATATTGCTATTTTTAGCATCAACTTAATCATGACATATCAACATAAACATCATCATCGTCACCATCATCATCATTGATATTCCCACAGCATACACCTCAATAAGAGATCTCTGTAAATAGCCTTTGCCAGAGTTTAAGGTCATGGTGTTGAAGCTTACATTATAACGCCAGAAAACAAATAACATAAAATTTAATATTATACTATCCTGCTGTTAAAAAATCCTCATATTTTCTATCCTTCTCTCTATTCTGCCGAGTTGCTAAGTCCCCTATTCCTACCAAGAACTCCTGTAGATTTATTAAAAATTTTGAACCTTATTTTAATTCTTTCCTTAGAGGCTGTACAGTTCTCAGCTCATGAATTTACTAATTATTTTCCTAAAAATACACACATAATTACATAAATACATAAAGACTCTTTCCAAAGATGAACTCTCTTCCCTGATAAACTGTATTAATTTTTCTTCTCCAATAATGAGATAATCTACCTAGTGTATTATAGGGTTGCTATCTTCCCACATTTGGGGACTGCTCATGTCCTGAAAATGTATTACTTTTAGTGGGAATTGGTCTAACATGGGTGGCATTGTTTTTTCAACTTTCCATAATAGTGGTCATATATCCCTACATCTTTTCATAAAACTAGTGGTAGGTTCATGTTCTGGAGTTTCCTAACAATGAAAATATCTATATTTAAATATATAAAATAATTTTAAGACTATGAACATTTGGAAAATTTGAAACATACAAGTTTGGGAACTACAAAAATTACAAATATTTAGTAGTGAATATTGCATTTAAATACTTCATAATATGAAAGCATTTATAAATTGCTTGTCCATATATGGTGCTGTTAGGAGAAGATTAAAAACAAGGTAACTCACATGGTCTGAGCCAATTAGTCTGTGAATGATTAGCTCACTTGCTTTGAGAATGGTGCTAATGAGGCCCAGATCACAGGTTTGATCTCTTTGTGAGCTGCTTAGGTTGGCTTTTCGCCATTGTAGCATATTTCACTTCTAACTTTCCTGGTTAACTCTTACTCATATGTTGCTGGTCATAAGGAGAAACAAGATACAGAGTATAGATGTATACTTGCAAATTCATCAACTCAATTGGAAAAACAAAGATGCACTCTTGCAGGGGAGCTCAATAATCTTCATATGACAATAGCATTACTCCTTCTAAATGCCGTTGTTCAAAATGAGCAAAACCAGTATTTGGGGAACATGTGACAACATGGACACAGTGCCTCTGCATTGCTATGCCATTTTATACAACCATTAGAAGTTACTTAAACCCTGTACACTCATCCATTTCAGTTTCATAGATGGGGCACTGAAACAAAGATAACTTGAAAATACCTATGTTAAAAAAATTAATTTTCCTGTTAGAAGTAAAGTAAAAGGAGAGGATAAGTTTCCTAGGATTGAGGTGGAAGTTCATCTTATTTGTATTTGTATAAACATCAAATATTTTATGGAAAAGTTAATGTATAAATTGTTAGTAAAGTAAAAAAAAAAAAAGTAAAAAATATCAACAAATAGCCACAGAGTCAATTGATGACATTTTCTTAAAATATTAGCAACAGCAACTACCTCACTATTTAAAGAATTTTTGTACATAAAGCTTAGTCATACTTCATGATGCTTCAGTTTCAATCTTTTTTTAATTTTTGTGGCAATGCCAAAAATTATTTTGACTGAACATTCTTTAAAGCATAGCATTCTACAAATACTAATTTTGCTCACTTTTACAATGAATCAACCAATAAATAAGTGAATTAAAGCAGAATAAACATTTCAAAGTTTGCGAGCTAGTTCTCTTGAAATTTGTACCTCTATCAAATGATTAATTGTTGCATATGTGTGAGTCCTTCTCGAAGTCTTCTATAGTTTGACTGAGCAAATCATGTGGGTCTTTAAAAATAGTATTAAAAGATTAATATATGTTATTGCTTAAAAATGTACTTGGGGCATTACATTATGAGTTCTATAACTAATGGGGAGCTGAAAACAGGCATTTAGCCAAACGACTCAGGTTAGAATAAAACATAGATGTAAAACTAAAATCATTCCAAGGGTTCTGAGACATTGAGCTAGATTTGTTGTTGTTGTTAAATTGAAGCCTGAGAAAATGGCTTATTTTCTCAAACTTTAATTTTTGTACTGGATATGTTTTAAAAATTAGTGGAAAGCTGTAAAATTTTTGATTAATTAGGAATGGATTATAAAAGCTATTTCTATTTATAATTCTGATTAATGGAAATTCACCCTTAAAAATTATTATGCTTGACTAAAGAGTTAGTATTTAGTTCACTGGAAAGTGATTCAGAACTGCTTTAGATAGACTAGGCTATTTGTAATGATTTCTTTCTAAATGCAGCTTTCATATAAAAAATAATAGCTTACTCCTACAACAATTATCTAATTTAAAAAGAAAATGTAGTGGAAATATGATTTAATTATTAAAAAAGAATATGGGGTAATAAAAACAAATGCAGGATATATGTAGGATCCAAGTTTCTAAGAATTGCTATCTTCTACATTTTTGTGTGATTTTTAGTCATGATGGGAAACTCATGACATTGGCAATGCCGTTGGGTGGTTTTTGTAGTGCAAAGTATCCATTTGCACATTGGATATTAAAACAACATAGAGTGAGCTTATGAAAAATTAAAGGGTTAATTCAACTATTTCTATGATTTCAACATTTTTTTTTAAAGCAGTAGGTTATTACTAATAAGAATAGGAATCATGCCAGGCCTTGGCATCACCACATATTAAGCAATATAAAGTGAGCAGCATCAGGTTTAATAAGAAAAGAAAATGTTTAGTTTTCAAAATGAAGGCATTCGACACATGTTTTGATGTTACAGAGTACTAATAAAGGGCACTGCTCTCTTTCTTCTTTCACTTTGAGATTTTACAGCAGTTCCTGGACATATTTCTTGGAAGATTTTTGCTGTTTACTTCTTTATTTCATTGGTTAAAGATACATTCAAAAAATTAGGGCCCCAAACAAAACAGCATTTGAGAGGAATATTGGATTAGTTAATCATTTCCCTCTTTCTTAAAATGAAAATATATGAAGATCATGAGGAGACTGAGTTTTGTCTTCATCTCTTACTTCATTTAGAATGTGTCTCTTTGATCCTTGATGTATCCTCATCTTGTGTTCATTCTGTGTGTCTAATAGATCGATTCCAGTAGAATAAGCACTTTCACAGTAATGAACTCAAAAAGCAAATCTGCAAGCATAACAACAATTTATGCACTGAATTTGCAGTTCTTAAGGAAGTTGAGGATGAACATGTGAACTGCAAAAATATTTGTTGGTATTTAATATCCATCATCAGGGTGAAGTCACTGACCACATGAAAAGCCCAAGACAAAAACCTACTGAAAAAACATCAGCACTGACTTCAGCATTTAGTAGTTATATTAATACCATGGTGCAAGGTGAGATATCTTATTTGCATATCCTTGTGGAAATACGATATTTCACTGAAAACAATTGGCTATTTGAAATTCTGTTCATAATTTATTTCAAGTTTTCTTTATGCATTTATAAAAACTAAGGGGATAATGGGCATTGATTTGGTTCCATTAACAAAAGAAAAATGTTAAAAATGGAAAAGATACTAGTTGTATATTATCATCACAAAATGCTTCAAATAGAGAAAAAAAATGTTAATTCTAATAATTGTTTGATGTTTTAATTCAAAGCTCTGAAAATTTGAGTGGTAGATTATATTGAATATGAAACTTATATTTGTAGTGATAATAAGAATACTAATTTCTTGGGAGAACAGCATGATAACATAACAATATTTTTGCTAAATTAAGAAAGCTTTGGAATAGAAATGTACTGGGGATTGGTGGTAATATACACACAGCTCATAATTTTGTCCACACTGCAATGTTCTATCAATCTATATATAAGCTAGTTGTTAACACTTACAAACATTTCTATATTCATGCAGCTATAGTAAATGAACTACAAAAATTTTGTAATGAATCTATTATTAATACAAAAAATGCCTGTGCCATGGCAGCAATGTCTTCTCAAGTGGCTACTTATTATTGTATTTTGGAAAGGGTTTTGTTTTATAATTATTGAAAACAAAACTTCCTAAAATAAAGACATTAAAATGTACTCCTACAAAAATAAGAAGAGTTGAACAAATTAGTCTATGAGAGGTTGAGCATATGAAAAATTAGAATTAAAAATATTCTCCATTTAGTGTTATTTCTTCTGTGCTTATTGGGCATTTCAACATCTTTTGAGAGATTGTACTCAATTAAAAATGCTATAACCTGCAGAAGAAGTGTCAATCGCAATGATTTTAAATTTATTAAACATAAAATACAACTTTGAAAACTACTACATGGAATTGTATAAAAGTACAAAAATAAATGAAGCAAATTTAAAAATATGTTCTCAGATAAATGTCTATTCCATAGTATTAAAGACAATATATATATAATAAAATGTTGTGTATATATATTATATATTAATACATATCAAGAATAATGACCCTGCTTATGCTATTTTTATGGTAATTTTGTTAATGTACAAATAAACAAGGACAAATAATTTCTTTTATTCAAACTTTGCATATATGTTTTATTTTATTTTCACTTATTTATTTCAATATATCTTTAGTGATTTCAGAGAGAGGAGGGGAGAGGGAGAGAGAGAGAGAAAAACATCAATGATGAGAGAGTCATTGATCGGCTGCCTCCTGCACGTCCCTGACTAGGGATTGAGCCCACAACCCAGGCATGCTCACCCACTGAGCCACACCCGGCCAGGCTTGCAGATTTATTATGCAGATATATATAAAATATCTTATATTTGAAAATAGTTCATAAAAAGATCTATTTGAGTATCCACAGTAAAATAAAACATTTCATCAATAAATATTTAATAAAATTATGTAATTTTAAGTTTTTAAACACACTCTTGTTGAAATATGTCCTCATTGGATGATAAATTATGTAATCACAATATTCTTAGTCATTACTTCCTCTGTCAGGATCTAAACTAAATGCCAAGGTACTGATGAAATATTTGAGGGAATATTTGCTCACAGCATAACAAGCAAACATTGAATGTTATACAACTATAGAGAAGAAAAACTGAGTAGACTATACTAGATTAAGCAGGATTAGTGAAACGAGAGCAAAATTTAGAACTGGCCTAAGAAATATATTCAAAGAGATGAGGGAGCATATGCATAAAATAAAAAAATGAAAAAAGAAGCAGTCATAAAGGGCTAACTATAAATAAAGTTTATAAAAAATACTGTAGCTGCAATACAGTGGATTTAAGAGTAGTCTATATAGAGATCAAAATATATTTAAAAATTAGAATATTGGGTTAAAATAGTTCATAGTCTATTGAGAAGCAACAAAGAGACAGAAATATTAGAGGAAAGTCAAAGAGTATGGGTGTTGGGGTAAAAGACGAGAGTCATGGTTTGCAAATTAGGAGACTGAGAAGGAGAGATTCAAGAGTGGCAAGAAAGAAAATATTTAAGGAAACAGTGATTCAGTTTCTCCTAATAAAAGAGAAGATAATTCAGATTGAAAGGCTTCCTAAGCTGTCATACAAAAATAGATTTTTAAATTCCTAAAAATTGACACTATATTGAAACTAATGACTTCAAAGGTAAAATTTTCAAGAAAGAAGAAACCCACCATCCATGAAGAAACAAGATACAGATTTATTTCAGTTTTCTTATTATCAGTGATGAGTAGATAATATGTAATATTTTCAAAGTACTTAAGGAAAAGAAATTCAAGTCAACATATTGTTTTAATCCCATCCAATTATTTAAAGGTGAAGACAAAATAAGAAAACTTTACCGGAGTCTCAGAAGTTTTAAACTGATCCAAAGACTCTAGTGGAAAATGGTCTTAGATGAGGTAGTCCAGTCAGAAGCACAAATTTAGAATTCTTCAAGGTAAATGCATATGGCAAATATGCCAGCAGTTTGGCTCCCAGGACCATTCTGTCTTGAAGAACATCAAATGCAATGGTTTTTATTGACTGAAACACTGAGTAAAATAAAACAAGTAGATCTAGAAGATATAATGATTACGAAAAAAGGTAAACTTGCAGTGGTGTTTCAAAATTATTAAGCCAATAATTCTTCACTCTGACAAGCTAGGGTGAAGAAAAATATATGTAGGCTCAAAAATAATTATCTTATACAGAGTGAGACAAAAGTAGGTTCACAGTTGTTCCTATGGAAAATAATACAATAATTAATAAATAATACAAGAATAAACTATTTCAAGTGCTCACAACTGTTTATTAACTATTATTATTTTATTCAAACTAATGTTGTGGTCTTAAAGTTCTGACCTCTTATCAAATTTCAATTTATAGGTAAAAAATCCATTTCAAAATAAAGCTAGACAAGATTTGGAGTATAGATTTTAAGATGATTTAAGTATAATTTTTATTTTCATTCATCTCTTTCTATATTTCTTATTGTAGCCACACTATATTCACTACTTTCTAGAAAGCAGAAATTGATCCTGACGTTAAAAATACTGATTATATTAAGCTTCCTTTCCTAAAACAATGAAATTTGTTACTTCTGGAGATGAGTGGGTTAATCAGAAAGTGTAACAGATCATTTTTTTCCCTATTCACATGTCATTTTATCATATTTACTTTTATTAGTTGTAGCCCCACTGTGCTGATTCACATTTATCCTGTGGTCAATTGTGAGTATTTCTAAATTTGTCCTAAAATACTTGTACAAAGGGAAACTTGTCCCACCTGATATTTGTGGCCTAAATTTTTCTTCCATGTGATTTACCTTGAATTTATTTCTCTTGTACTTAATCCTGTTTACACTTGTTTCTATCTATGTATTCATGTAGCAATGTTTTGTCCAAGCAATTATAACTCTTATGGTTAACCCACAGAAGTATGAAGTTAAATAGCTACTTAAAGATGGCCCAATTATTTAGCAAATATATTCAGGGAAAAGCGAATATTATGTAAGAGATTAACTGGTAAATGACATTTTTGTCAAATGGTCAAATGTAAGGATCCCAAGGGAAATAGATTTCTTTTCATTGATATTAGAGAGGGAGGAAGGGAGAGCGAGAGAGCTAGAGAAACATTGATGTGAGAGAGATACATCTATTGGTCGTTTCCTGTACTCGCCCTACTGAGGGATCGAACCTGCAACCTAGGTATGTGACGTCACCCAGAATACAACCCTAGACCTTTCAGTGTAGGGTTGACACTCCAACCAACTGAGCCACACTGACAAGGGCCCAAGGGAAATAGATTTTTATCAAAAAGTGGTACAAATATGAAATTGTATAATAGAGTTTTAAGTATGATTACTGTTTCCATGTGTAGCATAGTTTCTATGCTACTTAATTGTTCTAATAACTACAGGCCAAGGATAATAGAGTGTGATACTTCTTTTCAACATTAAACACAAAATACATAAGAAATGTGAAGAAATCATAAACAAGTTGAGAAAGCAGAGAAGCCAGAAGTGTAAAAAATTTAATACTAGAAAGTAGAAAAAGAATCAGTTGTTCTATGATATACATTTGTTCCCCAAATGTCAAATGCTTCTCATGAAGTATAGCAGATGGAAACTGAGTAATATTATCCAGCATCAAGCTTGAAATTTCCATCATTAAATGTATATTTTTTCAGGAGTGGCTATTGAAGAAGGATCTCAATAGAATTTTACTGTTCTAATTCCCACATGCTTTTTGAGAATTTTTTTTCTGGGCCAGTCTACAGATCGGATAGTGACAATTGGACAAGGTAAAAGACTGTGTGAAGGAGTCCCTGCATCAAAGACCAACCTCATCTCCTTTGGTGGGGTCACTGTCAACTCCACCAGTCAACATCTTATTAGTAAATTGCCCCTAAACCATTAAATAAATGGTATTTAACTTCCTTTGAGTCACTTCACAGAATGAGATTAGACTTGCCATGGGCTACTTTAACACAGGAGGTAAGAAGATTTGTCCTTAGACTGATCAGCCCCTGTTGTTAGACAGCTTAGCTACCTAAAAACACATAATTAAATTAGACTATAGGGCACCTACATCTTTCTGCACATTTATGTGCTTAGAATGGCAAGCGTGAATATCAATTCCAAAGGAAATACTGCTGTGTATTCTTTCAGGGAAGCAAAAGCTGCTTTTCCCATTCCTACTGTGAGCAGCTTTGAACAACATTTCCAATGAATATGCCAATTTGGTGACTGGTGCGAGCCAAGGCTTGCTGATTTCAAAGCCAGCTTGCATCACTGTGAATATTTCATTTCTGTTTTTTGCATGCAGGATCAAAATGATGAAAGCTGACTTGTTCTCTTATGATCTAGAAAAGACTTAGTGTTGGGTCAAGAATCACTGACAACTTTACCAAATATTTTCTTTAATGTGCTTTCACTCGCTGACTCACTCACTCACTCACTTGGAAAGCTTGAATTCATTATTATCTATTATTGCATAAACCTCGCTCTACTCAGCTGGAGGCTTTGGGGGCCCGAAGCTGTGGTGTAAGGAGTAGGGACCTGGAAAGGGCTGTTTTGGAGCTGGAATTCAAGATAGGGCTCCAGTTTCAGGAAAGAGTTCAGACCAGAAAGCCAAGGCCAAAACAAAGTCATAAGAATTAGGCAATTATTATGTAGAAATAAAGATATTTAAGTAAAAGTTGTAGCTTAAGTATATGATCAACGTAGATTTGGGCAAATTAAAATTTGTTACCCACTGGGTATAAGCCTACTGATACCTGAAGGAGTGCCGTTAATCCTAGTGCCAGTCCTGAACTTGACTCAGTCCTGCCCAACTATAGGCCCTCACGGAAGCTCTGGGAATCTTGTATTACTTAGAGTTTTAATTCATAATCTGAGTGTCAAATCTACAGTTCCCTTTGCTAAAGGAAACTGAAATCACATTACCTTAAACAAGCAAAAGGCACCTGAAATTTTCAGGATACAACTATAAGACACTTGCTGTTCAGTTTTTAATATAAAAATGGTCCCATTACCAAAGTTCTCTTCTTGGTTTCTCTGCTCTTCCTTATACTGTCTTCATTCAAGAAATTCAGAGAGCACAATTCTTTCCCACCAGGCAAACAACTCCTAAATTTCTCTCACTGTGACATCTCTTTCAAGCTCCAATTATTTTATCCTAAACCAGCTTTGTAATTTCCCACCTCAAGGTGACTCACAATGGCACCTGATAATTAATCTTTTTTTTCATCACCTGAGGATATTTTTTCCATTGCTTTTCTGAGAGAATGGGAAGGGGGGAGAGAGAAACATTGATGTGAGAGAGACACATCAATTGGTTGCCTCACCTAGCAAACACACCCCAACTAGGGCAGCACATCAAGCTTGCAACCCAGGTACCTACCCTTGGCTGGGAATCGAACCAGGGAGTCTTCTGGCCGATGCTCTAACTGCCGAGCCAAACCTGCTAGGGCATAATTAATCTATTTTTGACAAGCTAATTATGTAAAAAAATTAGTACATTTAAATAATTAGATGACTTTTATTGCCATGCCAAAATAGGCCTTCCTATGAAAATGTATTCTTTCCTTGGCCACCTACACAAGCTTTCAGTGAGGATATATAGGGCAGGTGAATTGTACAATATGATTAGAGCTGTCTCTATCTTGGTTGACAGGTTTGATAGGTTTCTTTCTTTAAATTGTAGTTATTATTTAACATAACACAAATGCTTGACCAACATATAAATAAGAGTTAAATATGCAAAAACAGTGAAGGAGGGAGAGAGGAAGGGAGAGAAGGAAGGAAGAAGAGAGCAATCTTGACCTGTGCCATGCATCCATCTGTGCAGTGCTGTTATTTCCTAGAATTTAATTAGATGGCTTTAACGTCTTCCAGAAATAAAGAGATGTTTTGAATGATTACCTTTTGAAGTTGGCAGTCATTTATAGGGACACTGATATACCACAAATCAACAATTTTTACCTAAGTCATTACAGGTTATTTGCTATAAAAAAAATTGCTATAATTAATAAGAAATTTAGTATCATTAATAATTAAAATATGTAAGTATGTAAAAGATTTATTTTTTAAAATAAATTAGAACAGATTAAAGATTACTGCTCTAATATATATCATTCTCATTCATGTGCTGATATATTTTCCAAAGAGAAAGGGTGTTGAAGCACTGTACATACTACTGGGTTAATGAGAGATCATTGCACTCATGAAGTCCCTTCATGTATGTGGTTGTAGAAATAGAAAGGTAAGGGAACTGTTTATGTTCTCCCTATATGTATTCTATATGCAATAGAACTCTTCACAGAGAATTTGTAAGAGTTCCTATGACTCCTGGAGTGCCCAATTTATAATAGAAATGAAAAGTGTGAGAGAAAGTGGCCAACTGTAAAGTAATTGGTCAGAGTCCCTAAATACTCTTCAGTTCTTCACCATGTTGTTACTTATTACTTATGTACATTTCACTGATTAACAATTGTACTTCATAAGTAAATTTTCATTATCAATCATATGTAAAATATTCAACCTTATAAGTTGATACTTTTTATATTTATGAAATATAGTGAATTAACTTAGATTGAGTGCTCTGCATATAATATAGGCCCTTTGTTGAGATTACTGCTTAAAAGTTAAATTTTTTGATGTATTAATAGTAAAATGTATAATCCATATTTGAGAAAAGAAAAACTAAGAACCTTAAAGGTCAAGTAGAGTGATCACCATGTTTTCTTCATCTAAAAATATTAATCGTAAGTAATTAAAAAAGTAAAATTATACATAGAGAATAAAGTCACAGTTTACTGAAAATTTTACTCCTATATTATTATTTTGTACATGACCAAACACTTCTACACTTTTAATCCTCAGATATTTTTTGACTTCTGTAAAAATTATATTACTCATCCATCTTTATTTATATTGATTTATCTAAATATCATTATATCTTCTAAATATAACCACAACAGGTTGTGAGACAAATAACTGTATCCATTTGGTGCTTCCAAAAACACAGACTTATACAGAGACCGCTTATCAGTACATTAAGAGCATCCGATCTTTTTTGTGTTCACAAAAAAATGGAATATTTGGATGTCCAATCTCTCTTGGCTTTTTGAAACATGTAATTAATATACAAATATGAATAGAATGCATAGTGTTCTTGGGAATTCAATAAGCTTTTTAAAAAGCATGATGAGTTATTTTAAAAAGAATAAGAATAGTCACATGACAAATGACTGTCCATTGCAAACACTCAGTTATTCCTCAGGCACTCCTTAAAAGACCCTTCTTGATCTTGTAATGCATATATGCATGAGTCTAGCCCAGTTTTCCATGACAACATGTAGGTCTCTGTACTTTATATAAATTCTGATTTTCTTATTAACACATGTAAGGTGAAGAAAATTAAACAATTTTAACATATAGACTTTAAAAACAGAAGTCTATTAATAGCATCACAGTATATCCCTTCTTTCTCAAGGGGCAAAATACCTTAAACTTGCCAGGTCTGCAGGGAGTTGGCTGCCAGCCAGTGTGCCTCAGTCCACCTCCACTTAGTTTCTTATTTTTCAGCAGGTTCACATAGTTTTTTCACATGGTGTCTGGTTACCATGAGCAGTAAGTGGGGAAGATGCAACGTGCAATCACTTTCACGTCTCTGTATTACAGTATTCTTGTCCCATTGGCTAAAGCAAGTCATGTGGCCAAGCCCAAGAGTCAAGGGCTAAAGAAATAGACTTTATCTTTTGATGGCAGGAAGACCAGTATCACATCCCAATGGGGCCCATAAGGATTGGAATGATTGGGTGTCCTTTTTGCAATCCACATATCCCAGCCTTATAAATCCCAATAGGTCTGAATGCAATCTATAATCTCAATGTATCTCATTCCAGGGTGGGATGTGATCGTTGCATTTGAGGCAAATTATCATTTAACCTGGCCTCTGGATCAAATATGAGGTATGCCTTAGGAAGTTTCTTAACTTCATTTTCTTGAAGAATATCGCATATACTGCTGTACAGAGAAGGGTCCATTTAAATATACAAGTAGACTTGCATATCTGGTAGCTAAAATCCCAGTCAGTAAACTGTTTCTTCCCTAACATATGTAGGATAACACCTAACAAAATTTATTTCTTTTACTAGGTTCTAAGTTCTTATCTCTGCCACTTCTTCCAAAATGGTAGAGGCATATTTTGAGGCCATAGCTTTGATAAAGACAAGAATCTTGTTTAGCACAACTAGACTAAAATATCCCACCCATATTTTCCAAAATTAGAAGGACTTCAGAGTTTCCATAACTGTGGATGCCAAGGGCTAACCATGAGAACCACAGGAATTTAAAAGTAGTGACAACATGCTTGATCCTGAGTTTCATATTTAGTAGCTCAAAATTCCATTTTGTAAGATGATTTGAAAATGCATTTTCCATAGGAAGCAAATATCAAATGCATTGTTCTCTTAAACAAATCTATGATGCCTACAACGTAATTATGTTTTAAAAATGAAGCTCTCTTCTTAAAACTATAAAATGTTAAAAATAAAAAAAATGCCTCTTTTCTTGTAGTCCTTCTTTTAAAAATATATTAGGCTAGACCTGAGTCTGAAGAGAATGAGTCAGCCTGTTTAGGCTAGTATAAAGTATTTCAGGCAACCTAACGTGCATGTGGTGGTAAAAACACTGAAGTTCCCATATGCTGCTTTCTTTCCACAAAGAGGCCACTAAAATGGACTGTGGACAGGGCAGAGCAAAGATAAAGCCGCACCAAAGCTGCAGATATATGATTAAGGAGGCTCTTTGGTAAATTCAATCTCTTTTCTACAAGTCTCCAGGAGTTTATATAACATATTTACTTGGTGTAAAAGTAGATGAACAGGCCTCTAAAGCTGTGTTACTTTAATGTAGACTTATTGGATAGAATGTGATTTCTCTCCATTGGAAACAACTGAATCAACCAAGCAAACCGAACTGGTGAAAACAAGCGTAAGGAACACTAATTGCGTGTCAGGAGCAGGAAGATAACTGTTAACTATTTGGGAGGAGGAGTGTAGGATAAAATTAATATCTGGAGCTTTGGTGTCAGAGAGATTGTATACAAGTCTTCGTTGGGCCACTCGTCATTGTAGGAAAGTGCGCTCACTGCTATCCTAATAACCTCTCTAATTTATTGATCTACTCAGCTACTTCCTCCAGAAGAGTGCAGAACTGAGTGAACCTTGTCTTCTTCCTTACCTAACACGTAATGGGTTTCATTAGAATTTTTACTAAAAAAAAAATGATTTTAAGTTTTACACTTGTAATTAAAAAATATATATACAATTAAAATAATAAAAAGCAAAATATATGAAGGGGATTGGTGCTGTAGTTATCTGTGGTGAGTTCATCATGACAGTTCAAACATGTTATTTAGAGCTTCTGAAATGTCAAGGAAAACAAATTTACTATGCAGAATTCATTTCTCCATGAAAAAAACTACATATTTTATCTTATTTTTATTCTTTTTTACTGAGATATAATTGAATACATTATATTAGTTTCAGGTACACAAGATAATGATTCAATGTTTCTGTGTATTGTGAAATGAGCACCACAAGACATCTAGTTAACCTCTGTCGCCTCCCATAGTTACAATTTTTTTCTTGTGTAGAGAACTTTTAAGATCTACACTCTTAGTACCTTTAAAATACACAATACAACATCATAAACTATAGTCACCATGCTGCACATTACATCCCCATGAATTGCTTATTTTATAACTGGAAGGAACTGCCTATTTTAAATGGTGAAAATCTGTTATTTTGTCAAATTAAGCAATGTGTCACATTCACAAAGGGAAGGTTCCTATTCAAGGGTTTTTTATGTGGTACCCACTCTTCACTCACATAACACCCAATCTTGACTTCAAATATTAGTTGGATTGGCGTCCTTATTATTTTGGAGGGCGTTTGAGATGTAGAAGGATGTGCAGTTGGATATGGGAGAGAGAGGAGATTTATAGAAAGAATGAAATTTGAGGTCAAGGTAGAGATAGAAATGAAGATAGAGCCAGAGGGTAAGAGGCTGATATAAACATTGTTATGGATATGCCGTATAAATGCATAAGCATATGTTATAAAGCATGATTAATAACATGAGGAACCTGAATAACTGAAAATTCTCTACTGTGGCTCTTACATGATCTCATCTCCCCCAAGGGTTCCTCCCTTCCCTTCTTGCTAAACCCAAATAGCCAAGCAATAATTGTTAAG
The DNA here is from genome assembly GCF_054644295.1 of Miniopterus natalensis. Taxonomy (NCBI): domain Eukaryota; kingdom Metazoa; phylum Chordata; class Mammalia; order Chiroptera; family Miniopteridae; genus Miniopterus; species Miniopterus natalensis. The sequence continues at coordinate 51,757,373 of NC_142084.1, forward strand.
CCTACTGAGCATTTTAAGAAACCAGTTTTGAACAAATATTCCCAAAGCAGCTGAAATTCAGCTGACTCTTTTTGTTAATACTTTATTAAATTCCTGGCCTCTCTCCCAAGTAAGCACACTCTCTCAGGGTTGTTCCCATGCCACAGCCTTCTAAATTAAGGCTTGTGTCTACCTGTACTCTGACTGAGTTTTCTCCACAGTATCTAGGCTTACTGTGCAATATTTTTAAGCTTATTATGATACAATTTGTATTATTAATATATGTTATTATAGTTACATTTTAGCTTTTTGTTATATATTTTTAAATCCAGATTTTTAAAGATAATTTATATGTGCTATCATCAATTTCTATACCTAATATCCTTTACCTAGCTACTCTACATTGTAAACCATTTCATGACTATCTATTTATATCAGTATTGATTAAAAAATACAGAGAGAATTATTGGTTGAAGTATACAAAGTCTCAATAAAATTTCTTGAGTGGATGAATGATTTCATTTACTGACACACAAATACATAAACTGCTTCAATTCTAAGTAGCTATGTAATATATCATTACACTGCATGGACATAAGAAAATAGGTGTGTGCTCTGCCAAAATGCCTACAGTTGCCCATCGGTTGCTGGGAATGTCCTAGTTTCTGTTGCAGGAGAACAGATCAACTGTCCTAAATTTAACACAAAGAAATTACTTCTGGGATAATTAGAATGTCAAAGAGCCTCCCTTTATGATTTATTCCTACATTGTGCAATCAAACATCCTTTGTAAGAGATACAACCTAGCTTAAGTAGGAATTATCATGCTCTTTTATGTGTGGCTTACATATCTTTCTGTTGAAAAGCAAAGTAGATCCTCATCAAGCACATGTTCGTTCTTTCCATGTACATGGAAAAATGCACATTGTAAATTCTTAAGCGTTCAAAGCACATTCAAAGAACAAAGGTGACAAACGGGAGCATGCCATGGTTGCCCCACTCATCCCTTCCTCCCCCCTCCCCCCAGTGTCTCTGCTTGCCCCACCTAAAGGGACAAACAGAAACTTTTGTCCTTAGTGTAAAAATAATTGATTCATTGTAATATTTAACTGTGCCTCCCTGTTTACTGTTCAGGTTATCAACAAATCAAGTCAGAATCCACTAAAAACGTCGAAGCTACTAAATGCTTTAGGTTTACTTTATAGTGAACTCATGTTTTATTCAAATTCTGAGAGAAAAAGTGTCATTATAGCTGGATGGATAAACCATATTCCTCTTTACTCACAAAATATTTCATTTAAACATAAGTAGGAATTTTCAAAGTATGAAGAAGTTAAGGCAGCCAAAGGGCTGTTTTTATGTTGTATCTGCACCATATCATACTGCCAAAGACTAATTTCAATAGCTTTGCTCATTTTTTGTCTAAAAATAATAGAACTGAAACCATCTGAACTTTGAAAAGAGTCATTTCTCCACAGTAAACTAGGGGAAAGGAAAGAAGCGAGTTATTATAAAGGAAACTGTGTGACCCACAAAAAGTCTGATTATACCAAATTTTAGGTAGCAAACTGTTCAACAGATATTTCACAAAGTTTTGTTTTCTGTTTATTTTCAAATATTTCAAGTCGCTTTTTCAAAGGCTGCTCACAATGCCTTTTAAAGGATTATTCGAAAACACAATTTTTTCTAGAATAGGACTTGGGTCTTGGAAAATGCTCTGAGGGGAAAACAGGTTCTTTAAGGTATTGCAGAATACCTCAGTTTAAATCTTCATGAAAGCAGCCTTGTTTAGAATGTTCTGTAAACTTTCAGTTTTAAAATATATTTATTGTTTCTTAGGCACAATATTTGAGTAAGAAACTCTTAAAACACATTAAAAAGAGCCAATGAGGATGTCTTTTAAAATGATTGTTGCAGTTTCTTTTATAGAACTCTCTTTAAAATATTAAAATATTCTTCATTAATTAATGAATGAAATGTTTTAAAAATTAAAAATAATTTATTAAATCAGGAAAATGAATAGAAATACATATGTCTAGTGATTAGACTCACTTTCTCTGAAGATAAATTTAGAGTCAGAGAGGTCTCAGGTTAAGTGTGAAAATCAACAATTAATGGAGTGAAATATTTCTGAGAAAACGTGAAGGGATGTTTCCACAGCACAACTAAGAGATTTAGCCTTAGGAACCAGAAGGGATGTCATTTCAACATAGCCATGGGGAAGGAAAGAACAAATACAGGTAAAAACATACCTAGGTTCAAATTGTACATGTTGAACATATGCATATTTATACCTCGATAGTTGTGAAAATGATAAGTGAATAAGTAGAATTTAAGCTTTATTTAGTATTTGAGAAACTTGGTAGAGGTTTTATTGAGGCCGTTTCCATCTAGAGGCATGGATCCATGGCCTTCTGCCTCTTCATTGCTCACCTATATACTTTATATATGGTGGCGTTTTTAATATTAAGGTCAATTTTCTTATATATTTCTATTTTGATTAAATGTTTTTTCCTGTCCCCAAATCACAAAGATATTGTCTTATATATTTTTTATTAAGTGTCCTTAGATTTAGAGTTTTATATGTATTGCCTCTATCTTTCAACCATCTGGAGGTCACCCTTGCAGGAAGAAGGTAAAGATACACTTTATTTTTCTCTGTGTAGTAACATAATTTTCTTTTTAATTTTTAAATTTTATTTTAAAAATTAACACATAGTAAAATGTACTTTTGAGGAGTGTACAGTCAGTAGAATGTACAGTAGGTAGGTGTACAGTAGAACTTTGACATGTGTCAACTTTCAGGTGACCACACTACAGTGGGATACAGAATAGTCCATCACACCAAAAAACTCCCCCTTGCTATCATTTTGTAGCTATATCTTCCCACCAAGAACCCCCAATGATTGATTTGTTTCTGTCACTATAATTTTGTCTTTTTAAATTAATTTTTTTCACAATTTATTTTTTATTAAAAATTTCAATGTTGACATCATTGCAGGTGTCCCCCTCCCCACCCCTCTTTGCCCACTGTCACCCACCTCCACTTTCCCCTCTCTTGGCCTTCACCAACCTGATGTCCCTGCCCATGGGGTGTGCATATATGTTCTTTAGCTAATCCCTTCCCCTTCTTTATCCAGCCACTCCAACCCAGCTTCCCCCCAGCACCAGCCAGTCTGTTCATTCCATGTGTCCATACTTCCAGTTCCATTTTGTTCCTCAGTTTATTTTGTACCACGATATGGGAGAACATATTCGCCAATGATACATCCAGGAAGGGGTAATTTCCATTATATATAAAGAATTTATGCAACTCAACACCAGGAAGACAAACAATCAAATTTAAAAATTCAGGCAAAGGACCTGAATAGACACTTCTCCAAAGAGGACATACAAATGGCCAAGAGACATATGAAAAAATGCTCAAGGTCTCTAATCATCAGAGAGATGCAACTAAAGTTTACAATGAAGTATCACCTCACACCTGCCAGAATGGCTACTACCAATAAATCCACAAACAACAAGTCCTGGCAAGGATGTGACATAATTTTCTAAACCATTTATTAAAATTTTGTCTTTTTCCCCCCTAGAGATGTTAGGTTTTATTACATGTCAAGCTTCTATTTGTACCCCAATCTATTTCTGACCCCACTATTCTGTTAGTTTACAGATCTCATCCTATATCAGAAACACATTGTATTTTTTGTTTCTTTGTATCTCTGTAGCAAGTTTTCTTTTCTAGTACAGCAAGTGCCTCCCACTCTGATCTTTTAAAAAAGTGACTAAGTGACCCAGGGGCATTTATTGTTCTATATTACCTTTAAACTATTCGTGTTGTGTTCCACAAAAACATCCTGGGAAAAGTGAAATTGTAATTTTGTGGATGAGATTATACTTTGGTGCAGAGGCCCTAGGATCCCCCATGTCTGTAGACACCAACAGCTCAGGTTGATGGATGAAACCTTTTCTCTGCTCTAAAAAAGTAACATGTGCACTAGAACTGTGGCATTCTGGACATCCTGCCATTGCAGACACATTGAGAAGGTTACGTTAACATCAAGGGGAACATATGGAGAGACAGGAGTCCTTTTGTTATTGTTTATATACTGGGATCAGAGTTTAATGCTGGTTGTGGAATGCTCAGTTTGTATTTGATAACTAGGGGAACACTTGAAATTTTGGGGAAAAATGTATAACATTCTATGTTTTCTGTATTTCTCCACACATTACTGGCTTTTCTGCTCCTTCAGTTTTTGAAATGCTATAAAAATATTAGCACAGTTATGATTAGAATGGCAACTACCCAATCTGACATGGAAACATCCTTCATATTTGAAATTATATTATGCAATTTCTATTGATACCATCTTTATTTCTATAAAAATCCTTTCCTTTCATTATCTTCACATTTAACCAAAAGTATCCCTGAGGATTCTTGGTGAAACATCTAGGTATCTTTCGATCCTACCACAGCCATTTCTTAGGGATAGAGTCTAAGAGTTATGTGGCCTGTGTTTTTCTTTTCTATAAATTAGAGATGGGAGCATATATAAAGATGAGGTTCAGGAGAAACAAGTTCACGGTAAATCATGCCAAGAAAAATACAAATCCAAGTACCATGCAGGACAAAATTCCATTTGTAAAAGCATTTTAGAAAATGTTCAAAGGAAATGGTCACATTTACTCCAGGGGAAAGTGAATCAGCACTTTGCAGTTTTAGGTAACAAAGACATAAGGATGCAGTGACACATTTGTGGTGAAAAATTGATCTGTTTGCCTGTTTTTATTAACCACTTCCTCATGGGAAATAATCAAATCAACCGTTTGGGGGAAGAAAGCTTTTCACCATCAGTAGTTTTTTCTATCACTAACAATTTTTAGGTTCCTTTTTTGTTTTCTAGGAGACTCATAAATTTAACCTATGTGTCTATACCTAAGAAATAAAAATTATATGGATGAAAAAAGAAAATCATATTAAATCTTCTTAAACTCTATGCACTAAATACTTGCCTTGTTTCATTGTGCCAACAGGATTTGACCTCTCTATTGAAAAATAGAAGAAAAAGTGTGTATATCATTAAAGAAAAAGCTCCATTTTAAATTCAAAGACAAATAGGATAGAAGACCAGGCAAAACTTATTCTATAAACACCTACTTCTTTCAGGGTGTCTTACTTTTTTTGCTAAACACAACTCAGGGATGAGACAGCTAAATTATGATTATTGCCTATAAAGTAAGATAGAACATAACTTTTAGTATAAGAAAAAGATGGAATTGCTGCATTTTCCCTTTATAGCTATATAAAATGAGTGAAAACTGGAAAAAATGTTTTCAAATATTGATAATATTTTAAATAAAATATTAGAGCTTGTTAGGGCCAATAATTCTACTGATTTTAAATTCTGGTCAATTATATTGACAATATACTTAGTCTTAAAGTTTGAAAATCACTCTGTGTTTACATTTCAACTGAATCTCATATGTATGTGAAGAACACTTATCAAATACCTGTATGTAGAAAAATCTAACTTTACCAAATTTTTATGAAAAATAAAAGTGCTTATTGAGAGTATATTCAGAAATAAGATGTAAACATGATTTATCTCTTTCATAACTCAACCAGAAATTCAAATCCTGTCTTAACTTTTTTAAAGCTCTCCACTTAAGAATTAACGTACCTGAACATCACCCAAAACAGGGGAAGATAACTCTACTTCATTTTTCTAGCATTTTCTCTTGATAGTAAGTAATCACATGTGAAAATATTTTAATTGTGCAGGGTGATAGGTACCAGAACCATGCATATTTATTTCTCACTGTTATTGCCCTCCCCTTCCCTAACCAAATGGCAGGCAAATGCCTGGATGGTCAATAGCTCTAGGTGACAAAGTAAGGATTTCCTCCCTTACTGAAAATCTACTAAATTGGTAGAATATAGAGATACTATTAGGAATTAACACAAAATAAAAAATCAACATTGGTTCTTTTCATATGTTTTGAAATTACAGTCATTGTCTTACAACAATATTAGCTTTGGTAACTACCATGAGTCCCTGATAACAAATACTTATTGGTAAGAAATATGCAAAATTGAGAATCAAATACCCCATATCCCAAGAAATCTTCCCTCCATTTTTACTTCCCTTCAAACGCGATCTATCGAGCTTCATCTTTTCATATTCAGTTATTTATAAATTATTCTCATGAAGTTCCCCATGTTCCCTTTCAATATTTTGGCTTCATCACTCACTGTACTGAAAGTGCTTCTACATCAGACACTAATATTAATGATTTAGGGTCACCAGATTCGGTGGCTTGTTTTGTATCTGTGCTCCCATCAATCTCTAGAGAGACATTTGACACTTTCTTCACTTTATTTTTTTTCTATTGCTCATTTCCTTAAAATATTATGCCTTCTTTGTACAACAGCCTGACCATATAAATTAGTCAGTTTGATATAGTATATGGGAATAAATGAGGTCTCGGTAAAAACTATTTTTCTCCTGACTACTTAATGCTGATTTTTGCCTTTATGAAAAAAACCTTGAAGAAAAGTGAAAGAATATTTCACCATTTCCCTGAACGGTTGTTTAATTAACTTGACTGTGTATATACAAATTGATTATAGGCCTGGCTATTTGAATTAATTACACAATTTTCCCTCTAGTCTCTTCATAAAAGTTGTACACACACACCTTTGAGCAGACCTGGGTGTACTGCTCCAGCATGCACTTCATACACAAAAATCATAAAACTGCATCTTGCAAATAGTGACTAATGCCACTAATAACCAGAAACCAAGTAGGTCTATGCTTTATATTCATTCGTATTTATTCAATGTATGAAAAGTTTCACTTAAAAATGGTATATTTGAATATCTTAAAAACCATTTCATTATATACTTTAAATTTCTGAATTTTATGGTGTGTGAATTATATCTCATTAAAGCTGTGAAAAACCTGTTTTAAGCAGGAATGGTATGGATGCAACCAACAGTGACAACTAGCAGACCTGTATGACTCTTAAGCTTCATTTCCATTAATTAATTTATTTATTTATTAAAAAGCTGTACATACTTAATATATTCAGCTTACTGAGTTTTGGAAATAAGTACACACCCATAAAATCATCACAATGTAGGCAACAAACCTAACTGTAACCTCTAAAAGTTTCCTCCATCCTTATTATTATTATTATTGTCATTAATTTTTATGATAGGAACACACATAAGATCTATTTTTTTATAATACAATATTGTTAACTATAAATGCTGTTAATCACTAGGTCTTTAGGACTTATTAATTTTATGTAACTGAATTCATAACCTTTGATGAATACATTCTAATTTCCCCTGCCCCTGTCCTCTGGCAACCAAAAATCTACTCTTTGCTTCTATGAATATGACTATTTTATATTCATCATATAAGTGGAATCATATAGCATTTGTCCTTCTGTGAGTGGCTTATTCCAAATAGCATATGTCCTTCAGGTTCATCCATGTTGTATATGCCAGGATTTCTTCTTTTTTAACACTGAATAATATTCTATTCTATGTGTACATGACATTTTCTTTACATTTTTAAAAATTTATTTTTATCATTGAGAATAGAACAGATGTCCTCCATTTCCCCCCATATGACATTTTCTTTATCCATTCATTCTTCCAAGGACATTTATGTTGCACCATGTCTTGGCTGTTGCAAATAATGCTGCAGTAAACGTGGGGTGCAGATCTGCTTGAGAGCCTGATAACAGCTCCTTTGAATATATATATAGTATGATACTGGCACAAACACAGACCTATAGGCCAGTGGAACAGAATAGAGAGTCCAGAAGTAAACTATCACAGGAACTCGTTTCCAATACAGAAAGCTGAAAGGGGTTTTCCACTGGTATAAAGTTTAACAATATTTATGAAATTTTAATGGTAAGTCATTAATAAACTGAAGTCTGATGAAGACATACACTGCTTATCTTTCTATAATTTCTCAGGAAAAGATACCAAAGGCAGAATAAGATGGTAAAACATAAGCACTTTTGCATTATTTCACATCTGGGATGAACTTTTGCCCTTTTCTTCCAGATATCTTATGAAACCCCATGAATCAGATGTTCAGATAACTCCCTGTTTTCTCCACACACATTTTTAAAATTTCTGTTATACTGACGGATTCCCAGTGAATGTTATTTTTTTCCAGGAAAGTCTTTCCAATCCAGAGGAATTAACCCTGGAGATAGAACTTCGCTAATTCAAATTATTACAAATATCACACTAGGATTTTGATATAATAATATGGACTTTATTTGGTACACAAGTTAATTTTTATTGCCAGGGACTTATGATTTATAGTTACACATTAGTCAGAGCTGCCGTTTTCATATGCCTTAAGTACAGAAGAAGGTTATCAAATCCCACCCTCACATCCTTTGAGTTCTTATTATTTTACTATTGAAACAACTGGGGTTCAATGGGATAACTTAACCAAGACTATGTAACCGGTGTCAGATTTACTTGACTCAAATGATGTAGAGAATGTCAAAGTCCAGAATTTGTAATTGAGATAAGGAATGTTTTGAATTGAAAGATAGTAAAAATATAATATTTTACTATAAAGATAAAAAATATATTTTACTATAAAGATCAAAATATAATTTATTTTATAAAATAAAAATATAATATAGCCACCCTTGCTATCCATATTTAATACTCATTTTTATTATATTGATAAATATCTTTAAAAAACATGAAAGCAAGACTTTGATTATTGAGTTATTTGATCATAATTCATTTTATAACTAGCCTATTTATTCTTTTATTTGACTATTCTCAATTTTGTACCATTCTTAGTAATCAAGCCTATATCTTATAGCTGTTTCACAGAGTTTAATGATAGCTCCTTGCTCATGTCTCTAAGGCTAAATAAGCTCAAGAATTAAGACAGTTTTCAGAAATATTTATGAACTTTTACCTAAACTACCTGTATTATTCAATGTAATCAGCTGAATTATGGGTAGAGGTGCTTTAGTTCTTTGCTTCAGCTAAGATATCTGACCTTAATGTGCTGGGTAAAACATAATGAACTTTTTTTTTTAATTACTACAGGAAGTATCCAAAGTACAATATAATTTTAGCCTGGAAGTGACCAGTTCTGTGGGGAATTGGAGCAGTGTAATGTCACCTAAATATATATGGGGGAACAACTGTGAATGAAGATGCAGTTGGGCTTGTCTCTCATCTGACTTCAGGAGATATATAAGTACATTTTTTAATTTAAAAAGGAAAAAGATAACAGTGTATTTTTAGTTCTTTACATAATGGGTTTTCTTAGGTCTATGCTTTAATAATAAACTGAGACTAGGGTTTCTATTTTTGATAAAATAAAATTGTATTTATTTTTGGCATTATTTATAATTTTTAAATAACTAAATGCATAAAAGTACCCTTAATTACCAAACTGAAGTAAAATTACACTGGAAAACTAATGCAAAGGAGATAATTTAATGGTTTTAGCACAAATAAGTCTTTTCTTCAATGTGGCTGTACTGTAAGAAGATTGGAAGAGTGAAAAAATGAGGATCTATTTAACATGTTCTGTAATTATGATGTTTTACATCTCTAAAAGAAGGAAAATAATTAATTAGGAAAACAGAAAACCTTTGAAATGGGTATTTGTACTAATTCTCACATATCTGAAACACGTATTTCCTCTAGTGTCTTTTTCTCTCTTTTCTTTTTAGATTTTACACACATTATGACTGATGTAATAATAAAACCGTGCATATACCAAAATACAGCTCTTTGTTTATAACGAAAAGGAGTCTTAAACAAAAATCTATCACTTGCAACTCAGAATTAAGAAATGTTTTAATCATACATGAACAAAACGAGGGAACCATTATCACTCTGTGGCTATTTTCAATGCTGTGAAGAGCATATTCTTTGGAATACAGTATCATTTCTTGAAACATCAGTTCTAAACATCACAACTTGGTTCTATTTGCCAGAGCTAACACAAATGACATTTGCTCTTCTCCAAAGAGGAAGTTTAACCAAAAATCCTTTCCTTTTCTACAGTTTTCCCAAGGCTCAACTTATCCCAATTTAATATAAACACAGCTCTGGATAAATAATCGAAGTTTGTTCTCATGGAGTGTGCCTGTTGACTCAGCGAGGAGTCTGTCACCCTTGTGTAATTAAATGGATGGTTGCCTTTGAAAGCTGACAAGAACACTTCTTTACCTCTATGTATTCTAGGCACCGCTTCCATAGCTAACTGCATTTTTGGCAAGAAAGCACATATAATTTGGCTCATGTTTCTTCAATCATTATGAAAATTATTTATAGAATACCAATGATGGATGATTTGATTCTTTTTTGTCTGGAATGTTACCAGGGCTCTATAGGAAAGCAAAAAATCAAAATGTAGCATATTTTCTGTTTGTACCAGTTTATAACATTTTGTTAAAACATTGAACCTCAGTTCAGAGTTTCAGAATCAACTATCATAATTACAAACTGACGCATTCCTGAAATAGGAAATCCTCCCATCTCACTCTCTTTATCTCCACATTGACCATAAAAGCTTGGTAAAGTGAGATATTTATGAAATATGCTCAATAACATGATGATTCACTATTCAGTTATTGAACAGAACTAATATGAGCAATCATCATGTTTTGGAACAACCCGAACAATTCAAACATCATGAAATGTTTAGGTAAGAGTTACACTGGAGTCCTAAGGTAAAGCTTTGTACAGCAGCATCAAGATAACTCAAACTGTCTCGTCAAAGCATGTTGCATTTCTGTGAAGACATTCTCATAAGCAGGTGCGTTGAATTTATGTGCACAGGCATGCTGTACCTGCGAATTTGGAGCTATCTGGAGGGAGTAAATCTTCGGTATCATCATTTGATGTTATTCCACCATGCAATAGTCAATAATTAATGAGTAAAAATTACTCTCTACTACTACTCTAAATATGAAAAAATCATTAATTCTTGAGTCAACTTATGGTTGAGTCCCATGGTTGAATGGCAGCAAGCTGATTTTGTCTGAAACAGCACTACTGTGTTCAGATTTGTTTTCAGGCAATTTCAAACTAATAAAGACTAACCATAATCATGTAATAAAGGTATTATATTCATAGCTGGATAATCATGGTGATGCATAAAACCACATGTGCTATCCAGGTTCTCAAAGGTCCTTCAGGGATATTTCATGATCTTCTTTTTCATTTTAATCAGAAGAACATAGACCTTATAATTAATCCCAGAAAATAAAATATTAGAAGGAAAAACAAAGAGCAGATATTATATAGAATATTATGTTATTAGATTGGTCTCTTCATTTTATTTTCTTTCTGTTAGCAGTTTATAATATTTTGACTGAGCACCTACTAAATGCAAGTCATTTTATGGAAAGGACATAGGTTTGAACTCAGAGAGAAAACATTTAAAGCTGCCACTCATTCATTTTGTTTTCTTGAGAAAATCTATTCATACTATTTCAGTTTTCTCATCTACATAATGCAGATAGCACATGATATCATCAACATCATTGAAAGCAATGTATATCAAAGCTTTGGAAACATAAATTACTAGTTATGGTAGTTAGCTAGTTCAAGGTACTTTCAGATTGAAAGCATGGCATAGTGATATCTGCATTATCTAATACTAAAAAATCTTTTAAGCATCATCTTCAGCCAAATTCCCGACTCTGCCTGCTTCTCTAGTTATAACTTGTTTTCGGTATCCTCAATACATTCACTTTAACATTTTTCTATTATATATAATATACACTAAAAAATGTACCTTCCTTAATTATAATGTTAATACCCATATAACCATCACTTATGTCAAGAAATACAATCATGTGCCCTGCCCCAAATACAAATTCATAAATCCTTCTTCCCAGAAATACCTATCATAATAAGTTTATGAAAGTCAGTCCATTGATTTCCTTTATAGTTGTGCTATCCATCTATGTATCTCTGACAATGTAATTTTCTTTTCCCATTTTTGGAACATTATATAAATAGGATAAAAGGTTATAAAATCCCTGGGTATTGTTGTTTTCACTCATGTAGGTAGAGTTTGTTATTTTAAATACTGTATAGAACTCCAGTTTAAAATACACTTATTATTTAACCAACAAGTGCTGAAAGAAATTTGAATTATATTCCACTTGGGGCTCTGTTGAGTGATGATGAAATAACTTTACTTGTACATGTTTCCTGATACCCAGATACCTGATTCTCTCAGGTATATTCCTAACAATAGAACTGGTGGATCATAAGTTATGGGTGTCTACTTACTTAGAAAGTATGATTTTCTTTTTTTTCTTTCACTAGTACAATATAAATTACAGCAGTCATTTTGAATTAAAATTTTATTGATAATTTGATCTTCCTTCTGAGCATTACATGGCCTTTAATATGGTAGCTATTTTCTGGTGTTTATGTTACTGTTATTAGATATTTTAGTTCTGTATTGATTTTTAGCTCTAAAACACATTACTTTTGTTTGTATAGACATTGCTTATTTAGATTTACCAGAATGAATGCCACTTTCTTTATTCTTAATTTCTTCTTCCTTCTCAGACCTTCTATCTAGAATTATTTGCTTTCTGCCAGAGGCTTACTGGCAGAATGGTTTTGACTAGAAAGTGAATTTATGTCATTCTCATCATTGCAAAGTATTTTTGCTTAGTATTACTATCCGTACAGGAAATTTTTCATTCAGCATCTCTTTAAATATTCACTTTGCCTCATCTTCTTCTTAATTCTGAATAAATATGTTTTAGACCTCACTTTATTCTCCATGTGAAATTCCCAGATCTAAACAAATGTAGGGATATAGCACCGGGCTCCACTCTAAATAATTTAATCTGACATAGCTTATAGTTCACTATTTGTCTCTTCAGTTGAGTCAAATCTGATGATAACACTGCTCACTAAGCCTCTGATTTAGGTAATCGCATGTGTGATGTTTGATGTCTGACAGTTGTTTTTGATTTTTTTTAAAAATCTGTGAAGTTATGTTTACTATTTTTTGTCCTCTGAGATATTTTCAAGCTTATTTATAATGTCTTAAGCATTATAAATGGTTATTTTATACTCTCTCTGACAATTCCAAATATCTGAATTTTGTCCAAGCCTGTTTTTGCTTGGTTATTTTTGTTGATTTGGGCCTATGTTTCCTTGTTTCTTTGCATATTTAGATAATTCTGTTTGTGTACTTCCCCTTGGTGTTGAAAAATTATTTTTTACTGATTCTTGGAAGCCTAGGAAAAAAACTATCTTCTGTTAGGGAGTTTATGTTTGCTTCTTTCAGTTCTGTAAGCAGAATCAAATCAAGGCCACCATAAACAAGAGTAAGACAGTATTTCACGCACTGCGTAGGTAATATGAACCTGCGCTGTAAACTGATGCAAGGTTGTAAGCTGACACAAGCCCATGACTAATTCTCAGTTACTAGTTCATTTCTTTTAAATCAGTGTTTTTCCTTTCTTTTATCTGTCCTACTTGTTTCATTGTCCAGGCAACCTTCTAAGCAGTGCTGTAGGAGGTATAGCCATTTGAATCATGGTGTAATATGGGGAGGAATTTTATAAGATATAACCCTATGGGTGAGCTCTGGATCTTCCCCTGAGAAGAGAAATTACAGATGCTGAAAGATGAAGACAGAAAAAAATCAATATTATATATTCACTTTATTAAAAATAATTTTAATATATTTTATAGGCAAAAAAGAGCCGATTTGTTTTGCATTACCTTGTTTTTTTTTTAAATGCTATAGAAACATGGAGTTGAATCAGTACAGACTTTTCTTATTTGCATAGTTTTATTTAAAAAAACAAACAGCTATTTTATTATTGCCTTGAAATTCCTCTAAGGTAGCAGAGGAAAACACATCCTGCCAGAATGTGTATTTAAGTGATTCCCTTAAATCTTTTAATATCTGATCATATCTTATTATGCACATGCTGTATAAGTTCAATGTAATAAGATACATACAGAAAGTCATCTCAACTAAGAAATTAGGTTGTAGACAACCCATCTGATATTCAAAGAAAATATTAAAAGAGAAATAAATTAATCTCTTCTTAAAATAATTCTCAATAAAACATAAATAATGCCATATGATAACCTGAGCTGTAAGTAGGTACTCTTAACCTTTAGCAATTAAATCATCATCAACCATTTGAACCTCGTGTTTTCATCTTAAATGGCGTTAGGTAGTATATTAGTCTGCTAGTGCTGCCATTACAAAGTACCAGGCTGAGGGGTTTAAATAACAGGCATTTATTTTTTCGTAGTATTGGAGGCTAAAAGTCCAAGATCAAGGTGGTGTCAGGATTAGTTTCCTCCGAGGTATCTCTCCTCAGTTTATAGATGACCATCTTCACACTGTGTCTTCACAAGGTATTTTCTCTGTACCTGTCTGTTCCTAATCTCCTCTTGTTAGTAGGGCATCAGTCATATTGCATTAGAGCCCACCATAATAACCCCATTTTAACTTAATTACCTCTTTAAAGAACTTATCTTAAAATACAGTTACATTCCAATGTACTAAGTATATGATTGGGGGGGACACAATTCAGCCCATCACAGGCAGATTATCATAGAATATGTAAAACACCTAATAAAAGTAAAAATTCAGTTATAAGTATCATAATATTCATCATTATTATTATAACCCTTGTGGAAAGCACTAATGTAAAAGTAATTACTTAAGATGAATCTTTGTATCATGGCCAGAGATAAAACAACATGCAATATTCATAGAAGACAAAATATTAGAAAATGTGTGAATAAAATTTATTCTTGCACCTATTAGAAAGGCTAGTCTTTTGTATTCAATCAGCATACTTGGATTGCAAGAGTCACCTAACATAAAATGCTCATTAAACTCAGATACCATATGTTAAGTACAAACACATCTTATGACACTGACCATCAAAAACACTCCAAATAAGAAAAATCACACTTAAAACTGGTTTTTATGTCAGTTTAGGTGATGCATAATTATAACCTGTATTTATTTATGCAAACATCTTTATTCTCCAGTTCTGGATATTACATTTTTTTAAGTATTTTTTGTGATGTATATTGGCAATACAACTGATAGGGGTTTAGAACGAGTTAATATTATTATTTGCAATATATTTGCAAAGAGCAAACATAAATCTTATATCTTCCATAAAGTCAAATCACACTTATGTTTTCTATTGTGTACCACATATTTTCCTATAGTAAATATATATTTATTATAGTCTAGTCATAAATTATTTTACTATCATTATTTAAGTATCATAAAAATATATGTATTATTATAGATGTACACCTTAAATATTTATACATTTAGTCATTTCGTGATCTGCTATGTTAGTATTATATACAATCATACTTTTGATTATTGTTTGTTTATGTTTCTCTAATTTAGACTCTCCAAAAAAAAGGGATTATTTCTAAAACTTCTTTGACTTCCTGGAATAATGGTGTTCCTATCGTTACAGAGCTTTTGTTATGTCCTCCTGAAATCCATAGGTTCAAAGCCTAATGCCCCATGTGATGGTGCAGGTATACTTCAGAGACATTATGGGTTTGGTTCCAGACCAAGGTAATTATGTAAATATCGTAATAAAGCGAGCCACAATTTTTTTCCTTTCCCAGTGCATATAAAAGTTATGTTTACACTATACTGTAGCCTGTTATGTGTTATGCAATAGCATTATGTCTAAAAAATGTACAGACTTTAATTAAAAATACTTCATTGCCAAAAAATGCTAACCATCATCTGAGCTTTTTGGAAAAATGACCCTGATAGACTTGTTCAACATAGGGTTGCCACAAATTTTCAATTAGTTTAAAAAAAAAGTAAAATCTGCAGAGTGCAATAAAATGAAGTACAATAAAATGTCTGTGTTTGGAGATGGTGCCTTTGGGAAGTAACTAGGTTTAAGTGAGGTCATGAGGGTGGGGCCTCATAAATGGTATTACTGGCCTTATAAGAAGGGACACTAGAGAGCTTGTTCTCTCACCTCACATGCACAAGAAGAGGTCATGTGAGCACACAGCAAGGTGGTGGCCACCTACAAGGTAAGAGGAGAGGTTTCAGAATGGAACTTAGCTTATGGACACCTTGATCTTGGACTTCTTAGCCTTCAGAACTGTGAGAAATAAATCCCTATTGTTTAAGCCATCCAGTGTTATTTTGTCATGGCAACAGGAGCTAAGACAGATCTTTTTTTGGTTATTTTGTGTTTTATGCATTTGTTGTAGTTTATAAGTTCCATAAAAAAAAGATCATTTCTAATACTTCTTTATCATCCTGAAATAACAGTGTTTATATCTTTATATAATTGAATATCTTGGAAGACTCACTACCAGCAGTAAAACAAAACAAAGAAAACAGTGGTTTGCAAGCACCAGAATGATTTGAGATTTCATTTATTGGAGAATTCTTTGCATGACCAGTAGTTCTTATGAGTGATTAAATCAAAGAGATAAATCTCTTTGGCAAGGAATCAATCTGTATAATGGTTTGTAGATAGTTAGGCTTCACAGCCTAGACTTGTTATCTTATTGCACATTTATTCAAGATTTTTTGTCGTTCAAAATGACTTGTTTGGTAATTTTGAAGAGAAATGTCATGGGCAGAGCCAAACATTTTATTTTGTGGATTTCAGATGGACTCTGGGGAATGGCTTGAATACTAATGTCACTTGCACGTGAGGAATTCAGCATCCTTGAAAGTTATTCAATTCAAAATCAAGGCCTCCTTCTGCCGCCCCTGTGTTGTGTCAAGTGTGTTTATGACCACCTCTATAGTGGTGTTTTAAGCGGTTACTTTTGAACAGATCTTGCTAGCATCTTGGATATTATTCAGTTGTTGCCTTTATCTCTGTTGGGTCTCTGTTTCTTTTTGTTATATATTTACAACTACCATTATTTGAGTTTTCCCTGAGTTTTATTTGAGGTGTATTAATTTGCTTTATAGCATATTTAAATTGATTTAAATCTATTAAATTATTTTAAGTTTAATTTTCTAATTCAACCCATGTTTTTGTATAGAAGAGATTCTCTAAAAAAAAAAAGAAAAAAAAGCTATCAAACACTCTTGGGCTTGTGGTACAAGAACCTGGTGTCATCATTGTATTCTTAAAACAAACACAAACAAACAAAAACAGCAACCTTAGGTATGAAACCTGGCTCTCATGGAAATTACTTTCCATGTAACTAAACAATATGTAACTAAACAATCTAGGGTCACTGTGAGACCAGATAGAGAAATGACCCTGGAGCCTGTGGCAAGCCACATGTTGTGCATCTAAATTTCATCTCCATATCTTTTCTTCTTTTGATATTGAATGTAATATTAAGTTTAAGTCAGCATATCTGGTGCTGCTTACCTAGATTAGGAACCAATAGTTAATATAACGCCTGCTGAACCCAGCCCACTTGCTTTAAAAAAGCACCAAATACTACGTATGCTCCCCCATAATGACAAGTCAAGGTGCAGCAGCTGCACACTTGGTCACCATCTACTAGATCTCTGTAAGTCCGTAACTTTGCCTCAGCCACAAATAGCCATGCAGATGTAGTTCAAGGTCAAACTGGGTATTTTTGGATCCTCAGACCAAGCATGAAGCCTATGAGCCATTTGGCTTGGATCAAGAATGAAGCCAACGAATCAGCCGAGAGCTACATTGTTTGCTTGACTGGTAGGTGGAGATCTGTCCCTGAGCAGGGAACTATATAAGGATTAAAAAAAATCTCAATTTTAATCTTAACTTTCCAAGTTCATTTTTAAGGAGGTGAGACTGTTGACTAGTTCTAGGCAATGAAATGTGAGCAAAAGAGATGTGCAATTCTTCTAGGCCAAGGCATTTAACTTGCGTGCTACTCTCTCCACATTGTCTCCCCCCTGCTGCCAGCACCCTGGGACCCGAGGCTGAGGCAGCACGGTCTGAGAAAAGAGATTCTGTGTCTCTGAATCACTGCATAGAAGAGGCTTTCTCTGGAGGCTTGCTCTACACATGTGTGATTTTATGCCAGCTTTAGTTTGTTTATTTGCTGATATTTGGACTTTATTTCATTAGCCTTCATTATACTAATGCATAACACTGATTTTATGCCCATTAATTTTATCTGCAATAGAAAATGATGAATCTACATTAGTATACGTTTAACTCTTCATTGTTTGTTTGTTATATATTAGTATATATGATCATCTTTGAGAAACCCATCCTTTGGAAAAAGCCATCTTGACTTAATTAATTTGTGATCTGACTCAATAAATTTTCTGTAGTCTTAACTGTCTGCTCAATTTTCTCTTTACTTGTAAAATTAATATTGACTATGTGATGAATAAATCTTTATTAACAGGCTGTGGGACTTAGTCATGGAAAACAGTCTCAATTGGAGAAGAAATCCATGATAAAGTTAATTAATGCCATAGATAAAAATAAATAACATGAAAATAATAGGTAATGATTGCTTGGTCCAAGAAAATTACTTAACTCAATTAAGTATACATTGCTCAAAGTATTTTACTTTAATAATGAAAACTCTTTTGGATCTTCAATTACAGAATAGCTGAAGCTTTACTAGGGTTTCACGATGCCCTCCTACTTCCACAGTATACATATTCATTGCTTTCTGAAATTTCGTAGTAAAGCTATATTGTCCTTGATGCATGTAACAATGGAGAAAAACCTCTATTGTTTTAAAGAAAAAGAGGAGAGGCACTTTAGGTGAGTGAGAGTTCAATTATACAGAATTATTTTTAGATTTGACCTACAGTGTTGGCTTTAAAAATAAAATAAAATATCTCAACTCCTTTTGAAAAATGTGAGGGGTGAAATAGGCAGTGAAACTAAGCAAAAATACAGTACAAGATGGATGTGGTTTGTTTTTATTTATGTTTTATTTTTAATGGCCTAAATCTCGGAAGCATGAGGCAGAACGGAAATGAAAAGTAAGAATCTAGAAATGTGTTTGAGTTTAGAATTCAAATTTACAATTGGAATAAAGAGAACTATTTATTCACCAAATAGTCAAAAGCAATTTTACAAGTGACAGAAAATTCTGAGCATATGATTCAAACTTTACAGGGAATTTATTGAATCTGTTTTACAAATTAGATGAGGTGTAGCCAGCTCTTTGAGTGAACAATTTTAACTCAAAATAATTTCTTTGAATTAGGTATTATTTCAGTTTTACAGTTGGGAAAACTGGCTAAAAAACTAAATTCACTCAGATAATAAGGGTGGAGCTTAGATTTAAAATTTTACATATCTGATGGCAGGGTTCTTAATATTTCCACTGGATCTCTTTGTTTTCCTTAGAAGTCATCTACACTAACTTTTAAAGTGAATGGTAGCCAATCAGTTATAGATAAAAGGAAGCAGAGGTTAGCTATTATGACTCCTATTTCAGGAGTTGATCTGCTAAACCTACATTCTGTTCATGTTATTAGATTGAGTGTGAAGTTTAAGAAAGGAAATTAGAAGTTTAATAGAAAACATTTGAGTGCCGTGTGGCCTACTATAAAGACCATAGATGTTAGAGTTCTATGGGTGAGTTTAGTTTTCCTGTCTATAAAATGGAAAATAATACCCCCACTATAGGATTTTTATAGACATAAGTGATAATGCATAAGTACTTGGGACAATGTCTCGCTCATGCTAAGAGATCAATATATAATATTTATCATTCATATTGCTGCCTGAACTGAATTCAATCCAGACTGTTTTTTCCTGTGCAGTAACCAGAGTAAAGTTAATTAGATGACAGCAACCTAATGAACAGAAGTGGTTGTATTTTTCTATTCAAAGAAAGTCAGGCTGAAATATTCAAAAACATAACAGGGCTCTGGCTGGGTAGCTCAGTTGGTTAGAGCATCGACCTGATATGCCGAGGTTGTGGGTTGGATCTCTGGTCAGGGCACATATAAGAGTCAACTAATGAATGCATAAATAAGTGGAACAACCAATCAATGTCTCTCTCCCCCTTCCTCTCTCTGTCTAAATAACACAAAATAAATAAAAAACAATATCAGAAATGAAACTAAAGACTGACAATTGTACCGAGCATCGCTATGATCACTGCATGACTCGCATACTTACCTCCCCGCAGTGGAAGAGAAGGGGGAGACAGCACAGAGGGGGAGAGAGCACCTGCCATCAATGTGGCATGATTCTCATTCTTGACTGTCTCGATGAACTTCCCATGGAAATGGATTAGAAGTCGCCTGATGGAAACAGGCCACTGTTCGGGTACACAGATATGTTACCATTCACAGGTCACTTACATTTTATAGATCACTGTAATAAATGTGTGCTATCATTGCAAATATTCCCACGGATTATCTCTTTAAATGTTTCTGGCTGTAATCTTAGAACAGATAAATTATCTTACATAAACCTTTTAGGTTTTTGTAGTATGGTCTGAAGAAAGTTATAAAATCTTGTGCTGGCTACTAAGCTTTTGATTCTGAGCTCCAGTTCCACCTTTCCCAATTCTAGTGATGCTGGGGCTGAAAATTTCTCCTTGCCAGGGTTCCCATTAGGCTCTGCCAAAAGAGGGCGTTAGAGCGAGGGCGCCTAGAAAACTAAAGAGGAAGGATTTGTTTCTTCTTGCTTAGCAGTTGATTCCCTGTGCTTGTTAGCATAGCCCAGCTCTGTCTTAACTTTGGCAGTGGCACTTTTTGCAGAATCAGAGGGTTTTCCAAGTTGACGTTTTTTCATCACTTACTGAACCAGTTCATCCAGTTCCCTTCTAGAGGACAGCATCATCCATATGGTACCTCTGCCCCTGCCAGATGTTTGGCTTCCAGCTCCACACTGTCCTCACACTGACTCAAAGACACTAAAGCCAGCAGACCTCCCCCCACCCCCCTTTTTCACAGATCTTGGTTTTGCTCCATGAGGCCACTCCTTCCAAATTTAAAAAATTTAATAATGCCAACCTCTTTTTATTGTTTCCCCAACTCTAGGGTTGGAAACTTTCTCCTGCAGTCACTACCTCTGACACCTTTTGTGAAAAGAGATAACATAGCACACCTGAGCCTGCTGTCCTTAGAAAGTCCTGCTTACAAGATTGGCCCTTGGTTGCTGTCTGGGAACTTAGATTTGGGAAAGTTTCAAACATACCAATAAGAATGATTAATTGTGCAAACACTGGTTTATATCAAGCACCTGCCTTCTTTCTGGGAGTCTAGAATTTTGGTATGTGATAGGCAGAGAGTGCATACGTGACTACTCCCAATAAAACCTTTGGGTACTGAGTGTCTAATGAGATTCTATGATAAACAACATTTCACATGTGTTGCCACAAATCACTGCTGAGGGAATTGAGAGCATTCTGAGGGATGCCACTGGAAGAGGACCTTTGGAAGCTCGAATCTGGTTTCCTCCACACTTCACTGACACACCTTCTCCTTTTGCTGATTTAGCTTTATATCCCATTGCTGTAATACACTTTGGATGTGACTATATCCAGAGTCCTGTGAGCCCTTTCAGGAAATCTACGGGTGGTCATGGGGGCCCCTGACACAACTTAGTATTCTTTTTTTCTATAGTTTTTCATACC
The DNA here is from genome assembly GCF_054644295.1 of Miniopterus natalensis. Taxonomy (NCBI): domain Eukaryota; kingdom Metazoa; phylum Chordata; class Mammalia; order Chiroptera; family Miniopteridae; genus Miniopterus; species Miniopterus natalensis. Next base: position 51,778,950 of record NC_142084.1, read on the forward strand.
TAGTGATTTCCATATCTAATAATTATTTGTTGTATTTTTTTCTCTGTTAATATAACTGGTGTAGAGTAGCTCTAATCTAAAAATGTTGAAAATGGAAATAGTTTCAAGTCCAACTAAAGATGACATCTAGACCTCAGCTGTGTTTCAGCCAGGACCCATGAAAATGAAACAACCCTACAGACCACACCCTCATGAAATTAGACAGAATGATGCCATGGCTGACATCAAGACTTGACACAATGATAAACTACTTCCTACCCTGACTGCAACCAACTATTAGAGCCTAGGACCCCAACTCCAGTAGTCATCATGATTAATGATTTTTCCTGTATATAATCTATCCCCTAGGAGCCATTGGGAAGCCAGTTTTAGATACTTGCTCACCTGTGCTCTGGGCTTGGCACCATTTACTTAAATAGGCAAATGAACTCCTTTAGTTCAGTGTCATTTCCAAAAGTGCTGTGGCAGTTAGTGGCCTCATTATTTTACCCAGACTTTTAAAGCAATACTTTAAGCAAATAGAACTACTCAAGTCATTCCTTAAGAATCTGGGATTAAACTGGATGATTCAAGATCTTTGACTGATTGAAGGCATCTTCTCCATTCAGGTTAGTTTCAGAACAGAGATGGAGATATCTGGGCATTGTTTGGATTCAGTTGTTCTTACAACAATTCTCCACCCAACTCTCAAGCTCTCCTTACACGTTATAGATATTAAACACCATCACAAGATACTTGGAACAAGATACTTTGATACTTATTCCTCTGTATCTTTGAAGTTAATCTGGGAAAATTGCTGGGGTATCAGCAATGACAATTTCCTTCCTTTGTCACCTCATGGTATTGCCACATTCTACAACTCCTAGTTGAGCAATTCATTGTTCTTGGCTGGCCATTACCCTTGTCTGAAATGGACAAGATCCTTGTATTCATATTTCAGATTAGAAAACATTGGTCCTCCTTAAAGGAACTATTCCAGGACTTGTCAACACATCTTTTGAATTGCCTCAGTGTTTCTTAATGGGTTACCAATAGCATTTTGGATGGGGTGATTCTTTTTATTTATTTATTTTTTTTAATCCTCACCTGAGGATATTTCTTCCATTGTTTTTCAGAGAGTGGAAGGGGGAGAGAGAGAGAAACATCGATGTGAGAGAGACACATTGATTGGTTGCCTCCAGAACAGGGGCCCAGGATCAAGCCTGCAACCCAGGTATGTGCCCTTGGCCGGAATCAAACCCAGGGCCTTTCAGTCCGCGGGTTGATGCTCTAACCACTGAGCAAACCGAATAGGGCACGATGGGATGATTTTTTGTGTTTGCCCTATTGCAGGATATTTAGCATCCTGGCGTTTGTTTACTAAAATCCTACAGTAACCTCCTCCATCATTTTGACTACCAAATAAACTGCATATATCCTTCATGTAAGTAAGACATGTGCTCCACTTAAAAACCACTATGATTGAATTTTATCATAAGATAATTTAAGTATAATTTCAATTGTTAAATAATTTATGAGTCAATAAGGACATCATTTTAAAATTGATTATACTTTGTTCCTGTCTGTGTGTTTCTTTTCTTTGTTAACACCTAATTCCTTGGCCTCTTTTCTGAGCTAGCATCTCAACTTAGTCACATCCATGCAAAATGGTTTCCATAGGGGATGACCTTTTTCTTGGAGACTAAAAGCTCATGTCAGTTTTCTGACATGAGGACTATTTCATCCTTTCTCTTACAAAGTTGTCTTTTCCTACTAAACTACCCACTAAATTCCAATTTCCTGTCTGAGGCCAGCCTTCAATTCTCTACTAATTTGTCAAGCACAGATGAGTAGTAGGCCCTGAGTCATCAAGGAGTTTCCAGTTTGGTTACCAGATTTAACCACTTCCAATGTACTTTTTTATGAATCATGTAGATTTTTACTTTCCCCTTTCTAATCTTTCAGATTTCCCTTCACAATCACATCATTTCAGTTTTATAGTAAAAATCTGCATTATATTTTCAATGACTGTAGCAGACCACTTCTAACTAAAATAATAATTGATTCACTTCTAACAAAAATAATTGAATTCCTACACCTGGGCAAAGAGAAGTCTTTCTCAGAATGCAGTGCTGTGTCTGCAAGCTTGAGTACAAACTTCGTTTACTTAGCTGTGAGGCTGTGGACATGCCCTTTAGTTTCTCTGACTAAGTGTCTTTATTTTAAATGAAGGGCAGGGCCAGTTAGTCTCTAAAACTATCAGCAGCACTCTGAGTCTAGATTAAATACTAAAGGAAGTTGAACGATTTTTATCTGTGAAGTAGAAAACTGGTGATACTTATATTTTAAACTCTAGGGAACTAAGAATGGAGATCATGTGTAGTTCTTGAGTAGTCATTGAGTTATAATGACAGTTAAAAATATATATGAAAACTAATGTAGAAAATGTGCTGAAGTGGCTTCTTCACTATACTTCTAGAAGATTCTCTGGATTCTGATTCTTTCCCCAACTTATATTTTGCACAACCTCATTTTCCTATTGTTCAAGCCCCAGTTTATATACAATCAAAACAAATAACTGAGCGGCTTTAAGCTGAAGTCCTCTTACTTGAGCAAAAATTCAGGCTGTCCATGACAATACATTTCTAAATCAAATAAATTTTTAATAGGAGGGAAACTAGAAGAGATTAGTTGCATATTAGTTGTATAACATTTCAAATCACTACTTTTAATCCAGCTGTGCTTAATAGATAAAGCTGTATATTTATCAATATTTTCAATTTATTTGTGTCCACGTAGTTAAACATGTTATACTTAGTCTAGCATGTTTTTGAACACATATTTAAAAAATCTAAATGAAATGTAGGTATAATAAATAATGAAATTAAAATATTTATGGCCATAGAGGTGTATTTGGAAATATATTCATGAGCACAGATTAAATGACATACAAAATTTTAACTCTATTATCACATTAAACCCACCCTTGTCATTCCTCCATGAAATCCTTTTTTTTGTTTTGTTCTGTAAATATGTTTCAATTCTGAAATGTTTCTTTTAAAATGTCTTTTACTGAAAAAATTCAGGGAATGAAAGAACCCAACTAAAATTAAGTTTATCATTCCCCTAGCCAATGTGGCTCAGTTAGTTGGGCGGCATCCTGTACATCAAAGGGTTGCTGGTTGGATTCCAGTCAGGGCACATGCCCAGTTTGTGGGCTCCATCCCCAGTAAGGGGCATGCAGGAGGTAGCCGATCAATACTTTTCTCTCTCCCTCTCCCACTCTCTAAAAATTAATAAAAATATTTTTTTAATTATCAACTAAAAAAATGCAGATCTCTTATAACTATTAGGAAATACAGTGGTACCTCGTTTTTCTAATGTAATCCATTCTGGAAGACTGAGTTCTGAAACGCTGGAAAACCGAGGGATCCACAGCCAACATCTGGGCCTCAGGATCTTGCCCTCAGCGGAAGGCGTGTGACATGTTCGACCTCTGAGGCGTGTTCGAAAACTGAAGCATTTACTGCCGGGTTCACGGCGTTCATAAAACCGGAATGTTCGTCCACGGAGACGTTCGAAAACCGAGGCACCACTGTATAGGGGATCAGTTTTTTATACGCTGACTGTGTTTGAAGTGCCAAGTCACTGAATCTTAGCAGGGTAATGATACATTGTCAGTCCCTGGCTCAAACTCTGCAATGGCCCCTCATCTTAAAATAAAACCAAAGTACTTATAGCAGACTCCATGCATCTGTCTCCACAGTCAACTCCCTGATTCCATGCACTTCTCTCCCAGACTCTCACTCCATTCCAGCCACACTGGTCTCCTTGTAATCCCTCCAACTTTACATGTACTCTTGTCTAGGGCATTTGAATTGGTCATTTCTTCTGTCCGAAATGACTTTCCCTAGCTATCTCACGTCTTTTAAGTATTTGCTTAAATCTTACCTTCCCAATAAGGACTCCCACTATATTTTTAGTTATAACCCATTCCATATACCAGCTTTTTTCAAATCAACAGTCAAGATATTGCTCACTGTTCTTTTTTATTTTTTTGGCTGTTTTTTTATGACATTTAGTGGCTCCTAAAATATCATATGATTTATTTATGTAGTTAATTAACTGTATGATTCTTGTCTGTATATCATCATGGAATGTAAATAGCAAAAAGCAGAGTTGCTGCTAAGGTTTATACTCCAGGTTTTAGCTGGCCTTTGTACCTACCCCTCCTGGCCTTTGGACATGCCTTTACACTCATGCAAATATCAATAGTCATGCTATGGGTATAGTATACACGCTCTGCATCTCCTTCCTCCAGACCACAGGTTTATTCTAGTCACCAGCTCTCACCACACCTGTGTTCATCATTGGAATTGAGAAATGACTAAATCCCTGCATGCCATGAGCAAGAAATGGAGAATAGCAAGCATTAATCCAGGCTCTTTCTCTGCCTAATGACATAATGTCACTGTTTCTACTCTAATAGGACCACCCATATGGTCATGAAGCACACTGTGTGATGGCTTTCTCTCAAAGCTCCGAGAGAGAAGAAGTACACAGGGCCCCTCTGATTTCATATTTCCTCTTAATCTGTGGTTTCTATTGCCCTTCTCTTGGCAAAAGTCTAGGTCTTGGAGATGCTGAGTCATATCTCAGGAAACGAGGCAGCACCTTAAACCTAGTTTTATTCCATTAAAATCTCCCAGGGAGTACTTTTTCTTACACGGGAAGGGCTTTCCTTGTATTATTTTTTGTACATTCTATATCCTGTGGCTAATAATTAAAAATCAATAATTAAAAAAATCTTCAAGGCACTCATTGAGATTGAGATTTTGAAATTTTATAACATTTGAACATAAAAAATCTTTTCTGTTTTTTAAGTCATGGGTTGAACATTTGATCCCTCTGTTCAGCCTTAATAGTAAAAAGTGCAAGTGAGAGGAATGATCAGGGATCATAACAAATACTGGTAATCACTTCTAGAAAAACATGGAAATTCAAAGATCCTTACTATGTTGTTAGATCTATTTACTAGTTGGAAGCTGTGATCATTCTAAATAAAGAATGAAACTGAGAATTTCAGACTCAGATTAAAATATAAGTGAACTTACAAAAATGAGCAGAAACTTTACTTAGACAGACAAATGGCCATTTCTATAAATAAGTAGTAAACGTGTAGCCCTGGGTCATTTGCAGTTGGTCAGATGATAGTAGCACACAAACTACCCTTCCACACATTCTCAGGCCTCCCTCTGACTATGACCTCCACCCTGGTACAGGCCTCCCTTCATCCACTATTTCTAACCCCAGACATCAGGGTCATATATAGGGTAGGATAAAATGTGTGTAGCTCAGAATTTGGGTGAGCATCTATCTTTTGCAAATGTGTTGGTAATAAAGATAGCTACAAATTTAGAGTCTGGATTTCAGAGTAGCTAAAAGTGACTATGCTAAAATCTCATATTAACATGGCTGCCTCAAGTATTAACATTTCTTTCTAATTCTTGCTGGCTAAATGCCTTCTGTCCTGAGAACAGTACAAAAATTACTTCTCAAAAGCCTTCTTTATCTTTCAAGTCTGAGCTATTTCTCCTTTGGTTTCTCATAGTACAATACATGCACACAACACAACACAGGCAAAAATGCCGATTGCCTTCTCTCTGAGAGACTGAGCCCTCCTGTCAGGCACAAAGCAGATTCTTTTAACTTATATATTCCCACAATTAACACAATGCCATCAGATAATGGGTACTCAATCAAAATATATCATAATGATTAAATTATAAATCTATAATTAGAAATATCTCAATTCTTCAAGATTAAACTGCTGAATTAGAAAAGACTTCAGAAATACCTATTTACTTGCCTTTGGTAAAACTATTAAGCAAACAAAAATATTCATGTTTAATATACAGCTATAACTTAGTCTTAAATATCACAGACACCGATACAAACACATAAAAATATATCTCATTTATGAAAATATGAATTCTGATTGTGTCAAGTAAGAAAAAACAATTTAAATTCCCATGATTAAGACTATTTAAGTATTTCATTCAAATTTTCTTCAATTAGTCTTAAGTTACATCATGGAAAAATGTATAGATGGATTGCTACTTAAAACTAAAACTAAAACTAAAAATTCCACACAGAGCTTTGTGCCCTGAAATTACTATGTTGTTCCATATACCTTATTGAAAATTAAGTTTGTAAATAATCTCATCACAATCCAGTGTTGATTGGCTAATGCTTTAATGGGATTTTCCTCCAAAAAACTGTGGCCTTCAGAGGCCTTTGTTTTATTCATTAGTTGCAAAAATCTCAGAAGACAAACTATTTGTAACACATGGACCTTATTTCTAGGGCCAAATCTTACAAATACTATACCATTAATAAAAACAATACCATACATTTTATGAAAATTTACTCTCGAAAAGGTCCTTATACACATTCATTTCTAACCCGATTCTCAAGACATAGATAATGATGAGTGCTAGTATTTTTAATCTTACAGTATAATATTTTTAAAAAGCTAGTTTTTCAAAATGAATAAATTATTTCAGTTTAGAAATCTGACAGAAAAATATGTGGAACTGTTAATGAAACCACATCTTTTCTCTCTATCAAACTGAGTGGAAAATGGAAGTTAGTGATGATTGAAAACAATGTTTTTATTCATATTCTAAATTCAGAGATGCATATTTAGGAAAGACTCAGCTAAATGTTATACTATCTAAAACCCACACAAGAATAACACCTTGAAGCTAGTATAATAAATGTGTTTGTTGAATTATGGTTCAAATGTGGGATTTTCACCTGCAATTATCCTTAATCCTGGCATCTCAAACCTATTCCTTTTTTCTTTTTAATATTTTAATCAGGGGTCCCATTTGAGCAGGAATTTAAAAAGGCTCAGAACCGTTCCTGCCTTGACACAAAACTTTTGGTTTTTGTTATGACTATAACAACTAATGTTTTTATAATCCTCCATTTCAGGGTAGAACTCTGAAAAGTAGCTTTTGATGTTTGGTATTATTATTTGCTTTCTTTTTTTGGCAGTTGATCTTGGCAGTCTAGGGTGTTTTTTCAAACACCATAGCAATAGCAGACCCTCCCAAAGTTTGGCTACTGATTTAGAACAAAGAAGCTGGAAGTTGTCTGTGTAATTTCCCTATTCAGTAATCTTTCAATTTTGACTTTGGTTGGATTTTCATTCTTAATGAATTAACTCTAAATATGAAAATGTTTCATTAATACAGGGTGTCCCAAAAAACGTATACACTCTAACAGCTCAATTGATGTTTTTCTTTTCAGAATTAATAATTATTCAAAGTGTGTATACATTTTTTGGGACACCCTGTATGTAATATTAACAAAGAAAAAAGCAGGCATTATAAAATATCTTAGTGAGTATATTAGCAAATGTAGAATTGACCAAAACAATTTCTAATTTAAAAGATTTACTGACTCCAATGCGCTTATAATTTGAAAAGGAAATAAACACCTGCTATCCTTAACCCAACGTATTATTCATAATACTGCATTGCTTTAGGAATCTAGTTTACACTATATTACTTTATTTTTTCTGTTATTTTGTTTTCCTTAGTCATCATTTACTATCATTTCAATGCTTATTTAACAAAAGAATTGTAATGAACTAGCTCTGTTCAGTGAGGTTTAGGTGATTTCTCTTGGGGGAAAAAATGAGTAACAAGTCATATCTTGAAAAGTTATAGGACTAATTGTATATGCATATATTTTATGAAAATGTTTATTTGCATATTGTTACTTCTTAGTTGATCTAATCTTTAATCCTAAACACCTCCAAACTCATGTATGATAAAAAGTAAAAATTGTAGTACAATATAAATGAGTTCATCTCAAATAAAAGTAATAATTGCACTTAAACTAAGTACATTCCATATACAAACTCATTTACACATTTATATAACATTACCGATTAGTAGCCACATGTTACAGGAAACTGAGGCTTGGAGAGGTTAAACAGATTGCACAAATTCCTCCAGTCAGTAAATCGCTGGGGTAACCTCTGAACCCAGTAATGACTAAAAAAAAAACCTTTGAAACCACTTGCTACATGGATGATAAATTGGAATATACATGTTATATGTGTGGATTGTTCAAAAATGTAAATTTAAATATACTGGAGATAGCTATGTAACAAATTCTCTATGGGACTTTGAATAAGCTGATTACTGAGATTCGATATCCTCCTCTATGAAATGAAAGTATGATTCAGCCTAATTCAATTAAAGCTATGTTTTCAGAGGACACAAATGTGGTGCCAAGTTAATAACGGTAAGCACTCAAAACAACAATTGGCAACAAAATCGTTTACACAGGTGAACATGTCCATGTTGCAGTATTTCAAAACTTCCCGTTAGCACTTTCCTGTCAATACCACTGCCACTTATGAATTACTGCAACATGCAATTTGGGGACCACAAAAGTCCCCCCAAACACTGAGATGGAGAAATTCCTGTCACGTAAATACCAGAACGCACTTGAATGCTAGTAAACCAATAAGAAGCCCGATGTTCTTCAGTTTACGAGAAAATACTCTTAAAAATAGCCTAGATTGTCTGCACGAGGTGGGTCAGTTTCAATTTTAGCTGCTTTTCTAATTACACTGGAATAAAAGCAATTATATCTAGATTATAGGGAGAAGACAAGCTAGCTCATCACTCGTGAGACAAGAGTAGGGCCTGTGAGCATGGGAAGGGTGGGGAGTGCGGTGCGCGGGGCAGCCCTGGGCCTCAGCATCTCAGCGGCCTTTCAGGGTATTTTTGTTGGAGGCGCACATGTGAGTAGCTGCTGAGTCATAGGGTGTCCAGTATTTATGCCAGATACTACGGACAATTTCTGATATGAATGTACCAAATTAACTCTTAGCAGTGGGAGAGAGTCCTTGTTGCTTCACCTGAAGTCGTTGAGAACATTGGGTATTTAAAAATTATTTTTTCTCTTTAGTCATTTTGGAGTTGGTTTTAGAGCACTATGATTTGCATTTTCTTGCTGATTAAAATTGTTTTTCTAATTTATTTTTTGCCATTTGTTATCCTCTTTATGAAATCTCTGTTCAAGTTTTTAGCTCATTTTTCTATTATGTTCTCTAATTGATCTGTAAATATTATTTGTATATTAAGTCAAAGGCGTGTAATGCAACTATAATCTTAGAATCTGTTAATTTAACTTTGTTCTCTTAATAATTTCTCTCTGATAAACGATTTGTTAATTTTAATGTAGTCAAACCTATCGGTTGTTAGTTCTGTTGTTGGTGTTTTTGCGTCCCATTTAAGAAATTGCTACCCTCACAAAAGGGCTGACGGTGCCTTGACTCCCCCCACCAGATGTTGACTGTCCACATTTCGGGGCGAGCCCCGCCTGAAAGGGGTTTCTGTGGATGGAATGCACGCACACAAATCTCTCATCCACTCTCATATCTGACCAGCCCAGCACTGCTTATGGAAATGGCGATTTTTTCTCAGTTAACTGCAGTGTAACTTTTGTCATAAATTAGATGACCATGTGCATGTTGACCTGTTTCTGGGCTTTATTCTGTTGAATGCGCCCATTTATTCAGCATTGTACTGAAACCACACTTCCTTAATCATCAGGGCTTTCTAACAGGTCTTACATCTATCAGTTTAAGCCCCTATCTTTGTTTGTTTTCATCAAATTGCCTTGGTTCTTCCTAGGCCTTTTCATTTCTCACGAGTTTTTAAACCATTTTGATCATTTAAAAACAAAACAAAACAAAAACACCCAACTATGTATTGTGTTGAAATCTCATTCAGTCGAGAAAGAAGTGGTGCCTTTACAATGAAGCTTTGGATCCATCAGTGTAATATATATCACTCCATCTACTCAGAATGCTTGACTTTTTATTATTTTGCACTTTTCAATATAGATATGAGTTATTTCAATTTTATGGATGCTTTGATAATGGGTATATTTTTCAGTTCTTTTTTCTTTTTCTTTCTTTGTTGTTGGAATTGAGAGAAATTTAAATGATTTTCATACATTGATCATTGTATTTAACAACCTTGCTAGATTCACTGGTTAATTCTAATAGTTTGTAGATTTTTTGTATAGTAAATCACATTGTCTTCAAGTAAGGATACTTTTATTTCTCCCTTTCCATTTATGTCTTTTATTTTATTATATTGCCTTTTGCATTGATATTAAATAAAGATAACTATCAAAGAAAGACAGCCTTATTTTTCTTTCCCAATTTCAGGACCAAACTTTAAATATTTTATTATAAAGTGTGTTCTGTACCATGAGCTTCATGGTAGATTTTTTTATCAGCTAAGAAACTCTACTTTTTTATTCCTAATGTGTTGAGAATTTATCATAAGTGTGCATTAAATTAACTAAAATACCTTTTGTGCATCTGTTGAGATGATCTTATAACTTTCTCCTTTTTTCTGTTAATGTAGTGAATTACACTTATAGATTTTAAAACATTTAACTTAGTTTGTATATGTGCCTCATTAATCATGGTATAGTATCCTTTTTATAATGGCCAAATTTGATTAATAGTAACTTTAATTTTTTTTACCTTTGCTTATGACAAGAATTCAATTGTAACTTTTCTTTTTTGTAATGACTTTGTAAAATTTGCATGTCAAGGTTATCTGGGCTCCTAAAAATCTTGGTGCACATTTTCTTTTGTTATATTTTCTAAAAGATTTTAGAGCCTGGCTGGGCATGGCTCAGCGGTTGAGCATCAACCTGGGATCCAGGTGATTGGGGTTCGATTCCCGGTCAGGGCACATGCCCGGGTTGCGGGCTCGATCAATGACTCTCTCATCATTGATGTTTCTATCTCTCTCCCTCCCTCTCCTTTCCTCTCTCTGGAATCAATAAAGATATATTTTTAAAAATAAATAAATAAATAAATAAAAGATTTTAGATAAAGTGGGCTATTCCTTCCATAAATATTAAGTGAAATTCATTATTTATGTCACCTTAATCTGTTAGTTTCTTGATAGGAATATTTTATATAATACCTTTAATGTTCTGAGAGGTATTAAAGATAACGAATAAATCAAATTTTCTATTTCTTTTTCTGTCAGTTTTGATAAATTATATTTTTGGTAAATTATATTTGTAAATTTTTTTCATCCAAATTGCCAGATTGGCCACAATTTGTTCAGAATATCCACTTATTATCTTTTTTAATGTTAGTAAGATTGTAATGATGTTGTCTCCTTTCTCATTCTTGCTATAGGTAATTTGTGTTTTCCCCTTTCTCTTCTTAATTAACCAAAGATCTGTCAATTTTATTAATTTTGTCAAAGAACAGACTTTTATCCTTCTTGATGATCTACTGTATGTTTGTTCTCTTTTTTCTTTTTTTTTCTTTTATGTGAGTTTAATTTTATGTTCTTTTTCTCACTTACTTAATTGGAAGCTTAGTTCATTGATTTTCAGATTTCTTTACTAATATATGGATATAAAGATAAAAACCTTCCTCTAACACTGATTTAGCTGATCACATTTTTGTTGTGTTTTATTTTCTTTATAATGCAGTTCAACATTTTTTAATTTATTTTTTATCTAATCTTTAGTGAATATTTAAGAATGTTGTTCGATTTTCAGGAAGGTGGGGGTTTTATAGTTGTAATTGTCTTTGTGTTCATTGTTCTTGTTCTCTTAACGCATGTATAGTTTAATTCCACTGTCATAAAATATAAACTGGGTGATTTAAATTTTTTGTAATTTGTTGAAATTTACTTCATGGCTCATCATAGGATCAGCTTTTCTAAGAATTATAATAAAGTCATGAGAATCTGAAGCTTATTCCCATTTTTGGAATATTATTTTGGCTGAGAAAGTCAAATGGTTTCTTTCTTCTTCCATTCCTTTCAGCACATCTTGTTTTGATAGTATGCTTTTTCTACTTAGCATTAGAATGTCCCTAAAAGAAAAACAGTCTGCCTTTGAGAAATCCAAAAGGAAAAACAATTAGGCATTTATACATTACATTTCTGTAAAATAGTAATAGGAGAATAAACTTTTAATGTACATCTTTATCTATTCTATGAAGTCCTGGGAGTACATTCAGCTGTAATGTCATCTGATATATGTTCATGTGATACTTGTATTTGAGTAAAATTGGATTGATCCTGGATGGTTAAACCCAGACATTCTAAGTTCTGAATCATACAGTCATGCAAACGTATAGTTTATGCCTTTGTTTTTGTATGTGTGTGTGTGCTATTGCTTTCTGATTTTTATACCAAGAATGCTTGTATTTATTCCAGAAGTTGTATTTTTTTTTTTTTTTTTTATCCTATGGGTATTTTGAATTATGTGACCAACTCATGTTTTCCAAGCATTGGCTGATGGCAAACTAGAGTAAATTTTGTAATGACCATGTCATTATAAATATATTTTGAACCCAAATTTTCTCTTCACATCAAAGTAATATGAGCCAAAATCGTAGAGTAAGTCTCACATGTGAAGTTTAACATTTAAATCCTTATTTACTAAACACAAGTAAGAGGTTTTGAGTTAGAGAATATGAGGGATTATGTTCTCCTTTTACAGTATATATTCAAAATAATTGTAGTTATCAGCTAATACTATTATGGAAAGAATTCCAAATAAGGTATTTAGTCATTATTTTCAAAGGCTGATATATGGAACCTACATAAGAATTTCATTTCCTGTTTGTTCATTTACAATGAAGATAGCATGCACTTAATCTAGTCTACTGATTCATAATTTCTGGATGGGCTATAAGAATTTGCATTTCTATTAATTTCCAAGTAAAAGTTAGGCACAGTAAATTTTAAGAAACACTTGCAGAGTCAGGGAATTTATATAAGTACTAGATTATTATATAATTTGCTATTACAAGTACATTTAATATTATGAAGTAAACTGTACAATAAATAGAATTTATTTTTCTAAAGATAATACTCAACTTTTGTACCATTGAACAACATTTTAGAATACAAGTTTTGACTTAAAATTCCATACTAAAACTTGCAAATGCTTTACAGTGTGTGTGTTTTTCCTCCTAAATAACATTATCCCATTCCAAGGATATAAAAAATTTACATACAATTATTATGTAGAATAGTTTGTTTTAGCAATAAAGAATCACATAAAATGTATGGACAGAGATTGTTACATTATCTTTTCCAATTATGTAATTTTACACTTAAAAATATGTATTTTCAAAGTTAAATACTTCACTAGAATTGCAATTAAAATAGAATCCATATTAGAACCCAGATTCAGTGTTTTCTCTACTATTTTCCAATGTCTGTCTTCTATACTACTGTATATTTCCCTTTATTTTTTGCTCCACATGGTGAGTATCTTCTAATCAGTTTATAATGTGTATTACTAATATGAGTGGATATGACTTCAGACAATATATAACTAAATCTTTTTGAAGAGCAGGGTGAATGTGCAGACTAATTTTCTCTGCACAGTATAGCACCTGAGAAATTCTAATAGAAACGACTGCCCTACTTTCACAGTAAGAAAAGGAAACACTGAAAATGACATAACTCTCCTTACAGATATAAATCAGCCAGGAAACTGTTTCTTACAATGTGGTCAAATTCTTTCTATTCTTTTTACTGAAATTATAAATTAAAATAGGTGCATGAGAAAAAAAAATGAAATCATTTCAAAACAGAGAAGATAACCTTTTTGCAAATAAAATCACACATAATCTTGACATTATTTTGGTGTGGCAGAGCAGATTGCGTCTGTCTGTGAGCATGTTTTCTTAAAAATATTTTAAGACTAACTCCAAGGCTTCATATGGTTAAATATGGTAGATTAAACACATGTGTCATCTTCACAGGCCCTCCAAATTATAGTGACATGCACAAAGCATCAAGAACAGATAGGATAGTTAAGGCAATGACATTAGAGAAGAGCAGTCAGTTTTAGAAAATGCAAAGTGGATGGATGAGGGGTAATATATCTAGAACCTACAGGAAGCTGTATCTTAATTCTGTTTGGATGCGTTTCTCTCTATTCTTATTAATGCACCAAATATCCTCTTTGTCCAGTGTGACTCTCCTCCATTTGGCTCTTGTGTACTTTAGACATGATCCTAGTAGCTTTGAAAGCTTCTTTGTTCTCTGGAATGTGAAGCCGGTTCAGATCCATCTTGTATATTTTGTGCCTTTAACTTGAAATTGTTTCATGTTCCAAGGAATTGTAGTTCCTTTGAGAGCAATAGACATATTTAGAGACCATAATTGGGGCATTCAGTGTGATCAAGTCTAGGAGCTTGTTCACTTTGCTGCGAAGTAATCCTGTCAATGCTGTTGGTTTGGTGTGACTCAATCCCAGGTTCATTCTTCTCTAAACAGCGTTGCTATCTGACTCTTCTGTCATTCTTGTGGGTTCTATGCATTTTTCTTGGTTGAGTAAAATGCTTTCAAGAATATATGTCTTCGTCCCCCATAGTTTTGAGATCTGACAACTGAATCATCTAATTGTCATGTTGTTTAGAAACTCTAAGGATTCAGTGCCTTGAAATGTGACACATGAGATGTTGTAAACAAAATTTGGGAAAGAAGATATGAGATATTGTCACTGTCAAACATTTTTGAATGAGAACAAAATGGGGAAAATTTATTTTTAGTTGCCTTGATGTGACCATGAAAGGACAAGAGAGATTGTGGTTATTTGTATTCTCACCACAATACTTAATACGACTTCTTGATACAGGTTCTTGGTTTTTGGTTTATTTACTTTATTTACTTTTATTTTTATATTTGATTTAATGAACTGTGAAGTCGTATTGTCAAGCAATAAATACACTGACATATATATATTTCCACAAATATGATAAAAACAGAGATTTAGAAAAAATATCATATAGTTTCTATAAAAGTGATTTTTAACTCATTTCAAGAGATAATATATCAATGCTTAAAGAAGATTTAAAAAGAACAAAAAACTGTAATATTGTAATACATATATCATTATATATGATTTTAAAGAAAAGATGAATTTACATTGAAAATATATCCATTCATTTATTAATTCACTTATTTACTTATATATCTTTTTCCAAAGATGTTAAAGTGATTATAGAACTATATATAGTATAAATTTAAAAAGAATCACAATGCCCACAATTGTCAAATGAACAGAGGAACTGCGTGAAGAGAAATTTGACTACAAGTATTAATAATTTTATAAAAATGTACAACTTATGAACTGTGACTTTCACTTTAATTCACATTCATAATGTGAAGTTAAAGATTTAACAATTAAGATATTTAACACAAAGCTGTTTATTACAGCAGTGATGTATTTAGCATTGAACACAGTATAATGTATGGGAATCTTTCAGTTACCAAATGATGATACAGTCATGTGATACATATTATTTTGAAGCCAATAAATATCATCTTTTCAAATAATGTTTAATGACATGAAAATACTTACATAACATTAATGGTTGGAATATAATATAAAATTATATTTTAGCAAACTTGAAACCTGTTAAAATAGTCATCAACACAAAATTCATAGAAAACTATAATGGGAATAGATCAAAATATTTGAAGTGGTTTTTTTGGATGGTTATTTACAGGTAGTTTTAAATTTGTTTTATATTATTTTTCTGTATTTTTTTCAATGATTTTACAAGCATTTCTTTTGTAAGATTACTTTTCTGGTAAGGTAAAATTTTATTGACTTTTTAGAATTTTACACATGCAAAAATTAAGATACAAATTTAAATGATTGTATGATGGGAAAATAGAGTTAAGAAAATTAATTCACATATAAATTTAGAGGTGCAATTAACATGCTTTAAAGTATTATGTGGCTGCTAAAATGGACCACACATTTGGGACCAGAGTTCCTGATAACCAAGTAAACATAGACACACAAATCTCTTCTATGATTGGCAGTATAAATAGCTTAAAAGCAAACCACATACTCAGAGGAAACACAATTGCCCTTCGTAATGGGGCTTAAGAGACCTTCTGTAGTTCTTTACAAGAGGATAGTGTTATATTGTCAAATGGAATAGATAGGAAGTCTTTGTTGAGTGAGCAGGATTTCAATTTAACCTTTAGGTTTGACTATTTGAATAGGTACAGCGGACACTGGATAGACACATTACAAACAGAGAAAGCAACAGGAACAAAGCTATAAAGTGATGAATGAGTTCACATGTTTCAGGTCATTTAATATAACAAGAGCAGAGAGCTTGTGTTGGAGAGATTTTGATCAAGTATGAGATACAAATGTAAAATATGAGATTCTTTGAGAGAGAATGTAATATTCTTGAAGATAAAGATGGAATTAGAAAGAGAGATAAAGACAGAGAAGAAGCATTAAGTAATTTTGGGGAGGAAGAGCATATATCACTACCTTAAAAAATATTGATCAACCCAACAGAAGGAGGAAAATACTCAAACAAAATTCAGTTTTGTAAATTTAAAAAGAAAACATTATTGCATCACAATAATAGCTACTATTTATTGACCTCTTAGGGAGTGCTGGAAGTTTTAACTTGTTTTTGATCTTTACAAAAATTTTCAAGGTAAAGAAAAATGTTTATTTCCATTTTAAAGATAAGGGCATTAAATGGTTAAGTTGCCAAGATTGCACAACTAACTGTAAATGGTAAAGTTGGGTTTTTTACCTGTTCTGCCTAGTTACAATGTTTATATTCATTTGAATATCTATAGTTTGGTGGCTAAAAATGCAAGCTCTGGATTCAGACATATAGGTTTAAAAATTGTCCTATTAGCTGTTAGAATCTCTTGGTATCTCAATTCCCTCATCTTATTACTGAGTATGATAATGCATCTCACAAGCCAACTTTAAGGATTAAATGGTTTATTGCTCCTAACGTAATCAAGACAATGCTTAATGCATAGCATTTATCTCTCATTATGCTTTTGTCCAGCCTCATCTTGACCAAAACGTGATTAAAGTATAGAAAAAATACAGTTCTAATACATTCATCTGAAACAAAATATTTATTAAAATATAAGTTCCAAAAGAAAAAAAAATACATTATTTAAACAGCACAGAGTGCTTTCTCAGAACTCAATTACCTAGACTATGAAATTTCCAAATAGCTCTTCAAAGTTTTATCTTAACACTCAGATTAGTAATTTAATATGAGGATTGGAGATGATCAGTTATTTCTGGAAGAGCATGTGATACATTCAGTATTATGCAAAATGCTAGTGACAGAGATGGAAATTACGTGTGCCTGTATTAAAATTCTCTTTCGTTGGCAGACTCCAGAATGCACTCATCTTTATCATCAGTGGAAGTACTCTCATGATACTGCTGCAGTTAAGACGTTGCTTGTGGACTAATTACCAGCGTGGACTGGCATTTGCTGTTTTAAACATGGACTTTATAACATGGAGTAGCAGTTTTAGACATTTTCTAAGTTATAGTAAAGCTTTTGCTTACTACATAAAACTTGCATTTTCTATACAAACAGTACAGTTAGCTCATATCTTTTGGATTATCCTTCAAGCATTCAAGCATGAATTGTTCAAATGGACTTTAAAACCAAGTTTGCCTGTTCTGATTCACATGGTAGTTCTTCATATTGCAGGAAAGGTTCTCAAACTTGGAACCTTACTTAATCTATTTAATCTCTGAGAGAGGGTGGAGTA
Organism: Miniopterus natalensis; assembly: GCF_054644295.1. NCBI lineage: Eukaryota > Metazoa > Chordata > Mammalia > Chiroptera > Miniopteridae > Miniopterus > Miniopterus natalensis. The sequence continues at coordinate 51,796,598 of NC_142084.1, forward strand.
AGGCTTAAAAAAAAAAATGTCACTTTGGCCTATAAATATTATGTTTCAGTATTAATTGTCTGCTCTTCTGTGGTGACAGAAAGATACTGAGGATAAAAATAGAAATCAAGGATCTGACAAGCTGATTGCTTTAAAATAAAAAAAATAAAATAACTTCTCAATGGAAATATAAGAAAACCTATTGTGTATTAGTGTTGTTAGCAACAAAGAAGTAATAGTTTTGTATTCAATCTGTCTTTTATCTTACATTTCTAAATGCCTAAGAACAAATGGGAACAAAAGGATTAAGATAGAATAAATATATAAAATCTGAGTTTTGTAACATGCTGTATGCTTTTTGAATTGAGAACTTTTAATGACTTTTACTTGCTATATGTTTGGATTTCATGAATAATCGATGTTATTATTCTAAATAATTGTGCAGTTACACCAAAACACATCATGGTAAGACTGTTGAAAAGCAAAGAAAAAAGAAGTAACCTTCAAAACAGCAAGAAATAAACTATGTCTTGCCTGTAGGGAAAAGAAAACAAACACACAATTCAAATGACAGTGTATTTTTCATCAGAAAACCATGGAGGCAAAAAAGAAGTGGCATTGCTCTTTCCAAATGCTGACAGGAATTATCAACCCTGAATTTTATGTCCAGCAGAAATACTTCCAGGAAGAAAGAATAATGAAAAAAGTAAATGTAAATACAATATATTTTCCTTCTCTCCTTGAGTACTTTAACTCATATTAGAGAGTCAGAACAAAATGTAGAACATTGTCTGATGTGGACAGTGAAGCGTGGAAAGGAATACTTGAGACAATTATATTTCTAACGGTGGAAGATGAAGGGAGTGAAAGGAGATGGGTGTCCCATACTGCATGTGACCTGGTAAAAGGTGAACACCAGTAGTTCTTTGTGGTGATGGGATAGTTCTCAATCTTGACTGAGGTGCTGGTTACAAGAATCCATACACAAAGCGTGGGGCAAAAGTAAATTTACAGTTGTGAGTATGGGAAACAGAATTTATTTTTGTATTATTAGATATTATTTTCCATATGAGCAACTGCAAACCTATTTTTGCCCACCCTATGTGTGTTAAAGTGTCACACAACTATACACACACATTGTATCAAATTCCTAGTTCTGAATTTGGCTGTAGTTATATAAGATGCAATCATTGGTGGGGTGGGTGAGTAGAGTGCATGGAGCTTCTATGTACTATCTTTGCAACTTCCCATATATCTCTATATCAAAATCAAAAGTTAAAGTGCGCACACATACACACACACACACACATAAAAACAAAGACTGTTGCTTTGAAAAAACTTTGTATGTGTATACACTCTCAAACCTCTATTCCTTTCAGAATGCTCCTGATTTTAGATTTCTCAAAGGTTAGGATTCCATAAATAGATTTAAAAACACACACAATTATTCCACTGACCTTTAAGCCCAGCAATAGGTCAAAAAAATTGATTAGCAGGAAATGTCTGAGTTACACATTGCAAATTATTTTGAAATGAATGCTCATGCACAAATCAATTGAAGGACAGAATTATTTACACAGTGATAGGAATTAAACCAACAGGATTATGGTTCATTGTTTAAGGAAAAAAAAATCTCTAATTTCAAAATATTTAAAGTGAAGGACCTGTTTGTTTTTTAATTTCTTTTAACTTTGAAATAGTTCTAGATTCATCGGAGAGTGCAAAGCAATGTACTGACAAGTCTCATGCACCACAGCCTCTTCCAATGCCAGTCTCTTACACAGCTATAGTGCACTGTTACAGCCAAGAAATGGACAATGATAAACCCACAGAGATTATTCAGGTTCCAACAGTTATATATGACCTTGTGCATGTGTGTGGGTGTGTGGGGGTGTAGGTCTATTCAGTTTCATTACATGTGTAGCCTTGTGTGATCAACCACCTAAATGATGAAGAGAGAAGGGGTGAGGGAAATGGATACGACACAATGAAGGGGTAAAAAGAGAGTCTCATATAGTGTTAGTAGAGCTTTTAACATAAATTGTGCAATTTGTTTTTCTTAAGGTCTTTGGAACTTATTTAGAGTAAGTTTTATACTGCTGTCCCTGAGATAAAACTCCCCATGAATAAAATAAAAATAAACAAGCAAGAATGGCTATTTTAAAGGGAGAATTTATTAAAATCATGGCCTACCATTCTCTTTTTAGATTCTCTTACAATTTAAATTAAAAGTGTCTGGGGCAGGGGGAAATATTTGATAACAAATAGAATTCAAATGACCACTTGTGTTTGTTAACCTTATTAATTGCTTTAACATCCAAGTGCCTGCATTTACTGGCATAGAAAGTTCCTGTTATTTATTGCCATTTATTGTGGAAGACCTTTGTTCTTTGTGTTTTTCAGCTCTGTTATCCTTAAGAGCCAGGAACTCTGACAGCTGCTGCCAGCCCTGTGCAGTTTGTTTAAAACAATAGGGAAAATTGCCTAGCAACCTCACATCCAGCTTCTGGTACCCTCCTGGAGATTACATTCCACACACATTCTGCTCATCTCCACGAGCTCACAGGGGAGACACACACACACACACACAAATCGGAGCTAGATTGACCTTCACTTTTCTAAAATACATGGCCCATTGTTAGCAAGCATTGCATTTCTCCAGCCTGCAGATCAGAGTGCATTTGCTATTTATTCTGCCGAGATCACATAGACATTTACAGAAATGAACTTGTTTCCCTCTATGAAGAGTTAGTTAGAGGCGTACTTTTTAAAGATATGAGTGTGCATTACTAAAAAGGGGGGATATACTCCTTATATTTTACTAAATATATAATGACTTCAACGTGACAATTTTGATTACTTGTATTTTGTTTTTCCTATATGGGTGGATTTGGGCAGTTCATTTCTCTTATCCCAATATCCTCATCTGCAAAACAGGAACTTAGACTAAATGACTAACTGCATGCTGAGTCCCTTCCCATCTAATGTTTCATGATTCCATAAATGGCTTTGGAATTCCTTGAGACTGTTTTACACAGAAAATTGAGAAAGAGGAAATGATTATGAAAGATAGGTGTGGTTTTTTTTCTTTTTTTAACTATGCCATTAGGCCAAACATTTCTATTTTTAAGACTGAAGAAAAGAGTGGGTCAAGTGACCACAGTCACCTACAAAAAACCTGGGAAGATGACAAGAGCACAAATGTACAACTCTTCAATGTGATAACAGAAGTTATACATGTAACTTCCTATAATGTGTTAGAAAATGGTTTAAGGTCAGAAGCAGTGAGAGAGAGAAATTTTGATGCAGAAGTAAGAAACTACAGCCAGTGCACCAAATCCAGCCTGTTAATTTTGTAAATAAAGATTTATTGGAACATGGCATACCCGCTTGTTCACATACTGTCTATGGCTACTATCCTGCTACAATAGCAGAGTTAAATAATTCTGTCACAGGCCATATGTCCCCAAGAGCTGAAATATTTGCTATTTGGCCCTTTACAGAAAAGTTTGTTGGTCCCTATTATAATGTTTGAGAAACTTCAGGTTATTTAGATTTGAAATCAGTCACTTCAACTAGACTATGAGCGTATCAATGAAAGAAAAAAATTGTAAATATTAACTTGTTGAAGCCAATATTCTAGATACTCTATTGTTTCAATTGAGCAAATAGACAAGAAGAAATTAAAGACAATTTGATTGAAGAGGACTGATTTGGCTTTGTCATTACTTTTTCAAAATGGATTAACTATTTTCTGTAGGTTTTCTCATATGTATAGCTAAATATTTGAAAACTTTTTGGAGACATCAAGGTTACTACATTTCAAATGTAATATCCAGAGATGTTCTGTGAAAATTTGGGCCCCTTCAAAAATAGTTTATACCACTAAATCTGAGGAAAATGTGGAATTCTGGAACTCAGTGGTGGCCTGAGTTCCCTCAATATCATTGCCATTGATAAAACTCATTGTCATGACCGTAGATGCATACTTTAGCAATGTAAAGCTGTTAACTGAACATTGTGATATACTTTACATATACCTTCTTATGTACTGCTTAATATATCAATCATATGTGACATTCTGAAGTGGTTAGCAGAATCTTTAAAACGGAAACAGGAAAATTCTAACTCAGAAGAGGAAGAAATGTTTGCATTTTGTTTCTTCCTTGTTGTTAATCCCTTCTACCCAATACCCTAAACAGCAAAGTGCTAGCAACCTCCTAAAATCAGGTAATCTGTATTCTTTAACACTATAACATAGGTTAATATTTCATCTCCTGATGCTCTAGAAAAAAATCTTGTAACTTAATAGAAATAGTCATCACTGAGTAATCATTACAGCCCAGTTCCATCACCAAGGAATTAGAAAATAATACTTGAAGAATGTAGAAGAGTGGATTGGATCCATCTTTTCTCTACCAGTAGGCACCTATGAGAGGATCTCCTGCCAGTCCAGCTACTGCCCAGATTGCTTGTTGCCATTAGTGATGCTGATGACAGCTATAATAGTGAGAAACTGGTGCAAGAGGAAGAGTGGTAAAGGAGGGATTCAAAGTAATGCGAAGGAAAGAAATACATGAGGAGGGAAGGCACAGCGGAAAGGCACTTAAGTCACAGTTAGAACTTTTAGTCATGAGTTACTGTCTATATGTACAAATGCTCTTGATTAGATTAGTGGGAGGAAACAGAGATTAACCAACTGGAAAATTAAAGAAAGAAAGACATTTATGGATTTTCATGCATTGACGTAAGACTCACTTTTACATCCACATACCACCTGCTATAGCAAGAGGTATTTAATCAGCTCTCACCTTTATTTGTTGGCATTATTTCTAGTCAGAAGTGCTGCTTACAGGCTGCTAAATGTTGAACTTTTGTAACTGTAGATATCCTCAAATCTACTGTCCAAATTAGGTCAACATAGTCTTTGTGATGGTGAAAATTTACTGCCCCATTTTCTTATTAGGTCTTGTTCATTCGTCTGCTCATAATAGTCAGATTACCTGGAGACTGGTGTCCTGAATTGATGTCTTTTGCCTGTGGATCTGCTACCTGCTGATAAATGACTGATTTTGATGCTGACCAATTGCCCTGATTCTGCCATGCTGCCTGCCCGTGTTTTGCTTTTGCTGCCATCTACTGGGAAACCAATTAGTTTGTCTCAGACCCTTGCTGATAACTTGCTTGAGACTATTCTGCTCACTAGACTTAGTGGAGTGTTATCACCTAGAGCTAGATTGGTTACCCCAGAATCAGACATACCCAAGTTAGTGGGTCTGCTCCCATATCTAAGTTGTGTAATCATGCTGCAGGTAACCAGGGAAATGATTACTAGAAATCAATGAAACAAAAATGACAGTGTAATGAGAAGGTAAATTTATTTCTGCTTTCTGTTAATTTTACTTAAAGTCTATTTTTTCATATATGTATTTTGACATATTTCCAGAGACCTGTCTATACCTTTATAGAATGCTTGCTACTGTTAAGTTAATAGTAGTGAAGAGGCCATTTTTTGTACAATTCATATAAAAAAGCAAGTTCATTAAATAAATAAATATATATATATAAATAAATAAATAATAAATAAATAAATAATAAATAAATAAGCAGATTCATATTGGCTTTTCTATCAGAGACTTGAAAGTTAGCTCTGACACCACCTTTAACAAGAAGTGTTACTGAGAAAATGTTACTTAATTCTAAGTCTCAGTATTTTATCTTTAAAATTGTGGCAGTACTACTAACAACCCAATAAAATCTGTGAATAGGAAAAGGGTGCAGTAAAGTGCTTATCTCCCTGCCAGGTATATAGCACTTATTGATACGTGGGAGTCACTGTTGTTTCTGTACCACAAATAACAGAGATAGAATACTTAGGATAAATTATGGTTAAAACAAAATGAAATCACCCCCTTTATCTTTGTTCTAAAATAGTTGTAGCCTATGACATCATCTCCATTCTTACCCCTCTTTCCCCTCTGGAAGAATTCTTTGACCGCACAGGATAATTCGTATATGCCATTGCCTAACTGGACACAAGCCAAAGGAAGAAATAAAATCTAAAAGGAAACTGAAGGAGCTCTTGTGTTCTCTAATGCAGAGGGAATAATCATGTCTTCTCTTTAACCACTAATATGCAATTTAAAGGAACTTGCATTTCAGTGATTTATACTATACCTCCTGGTTTTGGATTTTAAGGTTAAAGGAACCATGTTTAAATCATCACAAGAGACATGGCCAATCAAGTTGAAAGAAGCCAGTTTCTAAGTGAAGCTCATTAATGGACTCAACCCAGTGACATTTGTCAGCAATTCTGTTCTTTCTATATCTTTGGCAAACATACTGCTAAAAGTGCTTGATAGATAGAATATATCTATAATTGAAAAAGAAATGCTTTAATATTTCATTGGTTTTGGTACTCTTATCCTACCTATACCCTCATCAAAGTTCTTATTGAACATTTGCCAACTTGAACCATAACCAACTTCAGGTAGAGTAGATTGATTTCCTTTTATAACCTACTACATTAAGAAAATTACTTAACAAAAATAGTAAGGTGGCAAGTCCTACTCTGATGGCTTGGACTCAGAATTTAGTTGCAATTGCTTTTCAGAATGTACATAACTAAAATAAAGTTTTAAAGAGTACAAATTAAGAAAAATTTTTCATGATAAGGTTAGTATTTACCTTGAAATTTGAAATTTTTAAAACATCTACCCAATTATTTTAGAATTGTTGAAGAAAGTTCTACAGATGGTTCATATTCTTCTAATGAGAGCAAGAGTTAATAATGTTTGTTACTGTGCAGTAAAGAAAGTAAGAAATTCTGACTTCCAATTCTAACAAATTCCTTTGTCCTTAACATTCCATCCAATAAATGCTTCAATCCCAATGTCGCAATCTGCTCAGACTGCCATAATGAAATATCACAGACTGATTGGCTTAAACAGCATAAATAAATTTGTCACATTTCTGGAGGCTGGGAAGCCCAAGATCAAGGTGCCAGACAATTTGGGTCCTGGTAGAGCTCTCCTTGGCTTGTAGGTAGCCTCCTTCTTTCTGTGTCTTCCCATGGAGGGCACAGAGAAAAAGAGGTAACTCTCTGGTATTTCTTCTTATAAGGGCTTCTTATCAGATTGAGGAGCCACCCTTCTGACCTCATTAAACCTTATTACCTTTTATGGATTTTATTTTCAAATATAGTCACATTGGGGTTCAGGGTTTTCAAAATACAAATTTGGGGGCTACACAAATTTATTACACATCACCTAATTTGTGTTTTCAGATGGAAATATAAGTTTTAATGTTGTGTATATTAGCTTTGTAAATACCAGCAATATTGATTTTGGCATGAGTGCCTTGTATCATAACACAAAACTTCAACTGTGTTAAGATTGGTTATCTATTCAGATAGTTAATTAGAAACTAAATTATTGTATAAACTCTTAATCTCATCCTGTGCGTTGCCCAGCTCCTCCCTTTCCATTTTTGATTCTTACCATAATTCTTCCTATTGTTAATGAATAGGACATTTTCTCCTTCAAAGAGAAAGAAATATAAAAGATCCTCAAACTATTTTATTTGCCTTTAGTCATAAATACTTGAGTGTGTGACTATCAATTTATCTTCCCTAAAGGAATGTCTGAGTACCTGAAGTGCTACTAGAGTATAGTTCCCTGGGATTATTCCCAAAATGATGCTTTTTGGTGATTACAACCTCTTATCTGCATAGCAGCCATCACTCAGTGCCAGGTTAGTGGTTTGGCGCCAACATCATTTGCCACTGTGGAGAGAACCTTCTTTGTTTCTGTTTAAGTAATTATATCAATCTTCTGTGCCCATGCATTGGAATAAGGTTTAACATAGAGATGGAGGCATTTCAAATGCAATCTGAAAATAATGCTGGCAAATAGCTGTGACTTACTGCTTCGACTCAGCATACATTGACTTAATATATTGAATTAAACTAAAGGATAACCATCCTGTAAAGCTGGAAAGACGAAAAAAGGCAAAATATGTTTGCATCCATTAGAAAGTCTGAAAACCATAACAATTTCATAAATATTTATTTCTTTGACTCAATTGCACCTTTTAAATGAAACTTCTTTTAGAAACACAATGCTTATTTCAGCTCCAGTTCATTCCTAGAAGGAAAGTAAAAAAGAGTTCCTCCCATTATAAGCTGCACATTCTTTCAGCTGAAGCTCATGAAAATAATAGACTTCTCTCTGTTGTGAAGAGTCATTGCCCATGGTGTGGTCAGAGATGTGGGGTTGGGGTTGTTAAGAAAACTACAGAAAATCCCTAGGTACTTAGGTACAAATGCAAGAGAAATGACCCCATGATATTTTGTAGATAGGGCTATTAAGACTCCTCCTATTAAATAACTGGACATAAGGAATTAATAGAAAATATGAAATCATGCCAAAAACTCTTCCTCAAAGCAGAAAGCTCTATGTTCAAAAGAGTAAACACTTTATATCAGAAGGTGCAAACCAAATCAGGTTAATAAAATTTAATTTTTTCATCTTTCTTAATAATAAAAAATTTTTCTTAATATTAAATTATAGTTTTGGTAAGAAATAAATCATGAATCCACAAAAATATGAAGTCTTTGTCTTCTTTTATAAACACCTTATAGAAAAGAATTTTAAAAGTTAGATTGAATATTTCTTTTCAAATACCTTACTAATTTTATTTTTAAATATATCTTTATTGATTTCAGAGAGAGGAAGGGAGAGGGAGAGAGAGAGATAGAAACATCAATGATGAGAGAGTCATTGATCAAGCCCGCAACAGGGCATGTGCTCTGACCGGGAATCGAACCCCAGTCGCCTGGATCCTAGGTTGACTCTCAACCGCTGAGCCACACCCAGCCAGGCCAAATACCTTACTAATTTTAACTTTCAACTTAAGTTCAGCAATGTATGAAGAACACAAATTACAAAATATGAAAAATATAATGTGGAAGGGGGTTTCTAGATAATAGAATTACACTGGGCAGGTAAATATAGAAAAGTTGGCCACAATCCTGTTGGCACTTCAGGCACATTCAAAACATATTGGTGGAGATATTAATGAAAAAACAAAAACAACCACAAAAAAAGATAGTAAAATTATTGATTTCACCTCTAGCTCAGGGAGCATGTAAACATTGGATTTTGGAGGCAACAGATGAGAAAAGGCTTAATTTAAGCCTTTGAAGTAAAAAAAAACAAACCTCAAGACAGTTATGTCATGGAAGCCACAAAGCCTAGTGTGGGCTCAATAAAACACTGTGGATAAAGGTATATGTTATGGAAGGATCTAGAAAAGTTAATGCTGAAATATTTAAACCATGGCTCACAGGTAAGCACCTACCATCTGGAGAATAGAATGATAAGAAGGTAGATGCCAAGAAAAGTTGAAAATAAATGAAGACTATAAAAATATTTCTGGGCCTATCCAGTAGTCAGAAACTCCATCATAGAAAATAACAGGTTATTTAAAAACTCTCAGAACTTCTTTTTGCAAAAAGTTAAACTATAAGGGAAAACTATTAAAGCTGCAGCCATTAATAAATTATAACTTATTAAAGAAAGAAGTGTTTCTATGAAAAATCTCATTGGTTGTTTTGTATTATACTTTGGACATTCTATTTATATTAATAATACCTTTACTATATTTTAAATTTAATACCTAGTAGTTGAATTACTCCTTAATGTTGTTTGATGTTGTCATCATGTTTCATCTTCCTTTGATGTGAAGTAGTTACATTTAAAAGGAAAAACTAACTAACTTAACTAGACCATTCATGCACAGGTTTCCTAAAGTTATGTGTTCCCTGTTGCTTGCTGGACTAATCTTATAATCTGTCGTGGCAGCAAGGTGGTCTCTAAGCAAGAGGCTCACATTCCTTTCTACTGAGTCAACTTTCCAGCCTATAACAGTATCAGATGTCTTTTAAATCAAGCAAAACAAAACTATGTGCTAGAGAAAATGACCCTTGATACCTTGGGTTTAGTATTGATTTAGTCTTTTGTTCTTTTATAACTACACTGGGAGCAGTTAATCATTCTACCTCTGTGTTTGATCTAACAGTCTAAATCAAGAAATTAAAATTATTTCTCAAATTATTTATTTAGAAGCTAGAGAATCACAGTATTGATGCTTATAAGATTCTTAAATATGCCATTAATGGTTACTTCAAAATTTTTCAAGTTGGTTAACTGCTTAATTTAAATAAATTTAATGTTCTACCCCTAAAAGTATTTTGTTTGAATCTCTACTTCTTAAGCATGGCCCAATTTGTCCAAATTAACTTTTCTTTTTATTACTCATAATTTTTTTCTTGAAAATTTGTGTCTCTTTTAAAACAATATTTCCTTAAGGAATGTACTCCTACATAGCATAGTTTGACCATCTTGTGTTTACAAATTGCTTCCTTACAAAGCAAAAATGATACATTTTGTGGTGGAGTCTGTTATTTCTGGCCCTGGCTACACAACATGCTGAGGTTGGATAGCTACAAATAAAAGACAGTTAGAAAAAAATAAGGGAAAAGAAAATGAATAAGCCCCCAAAGCCAAAAAAAACAAATAATGAGCTTGATTATTTTTTCAGGTCACTGTTGACTGAATGAATGTCAGCCCATTGACTGTTTGGGGGAGACACAATGGCAAATCAGTCATCAGCCTACTTGGCTTTAGGAAGCATCCTCACCTTACTTGGGTCAGCTCATATCCACTGGTTTATATGACCTGTCCGATTGCATCTTTTTTTTTTTTTTTTTGTAAGATCTTTCAATATATTTTTTTTAATTTTTGTTTAAAGTATTACAGATGTCCCTTTTTCTCCCCAATGATCCGTTCCCCCCCGGTTCCTTCCCCTCCTCAGTCCCTCTCCCCACCATTGTCCATGTCCTTGGGTTGTGCATATATGCACATAAATTCTTTGGTTACTCTCTCCCTCTCCACCCCCCCGCCCCCCTCCATCCCTCTGACATTCGTCAGTGTCATCTATGCTTCCATGTCATTGAATCTATTCTGCTCATCAGTTTATTAAGTTCTTTAGATTCCACGTATAAGCGAAATCATGTGTTATTTTTCTTTCGCTGCCTGGCTTATTTCGCTTAGCATAATACTCTCCAGGCCCATCCATACTGTCCCAAAGGGTATGAGATTCTTCTTCTTTACAGCTGCGTAGTATTCCACGGTGTAAATGTTAACCTAATCTAAGCCTAGAAAAGTTAGTTCAGCCAAATAAGATGGTGGTACAAACATTCTTTCCCCATCCTACGCAGAATTTTTAAATTACTATCTCTGATAGATTTTATACATAATCAACTTTTATAACTCCAGCATTTATTTTTTTATTAAAATTTACCAGTCCTTTCATTGTACTTGGGATAATGGCAGGCATTACTAAAAGTTTGCATTCTGAGGTGGATCTTACATAAGGTAAGAATTCCAGTTCTGCTCTTGCTTTTGGGGTACCTGGCAGGATTGTTTCTATACTTCCATAGATGTTGTTTGTCATGTAATTTGCTTTGGCCAATGAAATGTGAGCAGAAGTGAACTGCCTCTCTTCCCAGTAGAAGTGTTATGCGCTGGTTTCTCCTTCGCCATGGTCCCTTTTCCCTGTGCCTCTATGACTATTATTGTCTCATCAGTTTGGAGCCAGGACTAAAGACAATAGATGCAGAGCAGATAGGTAGCCTGAGTGAAAATTAAGTTTATTATTATTTAATCCACTGAGATTTAGGGATCATCACTAAAGAACCTGGCTATCCTGACTGATCGACTTGAGGAAGTACTAAGGTTTGAAGTCATTTCCATATTAATTTCTAAGAAAATATTTGGATCAGGAAAACATGATAATAATATAAGCAGCTTTTTAAAAATATGTAAACTAGATATTCCTGTTAAAGCAATTCTTCTAGAGACAATATCTTCCATATTGACATGTTTACACCAAGATACAGGTTCTGCCATGTGAAATAGCCCATATTTGACCATTTTTAACCTAAAACTGGCAACTTCATGTGATTTAACCTAATAAAGGTCGTGATAATATTACACTGTCTTTGTGTATTTAAGAAAAATACACGTTGTGTTTTAGTGAGCTGATTGCTGAATAGATATAAGATTACTCACATTTAGTTTTTGCTTAGAGTTTAATTTTATTTCATTAATGCCTTATGTTGAAGACATTAAAAAGTTAGGCCAAATAACACAGTGATTAACAAACATTTGTCTTTTGCAGACATGAGCTCATGCATTTTTAAATGTTTTTGTTTTTTAACATGTTAACTGTTGGCTGCCGAATGACACATTTTTAAGGGCATTAACAACATTTATTACACTCAAAATACTGTGACAGAGAGGCTCTTAAGTTGGTTTTGAAAGTTTTTCCAATGAAAAAATAGGGTAAATAATTAGACAATATGGCTCATTATGTTAAATTCATCCACTAAGAGAGCTTGCAAAATGATTAAAACACAAATTTTCATTCTAGGGTGGAAATATTTCCATTAAAAGATAATGCATATGAAATATTTGACTATTACTCAGGTTTTTAATTATTGAAATAATATTCTATTAAGGACAACTCAAATTCACCACATTGAAATATCTTTTACAAGAAGAATACTCAAAAAGGTTTTATTGGTTTGCTCCCACTTGGTTTCTGAACCGTACCAAATTAAAGTTGAATTTGAAGTTCTAGTTCTACATGCTTTGGAAAAATGAGACGTTCTGGTTTAAAGAAAAGAAGTTCAAGAATGATTTATAAAACTTTAGAATTTCCAGATGTAACTTCTCATAAAGATCTTTGGATATCAAATGCTGTAGCGTTTAGCAAACATTTTCATGAGTTAAGTGTAAATGAATCAGTACCATAAGGATTAAATTTCTCCCCAAATACACAAGAGCCTAAAAAAATCAGGGGAAAAAAGTGCTTTGGCAGAATTCAATTAGGTTTTGTCACATTCAAAAAGTTTCAAAACAATGTTTTAAAGTTTTTCTGAAACTGAAACCTTTCTATTTTTTATCATCTTTTGTTACAAATCCAAATTAAATATTGTTTCCAAGTTCTATTGGTGGTAAACAAATGGAAAGTGGTTAGGACCACGTCCACAATTTTATTTTCATAAGTAATTCTTACAGAATTAAGAGTTGCATCACATCATATTTCTATAAATAATGTTTCCTAGAGTTATAAAAATTAAAACTGGAGGAAGGTGGTCAAAAGGTACAAACTTCCACTTAAAAGATAGGTAAGCACTAGGGAGGTAAGGTACAATATGCTGACTATAGTGCTCTATGATAGATAGGAAAGTTGTTAAGAGATATCCTAGGAGTTCTCATCACAAGGAAAAAAAATATTTGCCTTTTTTTTTTTTTTTAATGGATCTATTTGAGATGAATTCTAAACTAATTTTTTTACAGTAATCATTTTACAAAACATGTAAGTCAGATCATTATGCATAATGCATTATATCTTAAACTTATACAATGACATATGCCTATTATATCTCAACAAAACTAGAAAAGACATTTTTAAAACCTGAATATAAGTAATTAACAAAAGTAAAAATAAAAAACAACTTAATTCCACTGATTCTCAAATTTCCAGTTATCAGTAATATTTTTACTGTGCCCCTAGGCTAAAAGAAATCCCTAACAGTTTCAATTACTAAGTAGCTAGGCCTACACAACTTAAGTTTTAATAAGTCAATAACTTAGTCATGTGCAATAACACTCCACACAAATTAATCAAAAAATAATATTTTATTTTATTCTTAACCACAATTAGTGACTAATGGGTTATGTGTGCCTAGTTGGGTACCATACAACTTCTCAATCCTTCCAATCTGATTGGACATTGCCACTCTCATTTCCTGTTCCCCACTGACCTTCTAATAATATTTGACTTTTATTATTTAGGAAAAACAGAAAACACAGCTCTATAAAGATATAACATCATTGAAAGGATGTATCATGATCTAGCATCAAAACTGAACTACCTTGACCTAGTAGATCAAATGGTATCCAAGAGATGTTGAGTGTTTCTATGTTTCCTTTGAAACTGAAAATATCTCATAGTGTTTCCGTGAGTTTACTGTGTCACTCCAAGGTACCTCAAGGTGCAGTTTGGAAATCTTCAGTTTTATCAATTCTATTAAGTTATAACCATTTCAGGGTTTTAAATATCAATTTATTTATAACCAAACAAGTATTGACAACAATGGAATCTAATATTAATAAAAACTAATTACTTTTATTGAACCTTAGTAATAGTACTTTATAATGTATCATAATATATTCCAAAATTTTAAAATAATTCTAACAAAATAAGAAAATAACACAGTCATCGGAACCTATATTTTTATAACAATCACAATAGAATTTTTCAAGGAATGTTAACTAAAAATTTAATAGACTTTTTTTTTTAGTTTTTCAAAAACTGAAAATATAAAATGTCTGTGTTAGAAAGAAATTTCGAGATATTTTTCAAAAAGAGAGTTGCTTTAGCATAAATTCATTAAATTTGAAAAAGCTTTACATTAAAGGTAGAACACAGTATATTAAGGAAAAAATAAAATAACATTCATCTCATTCTACACGAGTTTTGTCTAAAATAAGTAAATGAATTTTGCTGTCCAAGGAGTTTACAGAAGAGTCTCTTTGAGAGACTTTAAATATCAGTCATCATTAATCTGCCTACCAGTGATTCACATGCAAAAGCCAATTAAAAATACCAAACAAAAGTTTTCTTTAAAGTAAGGTTATCATGATTTTTTTCAGATTAGGTATATAAACATTTTTAATCAGGATCCAAATATTTTGTCTGAAAAGTTAGGTTAATGGAAGTCATGTGGGTATGATCATCTTAAGCAAATACTTACAAGAGATTCTTTGTGCAGTACTTAATGATAGTTAACACTCACTGTGTGTTTCTTAGTGTCAGGCATTGTTACATACACTTACAAATGTAATTGTATATATCTATGAGAGGTAGACTATGTAAATAGTTATTTTGGAACTGCTTGATTATTGGAAACTTTATTATCTCTTTATGCTTCATTGTATTTTCTATGGTAACCTTCTAAATTTAATAATAGCAGAGGAAATGTCATAAAAATAAAAGGAACTGGAGTGCTTTTCATTTCCTGCTGACTGAGTGGTCTAATTGAACAATTGATAGAGGGATGGTAAATCAGTCTCTAGACACTATATGTTTTCTACTATATCAAAAAAGATACAAAGGCCTATTTTTATTATGGCCGTAGTTCTTGTCTTCAAGTTGAATATCATGTTTTTAGAAAAAAAAGAATAGATATGTTTATTATATGTGTATGTAAAACAAAACAAAACAGGGATTTGTTTTAGGAACATCTTTGGACACTCCAACAATAGTTTCCTGGCAATGAAGGGATGGTATTCTAAGAACACAATTACTTGTCTTTCACACTATGCTAAAAACTGTGTCTGTAGCTATGATGCAAGGTTGAATAGATGAGTGCTCCAAAGAAAGAGAAGTTAGCCACTCATCTCCTAGGTAATTCTCTCATAGTTTATTTACTTCCAGGCAGATTAAAGAACAAATGTCATGTCTTTGGCCTCCAATGGAAGATATCTAGCCTGTTCCCCCTAGAAATCTTTCTTGCAAAACACTCAAGAAAAAGTAAACAAGCTAATAAATCAAGCTAAGAAATATAAACAAGAGGAAACTATTCCTGGCTATACTTTTTATTCAGTTCTGATATGCTAAATTATATTTTAATCCAAAGCCTATTTATTGTATGCCATTTAAAAATAATTACTCACAGAGTGAGGAACATCTTTCATTTGTATTTCTTCTATAACAGTTTTAGACAAGGACCACTTCACTCTCAGTCCAGAAAAAAATGAACTTTGAAATAAAGAAACCTGAAGAGACTTAGTCTTGCCCTCAGAAACCTTAAATCTGCTTAGATCATAATAGAAAGGCAAGTGTCAAAAATAGGTCTTTGCATGGAGGTTGGACTAGATGACTTTGAGAAGACACTTTCAGCTTTATGCTTCCAGGAACCAGTGATTTGATGGTCTTGACCTTTATTTTATCTCACCCTGTTTCCTTCATCTACTTGGTTCGTAAGCCATTTCTAAGCTTTTATAGAACCTGGGTCTAAAGTGATCAATGCTGACAGCAACGCCTTTTAAACAATAATGAAGACACGAACAAAAACAAACAATTACTTAGCATTTATTCTGCTAATAAATAGTTCTTCTTTGATATCATGTATGTAGTTTTAAGTATGACACAGCTTTGTGTGATCATATTAGGGTGAATTAGCCAAAACAAAGAGGAATTCTCTAAAACAATCGCACCAAATTTAATTTAGAACCCAACTGCCAGAACATTACATATTGGAAATTTCATGTGTACAATTAATATTCTCCTCGGTGACATAGCAATGTATTATTTTATTTAATTTAATTTGGAGCAAACTCGGGCAATCAGGCATTGGTGTTTTAAATGACTTGTTTGTTATGATGTTTCTTCACTTGCATTTTAAGTATTAATCATCAGAGTTTAAAAAAGTAAACATAGAACTCTGAAGAGGGCAACTCATTTGGTGAAGCTACTTCAAAAGTGGAAAAGCTAGGAAGAATTAGGTCATTCGGCATTCCGCCTGTAATTGCATTTCTCACTACTGCCTTCATTAGAGCTGTTGGATCATTTCGGTTTCTGCACATTCCTTCTCCAACATGATTAGTTTTTATTACTATGGGCAAAGTCATTATCACCTTCTTTAATTTTACTTTAAATTTATTGATTTAATTATATCAATTTGCAATGGCAAAAATGCAACTTCAAGGCATCTCATTTCATATTTCAATTTTCAAAACCATGATTTTCGACTATATGGAGCTAGTTCAAATAGTTTTTATCTGAAATGAGTAAAGTTATTTGCCCTTGTTTTACTTCAAATAGTATTTACTGAAAGGGAAGATCACTGTGAAATATTTTTTATTGAATATTGTTAGTGATAAAAAAATAATAAATGGATATATTTACTTGTATTTTTAAAAATTTGTAACAGCACTTAGTATTTATACTGCATTTATTTTGTGCAAATGTTCACAGGTTGATGTGAATAATGCTCTCAAAATTAAGAAAAATGAAAGGATTTAAAATGTTTAGACTAGGGCAGCCTATCAGGAAAACTCCCTAATGAGCATGCTGCTCTAAAACGAACATCAACCCAGAGCAGATAACATTGAAAAAGGAGAAGAAATACATACAATAAAATGATTCAAATAATGCCCTTGGTTGCTAAGTTTTCCTGCCACTCCTGACAGTTTCTGCTTGTCCCATTCCAATCAGTTTCGCATTTCCCACTTCAGCAACCACATTCTAATTTCTATCACCTTAGGTTATGTTTGCCAGTTATTGGACTTATGAATGAAATCATACATTATATAGAGAAGAGAAATCTTAATGTCTATTCTATTTTTTAATGGTAATATTAACACTTTAAACTTATTATTACACCAAAACTGACATTAAAACTTCTGGGAGAGAAAATATTTTGTCAAGAATAATCATCAGTGGGGAAAAGACTGATTTATGTTCTCATGTTTAAGGCTCATCTACATGTAAAAAAATAATAATATAGTAGTCAGTTTTCCACATTTATACTTTCCGTGGAGTCAGTTACCTGCAGTCAACCACAGTCCAAAAATATTAAATGGAAAATTCCAGAAAAAAACAACTCATCAGTTTTAAACTGTGCACCTTTCTGAGAGCATGATGAAATTTCACTCCATCCCAGGCAGGACCTCTCCTCACCCAGGATGAGTCCACATTGTATACGCTGCCCTCTTCTGAGTCATTTAATAGCTGTTCAGGTTATCAGATCGGTTATCACAGAAAAAGAAAGAAACAGAGAAAAAAACATTTGAATAATTTGTATTATAGTTCATGTGCTCTATTTGATTATTAGTTATTGTTAATTTCTTACTGTGCCTAATTAATAAATTAAACTTTACATGTGTATGCATAGGAAAAAAACATAGTTTTATATAGGATTCAGTACATATATTCATATATGGTCTGCAATTTCAAGCATCCACTGGGGATCATGGACCATACTCCCCTTGGATAAGGGGGGCTATCATGCAGATTTTAAGTATTTTCCAGTCTCATCCATATAATTCTAATTTTTAGTCTTACCATGGATTAGTTTCTTCTGCAATAGAGGCAACCTATAAAATAAGATCTGTCAATGCTCTTCCAAATCACTGTAGACCAGCAATTTTCAACGGGTGTGCCACAAGAATTTTTAAAACTTGCAATACCTGACTATTTCCTCAGGGGCACTAACCTCTTTTTCCTTATATTGTCAAATAAAAAAATGACAACAGCCATCTAGTGTGAATGAAACAAAATTATACCTTTTTTTTTTTTTGTCAGATTGGCAAAAAAATATTATACAGGATGGGACAAAAGTAAGTTTACAGTTGTAAGTGCATGAAACATAGTTAATTTTTGTATTATTATTAATTAATTAATTATTATATGGCTTTCTGTACAAACAACTGTAAGCCTACTTTTGCCTTACCCCATATATTTTTGGTGTGCCACAGAATTTTAGTAATTAGTTTATGTGTGCCATGAGATAAAAAAATGTTGAAAATCTCTGCGGTAGACATAAGACATGGTGTTTTTTATATATGTATGTGTTTGAAAGTTGAGAATGCAATGCTTCATAATTAACCTTAAACAAAAAAAATGGAATGTCTTTGTGATAAAAACAAGTTTGGTTTTTTTTCTTCATTAAACTTCTCTGTCAGACAAGTAAGATATTGAGCCCTTGAATCTTGGTGC
Source organism: Miniopterus natalensis (assembly GCF_054644295.1). Lineage (NCBI taxonomy): Eukaryota > Metazoa > Chordata > Mammalia > Chiroptera > Miniopteridae > Miniopterus > Miniopterus natalensis. Next base: position 51,815,432 of record NC_142084.1, read on the forward strand.
TCTTTAGCAAGCAGTCAGCTTAATTCTGGGTTTCTTGCTAGTGGGTCCACGACCCATATTTTCTTCATTTTAGTTTCCTAAACCACCCCTCCCCATAGAACTCAATCTATTGAAGGAAATAACTTATAGCCATTATAACATACTGAGATATACCCAAATGTGTAGGTTCCTATGAATTGCAGTGGGATCTGAGAGGAAGTAGCAATGAGAGTGCCCATGGGAGAATTAATAGTTAAGTGCACAAAAGACAAGTTATGATCTAAACTTTGTTTGAAGATTAGAAGTGTATAGAAAAACTAGAAAGATTTTCTAAGCAGAGGAAATAACATATAAAAAATTATTGAACTATTATTAAACAGCAAAAGTATATAAGAAATTATATTTTTACAAGATATGATTTCAGAAATAGTGGAAAATTAGCTGATGTAGTTAGTAGAGATGAGTTTGTGAATGGGTATTGATATTTTTGAGTAACATATAAGACCCTTCTATGGGTGAGGGTAAAAAAAAATACACATCTGAGATATGAAAGACAAGTATCAGATGGTAGCCCAAAGAAGGCTACACCTAGAAGGGAAAAATAATAAATTTTCATGAAGGTAATAACTAATATATTTAGAGCATAAAATTAGCCCAGCTGACCTTGGCTCAGCGGTTGAGCATTGAACTAGCATCTGGAAGACTGAGGTTCGATTTCCAGTCAGGGCACATACCTGGGTTGTGGGCTCGAGCCCCAGTCGGGGGCGTGCAGGAGGCAGCCAGTCAATGATTCGCTCATCATTTATGTTTCTGTCTCTCTCTCCCTCTCCCTTCCTCTCGCTAAAATCAATAAAGATATATTTTAAAAAATTATAAGAAATAGGGATAAACTGAATTTATTAAAGACATATGAAGAAAGCTACACTATGGCATATCATAACATAATTAGAACTAATGTTAAAAATACAATTTTAATAATAGCCGAGGAAAAAAAGCACATTATATACAAGGCAACAAAATAAGGATGACAGCAGATTTCTCAATGCAAGTGATAAAATAGTGGAACAACTTCTTTAACGTAGTAAAAGAAAAATATTATTGTACTAATTGGCTATTATAACAAATTACCACAAATGCAGTGACGTACAATAATATGAAATCCATAACCACCTGGAATAATAAGAAGAAAAGGATCTACCTGGCCTGTTGAGTAAAAGAAAAATTCTAACCCTTAAGTATGCTTCCATACATTCTCCAACATCAAGTGAAGTATGAATGAGTAGACATTTGGTAAACCCACCAAATGTATTTTAAATTTATTTAAGCCTATTTAGACAAAAATTGCATATCACTCTAAAACAGTTATCTTTTTGTATCTGCCTGTTTTTTGGATAAAAAAATAAGAATATGTCTACATTTTTATATGGCAACTGCTATATTAACCAACAAGAAAGATAAATAAAACTGAAATAAAATAGAAACCAAAGGTGATTTTAAAAAAGCTCATAGGAAATAATAGAGTATTTGAATTTTTGTGCAACCTTCCACAACAACCTACCAGACTGCCAGATAACAGCATAATACATTTTGTATACGCTTAGGAAATGCTCTGAATGTATAAATTTTCTGTGTTCTTCTCCTGTAACATATGTTTCTGAGATTTTTTTTCACCAGAACATAAAATACATAGGGATAAGAGATCCCTCCAAATGCTTCAGTGAAGCCAAGAATCTCAAGATATATTTCAAATAAGCTCATTGTCAGAAAACTAAAAACACATTCACTCAGCATGTTTTGATGCAAATAACTATTAAGGATGAGAGTAATCAAAGTAAGTCAATGCAAATTAACATTTAAAAGCATAAATAAAGCCATCCTATAAATTAGCAATGCCTTGTTAAACTTCATTAAAAAAACACAACAAAAACTTGACAATTAAGGGGGGAAAATATGGTAAATAGCTGGCAAGTTAACAGATGCTATGCTAAATTCATTATTCTGTATTTTGCCCAACTTCGATGAAGAGGACATGTGGCGGGAAAAAGATCTTCAACAAAACCAGCAGGGGATTAATTAAACAGGGTGGTTTGCTCACAACTTTCCTCATCAGTTATGTTCCATTGAACTCTAATGGTAAACAGGGCAGAAGCCAAAGAGAACAGTTTGAGACAAGGTCTCAAGCAAAGCTGTCATGCAGTAATCCATCCAATATTTACTGACACGCTGCTATGCCCCTGGCCCTGATCTATCTGCTTCAATTTTCTCCTGGTCAACCAGAGATTCCCTTTGGACCCTACTCTCACTTCGATCTACCTCCTCCCCTCCCATCTCTCGTCTCTCTAAATTACCTGCTCTGTAACATCCCAAAGCAGCCCTTCCCAGGACAGGGAGTGCAAATTCCATTTTCTCCATTAAGTAAAAATCCAATTACCTTTTATTAATGATAAGATAGAAGAAATAAAGTGCCAGAAGGAAGTGGGAAAAACACATTGCTTGTATTTTCTGGAAGGTAATCAAGACATAAAAAAATCATCACAACCAAAAAATTATTCTCATATTTCTTTACAAAACATATTTTTTAATGTATAAATAGAAATAATAATTCATAGATATTATTACATATGTAAAACTCAAATAAAGTGAATGATTAAATGCATTATATCACACCTAGAATATGAAATAGTATTCAGTTATTTTAAATGAGGTTTTTACAGAATATCATTGACAAAGAAAATACTAAAGGTTTGTGAAATATAAAAAATAAAACATACGGGTGCATGTGCTTTATGAACTCTGTGAAGAACATACAAACATGCCACCTATAAACTGTACTCACTGTAATTTGTGAATGAGGGTTGTTTGTATTCTCCTTTATTTTTGCAATGTCCTCCAAATTTTTTATGATAAACTTGTATAAAAAGAAAAAATACATTAAAAACTGAGAAAATTTATGCATGAACAAAAAAACTAAAAGTGAGAGTTTCACTGTGAAAATAATGTGTTGAATAAACCATTAAGACCTACCTACAGACATGAAGGAAAAAGTCTACATTCCTGACATAGATTATAACTTTTTATGTCAGAAAACTGATGAGTCTTGTATCTAGTAGTTGATCTATTAATAGTAAAATTACAGCCTTTAAGATCAGGTGAAAACACATTTTTGAAGAGAAGAAACTTGAGAACCATGGACAATGATGATGAAGAGCATTCATCTAATAGTTTAAATACTCAAAGAGGCAAAATGTGCATATTTATGTAAACCATGCAATAAGTTGCTTCATTAAAGAAAATACTGTTGCTTTTAGTTTTGAAGTGTCATTACCATGACTACAGCTCCCTGGAGAATGAATTTAGTCTCTCTGTGAAGAGCAGTATTTATTTTTAAACAAGTGTTTCAGCGACACCTTCATCTTTGCAAATGTGGGACTCGATGGCCTGGGCATGAGAGGGAAAGATTGCAATCCGGCTAAGTCCCCTCAGTCCAAATGAAACAGAAATTTGAAGTCTACCTTTCATTCTGAGTGATAACAGGTTTTCGCATGTATTTTTCAGGTAATTGCCTCAATTTTCACCCTCAATTTGTCTGAGAATTCCCCCATTCTCCACAAGCTTTTCTGCCCTCGGCCTCTGGGCATGAGGAAAGAACGCGATTATGCAACCCCGGAGCTGCTGCAGATCTCTAAACGAAAGGCAAACATGAATAAAGCCAAGAAAGCAGCTAGGAGAGGCCCTTGGTTACTACGGAATTACAAGCAACTCTAGCAAAGCTTGTGTCAACACAGATTTTCAAACGGCCAAAAAGTGTTCCGAGAGGTTTTGCCATGAAAGCAAGTCAATACCAAAATTCATTTGGAAAATCTGAAGCACAGATGGCCATCGGTGTGCTGGCAAAACATAATTCCTGGGGCATCTCTGGATCGGCACAGTAATTATGTTTCTGGTTTGTCTTCTTTACTGCTTTCTATTTTTTCCTAAGCACTAAACAGAAGTATTTCCCTAGTGAAATCCTTCAACATTTTGAAATTGGAAAATCCACTGCAACTTAACTAAGGGACAGACATTTCACATTTCGTTGTCTGCTACTACGCAGGCAGCTGGCGAGAGATTTACCTGCTGCTGGATTTTATTCTGCCCTGGCATGTTGTGTCCTGACAACTAAGCGAGGTGGGTATAATGTTTGGAGTCAGGCAAACCTGCATTCAAATTCCAGCTTTGACCCAGGCCCTCTGTGTCACTATGGGCCTAATGCTTAACTTCTCTAAGCCTCAGGTTCTGCACCCAGAAAATGGGGAGAGGGTAATAACACTGAAAGACTGCCAACCCTACATGGCAGAGACTCAGAACTCACCGTCATTTTTGGGCTACTCTACTTTTCTCAGCCTCACTTGCAGTTAAGCAGGGGCATGGGTCTGAGTTTTTGCCAATACAGCTGTAAAGAGAAATATTAGAAACCATCTACAGGCTTAATGATTAAAAATGTCCCCCCTTTCTAATTTGTTACCTGTGCTTCAGACCTCCAATAACCCTCTCTTCCTGTTTGATTAATTTTCTAGAGTGGCTCAGAAAAACATTTTATTTACTAGATTACTGATTTGTTATAAAGGGGGATAACTCAGGCATAGCCAGATGGAGGGGATCCATACGGCAAGGTTCTGGGAATGGGCACAGAGCTTCCTTGCTCTGAGCTCACAACTCTCCCTGCATCTCCACAAGTTCACCAACTTAGAAACTCTCTGAACCCTCCCTTTTGAGCTTGTATGGAGGCTTCATTATATAGGCATGATTGATTAAATCATTGATCACTGTTGATGGATTCAACCTTTAACCCCTTTCCCTTCTCTCAGAAGGTCAGAGTGGGACTGAAAATCCTAACCTTCTAATCACATGGCTGAGTCCCCTAGAACCAGAACCATTCTTTGGTTATTTAAGGGCTTTCCAAAAGACACCTCATTAGCATAACAAAAGACACCTTTAGGGCTCCCATCACTTAGGTAATTCCAAATGCTTTAGGAGCTTGTGCCAGGAACAGGATGACAAAGTCCAAATATATATATATTTTTTCATAAATCTCAGTACCCCTGATATATCTCATCCAGCATATTCTAAGGTCTAGGACTTCTGGAGTAACCCACGATGACAGAAATGAGAGAGGCCATCGGTGGAATCACATGGGACCCAGTCTGGTATGTCAAGAATCCATGAGTTTACAGAGAAATCATAAGTTGTAAGAAGCAATGTGATATTCTGCCTTTTTTTTCTGTTCTTATTCCAATTAATAGATATTTAAGAATATCCTACAATGCGTTTAGCATTATGTGCAATCTTAGGAAAAAATACACAAGATTCCTGCCCTCAACCAGTTTAGAGTTTGATGGAAGAGACAGAAAGATAAACATACAATTTAATTTAATCAAACTAGTACTATGACAGAAGCATTTTTAATGTTCTATGGCAGCACAGAAACAAAGCACTTTTAAAGTTTATTGAATATTTTTTAAAAATCCTATTTATATAAGCATACATATTTTTACGTATAAAGACTAGACCTTTTGTCATATGTATAGAAATAAAACTGCATCTACCTAGAGTGCAGATTGTCACATAGATTATTTTTCTGTCCTCTTATTCCCTTTTTTTCATCATTAGGTAACACTAATTTATGTTTCAGGATCCTGCTTTGGTATCCCCCTTTCTGAGCACCTCCCTAGACTCCGCAGTGCCCTCCTGACACTAGCGCTGTCAGGCCGAGGCAATAGCTCTTGCATCCATGTACTCTCTGGGACAAGCGCTGCTTTTCCTTGTGTGCTTCATGATTTACCTTAATTATGAATTTATACCGTATTTCCTGTGCTGGGCTGCTGTTTCTTCCAGAACAGAAACCCTCTGTGTGATTCATGTTTTTAGGGAGGTGACACAGAATATATGCTCAGTAATAGTTTTACATAAATTTTTTCAGCAAAATTATATAAATAGAGCCATTTCAAAATGGAGTCAGAGAT